>NC_048225.1:44025757-44312170 GCF_002007445.2 Ailuropoda melanoleuca
AAAAAAAAAAAAAAAAAAAAAAAAAAAAAAAAAAAAAAAAAAAAAAGCAACAAACTGGAATGCAGTGAAGAACTACCAGATGTTTGTGATTCTGTAGAAGAGATATTCTAGATGAAGAGACAATCCCAGTGGGGGCCTCACTAACTGAGGAGATAGTCTGGGGACAGGGGAAGGAGAGTAAAGAAAAAGGAATTAGAAAACATATAATGTTGGAAATTATATCTCAAACTTTTTTTAAAAAATATTTTATTTATTTGTCAGAGAGAGAGCACAAGCAGAGGGGAGCAGCAGGCAGAGGGAGAAGCAGGCTCCCGCTGAGCAAGGAGCCCTATGCAGAGCTCGATCCCACCATCCTGGGATCCTGACCTGAGCTGAAGGCAGATGTTTAACCAACAGAGCCACCCAGGCTTTCCTCAATCATTTTTCATATCCCAAATTTTTAAAGCTCCGGCAGTGTAAAGTGTACTCTCTTAGGTTTGGATATATATAACAGTACTTTTTAGACAAATCATATTTCATTCTATAATGCATCCAAAACTTTTATTTAATAATTTGGTGTAGCCATTGTTATTACATAAAAATAACTGAATGGTAAGTTACTGAGCTCTTGTTTCTTATGAGGCACTATGCTACTTAATTCATCTCATTTAATCCCCATACTATTCTTTAATTTAAAGGTAAATATCATTATTGCCCCTCTTTTTTAAATTAGAAAACTGAAGCCCAGAAAAGTAACAAATTTAGTTTATATTCCCAGGAAGTGGTAGAACCATGATTTAAACTTAACTGCTGAACTTCAGAACGCACGTTCTTAATCAATATAACATACCACGGGAAACAATAAGGGAACAGCTTTTGTTTTGTTTTTAAGAAAACTGAAATATACCTTTGTGGCCCATTCCTTCTTTTGATCCAGTTGCAACAAAGTTTCTCTGATTATTCTCTTTCTAGCATCTTCCAGAGTGACTTTATAGTGTTCTTTAAAAACAAAATTAGAAAATTTAACAAAGCTAATCCTAGGTAAAACTATGCTGTTCGTAAATTTTATCTTCCATGATCCTCTCCTCTCCTTTCTACATATTTCCCCCCCAAATTTTCAGGGTACATTTTTACTGAAGCATCTAGTACTTCCAATTAGAAGAAATGCTGCAATAATTTACTAACACCTTAATGTGAATTAGCTTAAGATGATAGCTCTCCTAAGAATATTTGTATTTTCAAGGGATTGTCTCTCCAAAGGGAAAATTCCCGATACTTTAGGGCAGCCATCTACCTTGCACATCACACACTTCTGATTCCACAACAGAAATATAAACAATATTTGATTATCTGCATGAGAAGCATCCCATACCTATGACTCCATCTAACTAAATTTCCAGTATTCCTGACCTGCGTTTCCTTGGGCAGGAAAGACAGAGTGAGAAGAGGAGAGAGGTGTGAAGGGGCCATGAAAGTCAGCCCCTGGTTCTGAGTTGGGCTCAGAGAAAAAAAGGAGGACAGATATGAAGAAGTGCAGAATTCTTCATTCTCTCCAGCTTTTCTTATGTCATAGTCAGGATTGAGAGAGCAAAGGATCATAAAATTTTAGGCCTTGAAAGATGCTTAGTGATCAGACCATCAGCACCTCTGCTTAAGGAAAAATGAGGTATAGTGACATGAAGTCTGCTGTAGAGAGTGGAGAGGAAGAAAATTAGTCTAATTTGACACCTGGTGAATAAGAAAATGTAAGTCTTCATTATTCCAACCCACACATGCCCATCTATACAAACTGTAGTCTTCTTATTCCCATTCGGAGTCATTTCTTGAATATTTTAATCATTCCAGTCTCATTTCTGATAGAATTTGTTTCAATTCAGGACCTAGTCCACTAGACTAAGGCTGGATGTTTGAAACTTTTATGAACCAACAAAACATAACAGGCAATCTAAAAGTTGCAATGGATCAGGAGTTGAAAAATGATGGATTTTAATTCTTAGCATCTGAAAGAAACCGTCAACCTGGAGCTTGATAAGATTAAATATTAATTCTTTGCTGCAAATCATAAAAAAATAGATGATCAAATATGCTCTGACCAAAGTTATAGCTCTCTCTATTGCCATATTAACACTGACAAAGCAATAAAAATACCCAACTTGTTCCAAGTTCCATATAAAATTCTATGGACTGTTTATCTCCTGAAGAGCAGAGTAACCAGCACAAGGGAGAATGTAAAAATCTCATTGCTATCTTTTGTGATTCACATGCTGCTTTGAGAAACAACTGCTACCCATGCATTCGTGAATACAGCCAAAGAAGCTGGGAGTATGAAATGTCTCCTTCTCATAGAAGTTGGAGACATTGCTAGTGGGGGCGTGGGAGAGTCTGGCTTTGTGCCTTTAAGCTCCTGGCTGCTAAGACCCCTGTCTAATGTGGCCACCTCTCAGAGGCTGATGGCAAAGCCACACTGGCTGAAGCTTGCTTTGCCTTGTTCTGCCTTCCCTGCTGTGTCTGGCTCTGTGTTGCTTTGCTCCCCCACAGTTTCCTGGGAGTCTGTTGCCCACTTTTCACACCCTTGTCACTGTCACACAACCTCACTGACCCTCTCCAGTGGGAAGGGTGATGGTAGCCTCTCTTGTGAGTTCTCTTGGAGATCACCAAGGGACTCCCATTAACAGATGAAGAAATCGATGTTCAGAGAAGTTATGCTGCTTTTTTGTAAATGCATTTTAACCCAAATCTTCTAACTCACTATTAGTGTACAAAGAAATTTTAGAGATTCCTGTTCTCTGTGCCTGGTGAAGGACAAAAGTAAAAATGCTCTGTGACCCTGACATCTATGACTTATAATAACCCACACTTTCTGTATTGCTAGGCCTCACTAAGGTCCCCTTTCCTTTTATTGAGAGAAAAAGTTGTGTCCTGGATAGATTAGTGACTGTGTTTCCTATACCCACTATCCCAACATCTCCCAGCCAAAGTTCAGGGAAGCAGCTCTAGGTGCTTCCTTCCCCTTCCCCCCAGAGCTCAGGGATGGTCCTGAATAAGGCAGGGTTGGATAGCTGACCACAGAATGGCCGACTGATGACCCATGAGGAGGCATGGACAAAGGTCTTTGCTCATCTTCTTTAGGTAGGTGATGATACCAGCTCTTCAGAGTCTGGGCTGGAGAAAACTGCAAGAACTGGTCTGTGGGAAGCAAGAAGAGAATGGGGACAGGACAGAGCAAACCAGAGGCACCATGAAGGGCACACAGGCCGTGAAAGATAATGTAGAGAGGAGCCATCTCTAGGGCCACGGCTGATCTGATGGGCTTCTGTTTCCATCTTCAACAAACGTGACCATGGGACATCAAGCAAACTTAGTTTTATCTATTCCCTTTAAAATTCATACTGTGAGGCTAGTAACTCTTTCAATAAGATATATAGCAAATTTCTTACTTTTCTCATCTTTTGGGATAATAAGAGGACCTCCAATCAGTAATTAGTGTATCCAGTCTTTTGTAATAGTTAAAATTTTAAGCTCCGTTCAAAGCTATGGCTATTCCCTTCCCAGCTTGAACGTACAACTATTTCCTCTGATTTGAGTTTCTATGCCTTCTCCCTCAGGGTTGAAGAGGAGCATGGAAAGGGACAAAAAAGCTCTCACTTGACAGATATTATCTCAATATGTGCACTCTAATGTGGCACTTTCTGGTTCTAGCTGGCACTTACGGTTGATTCCTTTTTCTATGGGGGTATTTTATAGGTTCTTCAAAGGACCACCCTCCCCATTGTTAGTTATTTCACCTGTGTTTCCTTGACACGGGGGATGTACTGTACTTGAGGCTGGCTAACAACCTTTCTTTTGGCCTCTGGCTCTCTATCTCTTCCTCCTTCCCATATATGCAGGCTCCTATTTCTGGGTTAGGACACCGTCACTGAGATCTAACAGGACTGCGTACTAGCTCTCTCTCATAGCAGATTCAGAGGAAACACTTTCATGCTTTGCCATGACAAACTCTGAGAGTGCAGCCTGCTGCAGACTGATTATTTGTCCCCTCTCCCCAATGAATGTGCTGAAATATAGTCCCCAGTGTGATGGTATTTGGAGATAGGGTCTTTGGGAGGTCATTAGGTCAAGAGGGGGGAACCCTCATGATTGGGATTAGTGCCCTTATAAAAGAGACTCCAGAGAGCTCCCTTGTCTCTTCCACCAAAGATGGCTGTCTATGGACCAGGAAGTGGGTTTTCACCAGACACCAAACCTGCTGGCATTTGTCTTGAACTTCCCATCCTGAAGAACTGTGAGAAATAAATTTCTGTTGTTTATAAGTCACCCATTCAATGTATCTTGTTATAGTACCTGAAAGGACTAAGACACAGGCCTAGCTCAGGACAATAGCCACTTCACCTTTGCCCTGCTGTCAGAATGATTAGTTAGTCCCTTATCCCCTAGATTTCTCAGGGGTGGGTCATAAATTAGACCTCCATGTCTCCCAAACTGCAGAGGACACATACTGAACAATTCGAGGAATTTCCTTAAAGATTCTCCATCTTGATTTGAGGTGATGGAAGAATTCCCCTTCACCTGCCCCTTTGTGGGACAGCATAAGACTTAGAGCACACCAAGATCTCTTTCTAAACACTGTTCCCTAATTCCCAACAATCTTTTCTTGACCTATCCAACTTCTTTTATAGACTGGGATTCCGTTTTCTGCCTCATCTGCATGGCGGTATCTCAGTTTACTCTGAAATGTGGTGTCTGTTATTTTGCCACCCCAGTTCAAATGAGACTAAAAAAGTTTTACTTTAACATCCTGTTTCAAGAACCATCCTTTCCTTAAAATACTTGCTCCTTGCCAGTAAACCAGTCTAACTACCACAAACTCCATGATCATGGGTGTGGGAGGAACATTCTAGAGAGAACATAGAAGAAAGGAGGAGGTGGGGAAAAAAGGGCAACATAATAGTAAGGCTTCAGATAAATCGATTTAAGTGTCCTGCTCATATCCACTGTCCAATTACTGGCTTCCAAAGTATTTTAATAGTCCCCAAGCAGAGTTGCTGCTGCTACCTGCATGGTTAGGAGAAATGCCTAAAACTAATGACAGATAAGAAAGGCCCATAGCAACTATTTCCCTATGACACTTAAAGTCAGCTACAGACTCAGGTTTAACCAGCAAGTAATTCAATATATAAATGTTACTACCACCATCCCAAAGCTGGATACACAGCATGACAATTTTCAACTTAAAGAAATCATCCAAATTTCTGATCAAGATAATGGGTTAATAAGTTTATCTGAGAAGATGACTCTTCCTAATTTAAAAATATAAAGAACTGTTGGGGGGGGACTTTAAAAATTTTAAACATACCAGAACAGTAACTATTCTAAAAGTATAGTACCGGTGCACAAATACACAGATCAGTGGAACAGAAGAGAAAGTATAGGGAGAGACCCAAATACACATGGGAAATGGAAGTATGATAAAGTCACCATTTCAAATCAGTAGGGCTAAAGTGAATTATTTGATACATGATGTTAGGACAACTGGAAAACCATCCTTCCTAGGGATACACAAAAATGAAATTATATAAATACAAGTATATTCATTGCAGTAAAAGGAGATATTTAAGAATATTCATTGCAGCATTATTTGTAATAGTAAAATATAGGAAACAACCTAAATGCTTATGGGTAGGGAACTTGTAAAAAAAAAATCATAATACAACAAAACGAAGTAGCCATGGAATGAAGAATGAAGAAGTACTAATATGTACTGATCTATAAGAATATCCATATTGTTACATGAAAAAGTAAGTATAAAATTGTATTTGGAGCATGCTTTATACATATTGATATAAAATATTTCTGACAAAGGTTACACAAGACTTTGATAATAGTAGTTTTATCTAGACAGAGGATCTGAGTGGCTGGGGGATAGACAGGGGTAAGAAGGTCTCCTCTGGCTTTTTTAAAAAGACTATTTATTTATTATCATTATTATTATTATTATTATTATTAGAGAGGACAGGAGGGAGGGGTAGAGGAAGAGGGAGAGAGAGTTCCAAGCAGACGCCCCGCTGAGCATGGAGCCTGACACAGGGCTTGATCTCATAACCCAGAGATCACGACCTGAGCTGAAACCAAGAGTCGGATGCTAACTAACTGCACCACCCAGATGCCTTAGAAGGTGTCCTTTTTATTCTTTACTTTTCTTCTGGGGAGGAAGGCCTTTGAAAAATTGGAACTCTAAGCCCAGATCAATTTGGAACCAAATTTACACTGCCATTGTGGTGCAGAAACGCTGAGCTGAGAAACTGACAGAAAACTTGGTCCAGCAGTGGAACATCCCACCATAGGGCCCCAGCCCCCCCAGTTTCCACTACCCCACACGAACACCTTCACCACTAAGGGCACCATCACCAGCCGGGCTCAGAGCTGTCATCTGGCCAGTGTTCTTCTAAGTCATCAAATTTCTCCATTTACTCTACTCCATGACTTTCCTGTCTCTGAGTCTCTGATGTTTTTTTAAGCCACTGTGTTAGCCACAGTGACAGACAGGTGGCCTCATGGTTCCCAGAACTAGTCCTGGTAAGCTTCATCACGCCTGATGCCATCCCGCCCCATACTCTCTCCATTTCCCGTCTCGTGTTTGTGCTTCAGTTCTTTCTAACTATAACCTCGCATTTACTTGGGCGTTTCTCTACAATGATTCTGGTTTAACACCCTGGTTAAGTTGTTTTAAGCTTGCCTCAGATAAATTTCTTTTCAGTATAACCCTGTCTCAGGGCCTTCCTTCCCCAGTGGAATGGCCCCAGACCTAGGTGTGGGAGCGTGCAGACACCACCCACTGAATGAAGCTTCTTTCTCCAAGACAGTTGGTCTC
Source organism: Ailuropoda melanoleuca (assembly GCF_002007445.2). NCBI lineage: Eukaryota > Metazoa > Chordata > Mammalia > Carnivora > Ursidae > Ailuropoda > Ailuropoda melanoleuca. The sequence goes on from NC_048225.1 coordinate 44,032,605, forward strand.
AGGGGTTCTCCGCTTCCCCCCCACCCCCATCCTTCTACTTCTCCTCAGTTCCACTGGTGATGCTGGGAGAGTTTCTCCACTTCCTTTCTCCACCTTTACTCTTAGGTTCATAGCTGCTTGTGCTGATAGCAGAAAGTAAAGAATGATTCAGGGAATACACATGTTTTTTCTTCTACCAAAGGGCTACTCTCCAGAGATTTTCTACTGAGTTTGAACTAGCTTTATCACAACTGACCTGACATTTTCTCCGTATTTTCTTTAACTGTATTGATGTCATTCTGCAAGGAGGTAATGAGTTTAGCATGTTGCTCACTCCCTACATTCTTGTATTCTTCCCAGTATTCCTTTTCACTGAGTTTCTCAAGAAATAGTTTCTCAGAGTTATTTAGTTGCACGCGCATATCTGTTGAGAGAAAATCAAGACACCATGTCATTTCCATTGTTCTTGCAACCACGATACGTTGCAATCCGATTTTATGAAGTTAAGATCTGAAAGGTCTGCTACTAAAATGCTGTTAACTCATAAACACAATTTTTTATCTACAATTAAAGGAAATCTAAACTATTTCAACTACTGTTTAGCCCTCATGATGCATAATCCAAGTAAAATTAAACTTCCAACTATAAAATAGATGTGTGGTTTTAGGCTGTGACTGATAGGTTAATAGACTACCTGCATGCTTAGGAATCCACAAGCTTAAATTATTCCCATGATAGCTTGGTAAGTGTCCTATTTTGTACATTACATTATATCACATAAACTTTTTATTAATATATTGTCATTTTTCTGACCATTGTGCCTCTGGGCAAAGTGAGTTCAACTTATATCCTGCGCTGTCCCTGGCAGCCATTTCTGTAAATAAATAGGTTGCTTCCATCATCTAAAGTTCTGTGTTCGGGCATCCCTTGTGTGAGATGATACCGTATGACAGTAATCTCAACACGTCTTCCCCGACCCCCACTTACAAAGGCCTTCAGGGTGAAAGATAAATTCTCTAGTAAAATATGTGCAAATACTGAGCTGTGTCCCCCATACGAACCTTCAGTTTGCCCTGGTGCACTGGCTAAACATGATATTCCACTCCATCTTTAGGCTGGGCCTCATGCTGCTAAATATTTGGGAACTGGAAGTATTACAAAGAGCAGGGTACAATGAACTTAATGGCTCTTTGGCTCAGTGCCACACACCATCTTGTTTGAGAGCTCCCTGAAGGCAAGACCGCATCTTATTCTTCTCTACAAAACCAGCACTTAGCAGAGTCTGCCAATTACTTGGTGCTCAATAAATGCTTATGGCATGGCGGAAGCATTGCAGTCAGGCCACAGGGCTGGTCTTCAATACACAGGGCATGACTTTTTCCAAGGCTGTAAATAAGATCATAAATTTTTAAATCCCTTAATAAGGGCACTTGTTATTGCCATTAAACAATGAACACCGCAGTCACCTGCCTGATGAGCTGTCCTCTTATTTGCTTAGACGGCTACTGTCTCAGCCTGTGCCAGCCACAGTCAGCCTTTGACGGGAGGGTTGGTTACTGTCACTGAAGATTTTGAAAGAGGTGGATGTAGTGGCTGTTGTTCTACTTTGCCAGAGCCCATGTCCCTTCCCATCTCCTACACCTTGTCAAATAAGTAGGCCAATTACAGTGACTCCTTCTCCTGGTCGTCAGGATTTGTCCAGGGGGAGCCTGTGTCTCAAGCTCGGCACATGCTCAGAGGCCTTCCCTGGAAACACGTTCACTGGAACTGGTGGAAAACATGTTTCTTTTGTCTCCATTTGGAGGTTAAGAAGATGTAAGGTGAGAAGTGTCCATGGTCAGAGTTCCAGCCTCATGGACAACAGCCTCAGAAAAAGGAGCCAAATTTCAGGGGCAAGACAGAGAAGAGGGTAAGAGACAGAGGAGGAGGGTGAGGGGAGAGAAAGAGGGAGAGGCAGAGGAGATTAAAAAAAAGAAAAAAGCTGAGATCTGACCGCACGTGAATCTCTGGGTCCAGGTCAGGAGCACCGTGGCTTTTCCGTCTGGTTTTAAAAAAAAAAACAAAAAAACAGCGTCTTTATGCTTAGGCTAGTTTGGGTTAAATTTTTATCCATGCAACTGAGGAGTCCTAACTAAAAGGTGAAAGAAAGGGGTTCTGTCAGTCCTTCTCAAAACTCCCGGTGCACAGGAATCCCCCAGGGTGTTGTGACAATGCAGATTCTAAGTCAGTAGCTCTCGGTGGGCCTGAGATTCTACACTGCGACGAGCTGCGAGATGAAGCCGCCACCACCACTCCCCAAACCCAGTCGGTTACGGTGACTCCCTGGACGAAACAGAAGTGCCGAAGTGCCTCACAGAGCCTCATCCCACCTGCCTGTCCTCTCGCTTTCCCTCCCTCCCACGACTTCTGCCGGCTCCTCTCATCCTTGGAGCACCGCACATGCCCAGCCCTCCTCTGCTGAGCTCGGTCACCCGGCTTGGCCCCCAGTCGTGCCGGACACACACGTCCCAGCACTCAGCACAAACGTAAGCAGGCACACCTTGGCTAGCTGGTCCCATTTCCCTGCGAAGGCAGTTTGGTGAGCACATCTGAATATCCTTTGTGGTCTCACTCCCATCTCAAGGGACTTACCAAAGTCCTCCTTCCAAACATAAGCAGAAGTCTCCTGGAGAGGCGCCCTGCAAAGTACAGTATCTACCACCTTGTGCCATCCCCACTGCCCATCAAGGGACAGGCCACAACGGGCTTCTGGGAGCCATTGTGGAGACCCCTAAAAGTGAAGCTTGCTGACTGATGTGTGGTCTTGGGAGCTACTCCATTCAAAACCACAAATATCCACAGATGGTGTGCTTGCGCTGTGTAGAGCGTTTGGGTCAGCAGGTTCTCTGCCACTTGGAGAAATTCAGGGAATCCAGGCCTCGCTTTGCCTCCCAGGTCCTAGTACAGCTTCCTGAGAACATGCACATCTCTTCCCCAAGTTTTCCAGCTTCCTAGCTGAGATGGTATGCATAGAGGTTCTGGCAAAAGTGGTTTGGGAAATCTTAGCAAGTTTACGATAAACGAATTTTTTTTTTAAGCGCGTGTTAAAACGATGTATGACTTACCCACGGGACCATGGTATTTCCTAAGTCCATGGCAAGAGTAGGTCCTGCGTCTTTCATCTTCTCACCTAGCATCATTTCTGTCCACATCCTCCAACCTTCCCCCTTGCCAACTCTCATCCCTCTTCTCCCACCAAAATGAGGCGCTTAGCTCACTTAGAGATACTGGCATGGGGGGGCAGCTCCATGGCAACATTCACCCTGTTCCCAAGTCTGAACTGACGTGGAAGCCAAAGATGCCTCCAGAGAAGAGAATTTCCCCCAAAAAAGAACAAATCCCCCCTGTGAGGACTTCAGGGTGGTAGCTAACAGGCAACAGGTCTGGTGTGGAGAGCCAGGTGGTTTTCCTCTGCCTTTGTTTTTGATCAGTGCCCTTCCTCCTCCTCCTCACTTGGCTTCAGTAGCTCTGCCCACTTGTTACTTCCCTCTCCTTCCCATTTACCCACACGTGTGTGTGCTTGCGGTGGTAATGCTCTCATCTCAAACACGTTCACAGCATTTTGAACATATTAGGAGACAGAAGCATGAACACATTCAAGAAATAACTAAGTTTCTAAGTCACCTTTCAAGTTTTCTTCCTGGTATCTTTCAAACTTCCATTTTTCCTTCATTGCTTTTTCAACATCTTCTCTTGTTACAAGTGGTAACCCGTCTGACTTCTCTTCACTCAGCTCCTTTAGTAGGTTCCATATGTGCCAAGTCTGTTCATCCTTCAAACGTTTGTTCTGTTGTGAAAATCAACAGTGGGTAACTGCATCTGCTCAAGTATTTACATTGACTTGCCTCAAAACAGAGTCGCACATTGAGGCTTGCAAAGTGAGAAAAAAACATTTAATGAAATAAGTTTATACAGTATCTCTAAGAGCTTATGGAACATGGAAGATGCAAAATAAAATTAAACCCATTAACACAGTAACTATTGAATAGAGAGCTACATTTAAAAAGTTGTGTTATTAACCTTCCAGTCTGTCACCCTATTATAGGGTCAGTGAACGTTAAAGTTGGACCTTGGAGGCTGATTTCTTTAGTCTCCCATTAAAACGTTATTCTCCAGCAATCATCATTCGTTTGGTCAGTATTTATGAAGCATCCACCAGGTGGTCTTCTAGACACTAGGAATACCTCGGTGAACACTATATACAAAATGCAGTGACCCCTTCTCTTAGCCATAGGGTTTTGTCCAGGGGAAGCATGTGTCTCAAGCTGGGCACATGCTCAGGGTCCTTCCCTGGAAATACTTACACTGAAACTGGTGGGAAAGGTGTCTGTTTTGTCTCCATATCGAGGTTAAAAGGGTGTAAGGAAAAAGGTGTCCATGGTCAGAGTTCCAGCCTCATGGGGACAACAGCCTTAGGAAAAGGATGCTTCTATTGCAAAGATAAAAATTTAACCCAAAGCAGCCTACGTATGAAGAGGATGTTAATTTTTTCACATAACCAAACAGAAAAGGCAGGATGTTACACCTGGACCAGAGCCTCATGTGCTGTCAGATCTCAGCTTTTTAAAATTTAAAAAAATCTGCTCTCCCCCTCCTTCTCTCTCATCCCCTCTCCTCCTCTGCTCTCTTATTGCCCTTATCCCTCTTCCCTCTCTGCCATCCCCATGAAAGTTGGCTCCTTTGCAAAATGGTACAGCTACTCTTAAAAAGGGTGCCAATTTCTTATAAAACTAAACATTTGCTTACCATACAACTGAGCTCTTAGGCATTTATCTCAGAGAAATTAAAGCTTATTTCACATAAAAACCTGTACACACATGTGTCTAAAAGCTGTATTTATCATAGCCAAATAAGGAAAAGAACTCATATGTCTTTCAATAGGTAAACGGTTGAATAAATTATGGTACATCCAAATCACAAAATAAAAATGAATAAAAGAAGCCAACTAATGATACATGCAGCAAACTGAATCTCCAGATAATTATGCTGAATGAAAAAAGTCAATCTCCAAAGATTACTTACAAAGATTAACTACTACTACGTAATTTACATAACATTCTTAGAATAACAACATCATAAATATGAAGAACAAATTAATGGTTGCCAGGAGTTAATGAAGGGATGGAATTGGGAGGGAGGGAGCGGCTATAAAGGGACAATAGGAGAGATGTTCGTGTTGATGGAAATGTTCTGTGTCTTGACTGTATCAGTGTCAATATTGTTAAGGTTAATATGCTACTTGTGATATTATACTGTAGTTCTGTAATATGTTATAGGAAACCAGGTTCTGGTTATACAGGATCTCTCTGTGTTATTTCTTATAACTGCATGCCGATCTATAATTATTTCAAAAAAGTTTAATTTAAAAAATGGAAGTCAATCAATATTAGCAACTGAAAAACAATATATTGCTCTTTCATCAATTCTCAAATGTTCCATTTTCTTGAATGAAATAGTTCATGTTTTGTTTTCTTATAAATAAATTGAATTACTTTGGCTTGACATGAGTTATTTGAAAATGAAATACGTGTAGAAACTTGAATAATACCAACGGAATGATCCCTTGCGAAACTATTGCACTGCTAATACTTTTTCCAAATGCAGACTTTTCCACTTATTTTTGTTAGAAGTGGAAAATTCCTTATCAAGTGTAGTCTGAATACTAAATAAATCTTTATCTGATTGTATTTATGTTAGCTAATTTTATTAAGGCAACAATAGCCTTAAAATCAATTGCAGCTCTAAAATAGGCCAAAAAATCCAAAGATAGTGACCATTTAAAAACCACTACATATAATTCATAAAGAAGTAATGTGTAATCAATCAACAAATTTTTCTCTTACTTTCCATACTTAGCACAATACTTGTCAAAGTGAATGCAGTCCTCTTAGATCAAATTTTTAACACAATGACTATTCTTCTCAAACATATGATATTTTCATTTGTAAATTAAAATAGTATCACATGTCCTAAAAATGTAATTGAATATTGCATAAATATGACTAAATCATATTTGGCATTATATGTAATTTTTTTTAAAGATTTTATTTATTTATTTGACAGAGATAGAGACAGCCAGGGAGAGAGGGAACACAAGCAGGGGGAGTGGGAGAGGAAGAAGCAGGCTCATAGCGGAGGAGCCTGATGTGGGGCTCGATCCCGTAACGCCGGGATCACGCCCTGAGCCGAAGGCAGACGCTTAACCGCTGTGCCACCCAGGCACCCCTGCATTATATGTAAATTTAATAACATCCATATTAAACTCCCAAATCCCAAAGTGAATTTCAAATGGGTGGGAAATGTGTCTGACAACAGGTTACAAAATTTGCTATATCTGAAAAATTATTTTGAGTGATATACTGAAATACAATTTAGTTAGATATATTCACCAATGTGTTAAAAAAAAAGGACATTTATCCTACAAAGTAGACAACTATTATTCAAGGTAAGAATAATTGTCACACTATAAAATAGGAGAAAGGAGATTCAATAAATAAACTACTAAGAAAGGACTGATTTTGTTTTGTTATTAGGCCACGTCATGGGCTTTACATTTTTAAGTCTTTAAGTCTTTCAGATTCAGAGGAGCAAGAACAGAAGTTGCCAAGACAGTACCGATCTCTCCCTTACTATTTTTCCTGCTCTCCCCAGCGATGACGTCTTATATAACCATAGCACATTACCAAACCAGAGAAATGGAACTTGGTACAATGTTATTAAGTAAATTAGAGACTTTATTTGGATTTCATCAGTTTTTACATGTGTTCATTTTAATTTTTTTTGTGTGGGTATAAGTATTATGAAAATTTGTCACATGTACAGATATGAGAATTATCACCACGTAGATGGCATTTGAAGCCGTGGTGTGAAGTAAGATCTTTAGAGTGAAAGAGAAGAGTTGAGATCAGAACCCTGGAAAATACTAATTTAGGGGTGGGTCCAGGAAAAGAGCAATGAATGAAAAACAAGAAATGGCTGGTGAATAGGGGGAATATTAAGGGAGAGTGATGTCCTGGAAGCCAAAGAAAGTTTCAAGATGACAGGGATGACTGCTGGAAGCATGAAGGGTAAAGTGAGGACGATAGAGAGGCCACTGGACCTGGCGACCTGGTCATTAATAACTTCTGCCCGAGCCGTTGTGGTGGAACAGGAGGACTGAAAGAGTGAACCAGAAGTAAGGAAATGGACACAGTGAACTATGAAATGTCTAATGAGGTAAGTGGAGCAGTGAGTGTGAACACAGAGAAAGGAAGACGATAAATGAAGGGACACTCCAAACAAAACTCACACACACAAAGGAAGAAATGATGTGAAGGAAGGAAGAGGGGTATTCCTGATTTTGACCTAACTGAAAAGTCTGTCTTGCTAATGAGTCATGTTTAACTTAGCAATTAAATATCCGTGACCTCAAAAATGTTTCCTTCCACTGGTGCCAGTGTGAATCAACTCAGTAAATATTTATTGAACACCTACGCATGCTGGGCCCTTCCAGAAAAACAAAGGTAAGTAAGATTTGACTGCTGCTGCCTAAAGAGCTTTCAATTTAATAATGGAGTTTTCAGTTTAATAATAACATTTGTGTGCAGCATTCCAGCTTAGTTTGGGGGAATGAAAAGGAGCTAGCCAAGAGAAGAGCATTCCCGTAAGATGGAACAGCCTGCATAAAGGCACAAGAAGGAACAAGAGTGGGTTTTCCAAAATTTAGAAGAAGCAGTGGTAAACAAAGGGTGGAGCAAAGGGAGATAAGGTTGGAGAGGTGAGCAGAGGTCAGATTTTGTAGGGCCTCAAAGACTTTAGTGAATTCATGGATTTAATTTCCCATACAATAGGAAGCCACTGTAGGGTTTTAAGCACTGGAAGGTTTATAGTATTTGAAGGGTTGCACCTTGGAAAATGTACTGAATTGAAGAAGGGTGGGTAAGAGGTGGTGGTGGCTTAAACCAGGGCAGTAGCAGCATAAATGGAAAGAAACAAATACATACAGTTGGAGCAAAAGCCTGTCCTTCCATGCTCCTCACTGCTGGGTCCAATTATGACCAAAAGGAGACATAGGCCTATCCCATTCTTGGGTGAATCCTCATGAAAATAAGAATTTTGTCTCTGGCTGCAAAACAGGGGGTGTGGGAAAGTAATTCCTCAGTCCTGATCTGTTGTCCTTTCCGCAACCAAATGGAAGTCTAAGACTGACCCAAGAGGCCCAGTGTGACCACCGGGGGATGTGCATTAGTCCCTTGATGACACTTCACTCCCCTTACATGCGGTAGATTTCATCATATGAAACTGATCCCAACACCTGACCAAAGTTCTCCTTCCCATTCTCATCCACAGACCTGAGTTTCTGTTTGAGTCCGGTAAACAGACTTTAGTGACTGATCCTGCGGAATCATGACAATGTCAGGGTCACAGTTAAATCACCACCATGGCATGTCTGGCCCAATAAATGTTGCTGAATGAATGGCCAAATTAGCCCTATTTGGAAGACAGGAATCTCCATGTTATAGGAGGGAAACCGAGACTCCTACCCGTTTGGGCCAAAATGATACCAGCAGTAAGTTGTACAGTCAGGGTGCAAACTCAGGTCTCTGACCCTGGACTCCATTAAAACTTGTACATATAGTCAGTTTAGACAAAAGCCAAATTAAACAGTTAACTGTGGAAGTTTTAGAGTCGATATAAATGCTTTAATAGGGAATAGTCTCAGTATTTCCTCATTTATGAGACACCCTAAGGGATAAGTTGTGCTAATCATCGCCTACTGCTTCCAAACTGTATTTCTGCCAGTCTTTAGTCATGATAGGCATATACAGCATGGCTTCATATTCATTTTAATCTGATTTTATAAAAACAATATATCGTCTTAAACATTAAATGAGTCACTTTAACAATTGAGACTGTATTTTTCAAATAGCATTTACATATGCACCCTCTGAAAATCTAAAAGCAAAAAGATACAGAAATTAAAAACAGAGAACCAATGTTTTATCACTTGGCTAAATAAGAAATTAAAAGATAAATGTGATTTCAGAGCCTTAAAATTTTGAACACAAGATTCAGAATCATCATGATCTAAATAACACAGCTCAAGCTGACTTCCTTTGTCATGGTAATTAATATAATAGGAACAGCAGTGCCCTCTTGCCTTAAATGTACCAAAAACTGAGATTGTCAATTACTCAATTCCAAGCACTAAAGAAGATAATTTCCTAGAATATGTGTCATCATAATTCACAATTTTTAAAGCATTTGTGTAAATGTTTAATAACTAGATATAAGTTTTATTTTTTGAAAAAATTTAAAAAGATTTATTTATTTGACAGAAAGAGAACACAAGCAGGGTGAGCAGCAGAGGGAGCGGGAGAAGCAGACTCCCAGCTGAGCAAGGAGCCTGATGCAGGACTCGATCCCAGGACCCTGGGATCATGACCTAAGCCAAAGGCAGACGCTTAACCCACTGAGCTACCCAGGCACCCCTAGATAAGCTTTAAATGTTATACTCACTCTTTCATGATACTTTTGATTCTTTTCTCTAAGTCTCCTTATTTGAGCCATAAATCGTTCTACTGCATTTTCCTTTATTTGACAGCTGATAATAAACAGAGATGTGTTACAATTATTTATCAAGGAAAATTAATGAGACAAATTTTAAAATTAAGCTATTTAGATGGAAATAAAGTATTAAATATATTATAAAAACCCATTTAGGGATAAGATACCTTCTTTTTTTTTTTTTTTTTAAAGATTTTTTATTTATTTATTTGACAGAGATAGAGACAGCCAGCGAGAGAGGGAACACAGGCAGGGGGAGTGGGAGAGGAAGAAGCAGGCTCATAGCGGAGGAGCCTGACGTGGGGCTCGATCCCACAACGCGGGGATCACGCCCTGAGCCGAAGGCAGACGCTTAACCGCTGTGCCACTCAGGCGCCCCTGGGATAAGATACCTTCTTAAGCGATTTTTGTGTGTGTGTGTTTCTGAGTCTAGTTTACTCACTAGAATATATATTGGAGAGATAACTTCAAGGTTTTTTCCTAAATCAATCCCCATTTGTATTTCACAGTCATAATTTTTATACTTTGTAATTATCTATAAATTATTCAGCTTAAAGGGAACCTAGGGAAGGGCACACAGAAAACATGCTTTCTAGAATTCTAAAAAATTCAGACAAAAATGACAAAACAAAGGCTTTATAAGGGCAGGCATATCTTCTTGAAATAGTAAGATAAATGAGGCATAACTTTGGTTCAAGTTTGTTAGTATGCCATCTCTTCTATAAATAATAAAAGCTTTCCTGACACAAACACATTTCTTTAATACCCAATAAGAATTTGTTGAGCATCTGTCAGCTACAAAGGAGAGAGAGAACAGCGCAGGAAGATTTTGCTATAGGCCATTTGACAGCTATTTGAAGTGCTAAGTATATCTCTATCTCTCTATTACCCAGCAAATCTTGTAACTTTAAATCTGAGACCAAAGTAACACAATGGAAACAGCTTTGCATAAACACCTTGCCTCAATTAAAACAAACAAAATAAAAATACAGCACCTCTGTGGTGTAGTGAGCAGAGAGGCCGTTACAGAATGAGAAACTCATTTGCTATCTTGTCCCTGTCACTTCTCACCTTATGATCTCAGGCAAGTCACTTCTCTGAGCATCAATTTCCAAGCTGTCAGTGGTGATAAGAATCCCTAGCTCTAATCCTATAAGGATTAAAATAAGAAATTGTATGTGAATGTTTCTCGCATAATGTAAGTGCTTAGTAAATTTCAGTTGAATTTGAATCTTATATACTCGGCCCTTCCTCCAAAATACCATTTATATGTGTGACATCGTGTATTCAGTAGAGAGAAAAATAAGGCTCTTTCTTTCCCAGTGATGAGAAAATGCAACATAAAAAAAAAACAAAACCAAGCAATTCCTTTAGTGGCAAAAGCGCTCTGTTTGGATACTACGAAACCTGGACTTCCACTAACTGCCTAAGGAGTCTCAACCTAAGGCCTTGGCTTACTCCTCTGTAGGTGAGAGCATTGAAGGGGATGAGCTCTATACTGTTTCAGTTCCAAAATTCTTCAATTTACATTGCTTATTGTTCCCTTTCAAGCAGTCACACAGACAACACATACAGCACATACAAGATTTAATGAGCTGCTGCTCTGTGCCTAGTATTGTTTATGGCATTATGGAGATGGTGTTGAACAAGACCTCCATGATCCTTGCCCCCAAGGAGCTTGCATTTTACTAGACCACAAAGAAGTAAACACGCAAACATATTACTTACCCATTGTCATGGGGGAAATAACAGGCTATGACAAGGATAGTAAATGGAAGGAATAACCATCTTTTTACTTCTCACCTAAAGCTTAGGTGTGGGGGTGCCTGGGTGGCTTAGTTGGTTAAATGTCTGCCTTCGGCTTGGGTCATGATCCCAGAGTCCTGGGATCAAGCCCCACCTTGCGCTCCCGGCTCAGCAGGGAGTCTGCTTCTCCCTCTGCCTCTGCTACTCCCCCTGCTTGTGTTCTTTCTCTCCCTCTCTCTGTCAGATAAATAAAATCTTTAAAAAAAGTAAAGCTTAGGTGTGCAAAAATTCTGAAGGAGTGTCTTCTCTATCTCCCATTTTTAAGGAGAAAATTAAAAATATTGTAAATGAGAATTATCTGAAAAAGGCCTATGCAAATGCATGCAAATTATGCAATTTCTGCCATCATAAGTATGGTAACCTAATTAATTCTCTGCATGGGCAAAGCAGGCAAATGAATCTCCAGTATTTGGTGTCCCTTGGTTGACACCAAGCCTTTGGGTGGTCTGGTTAATAGACTTATTCCTGGCTTCCACTGAGAGCTTCCTTGGTGATGACTGAGCATGCAAAGGTGGGTCTGGAGACTCCATCCAGCCCCAGCCCCAGACACTGCATGGCACACACTTCTACTAAAAAAAGTTATTTCTCATTTATTTGAAGTTCAAATTTAATTTGGCGTCATATAATTTTTTTTGCTATATCTGGCAACCGTACACTTAAGTCTACCACCCCTCCGCTCAGACCTGTTAGGAGCAAATCATCTGGGGCTTTGTCTCGTGTTCCCTGCGAGCAGTTTAGAAAGATCTAAGTGGCACCAGCAGGACTCAGGGGCAATTCTGAGGCGCCCTAAAGGTTTTGGTGGCTTCATTCCCACAGTTGTAGCTCACATGGTAGTTGTAGGTCTAAGTTAGCTGAGCCTTTCCTTGGAATTTACTTCAACCTCTGTGGGTTTCATGAAGATGAAACCGAATTTCAGAACTCAACACTACTAGCCACTGTGGGAATTCAAGCTTCATGGTTCTCTATATACTTTTTCCTTTTCAGATCTCCCTCAGATGCCATCGTATGCATATGTCACACTAAATACTGAAGCCAGTGGGATGACAAACCAATGAGATAATACATATTAAAGTGGTTTGAAAAGAAGACACACTATTTTAAAGCATGATATGAAATGGTTAGTAATATAACAGGTCACATTTCCCCTTCCCTCTGTATTACCAAGATGTTACTAATGTGTCAACTTTCTCCCTCCAGGCAATTTCATTGAAAATTCTGAGAAGGAAAACAAATAAATCTGGATTTTTTTGTTTGTTTGTTTTTTTGAGAGAGAGAGAGAGAGAATGAGAGCATGGGGTGGGAGGGGTGGAGGGAGAGGGAGAGATTCCCAAGCAGACTCTGCGCTGAGCACAGAGCCCAACGTGGGGCTCCATCTCATGACCCCAAGATCACGATCTGAGTTGAAACCAAGAGAGAGATGCTTAACCGACTGTGCCACCCAGGAGCCCCTAAATCTGGATTTTTTGAAAAAATTATATTTTTATCTATTTTTTAAACTATAGTCATATCCACACCTATTTCTATATCTACATTCATGCCCATTGTAGAAAACTGGGGAAAAAACAAGTATAAAGGGAAAAATTAAAACCACCGTTACCTAGAGATGATGATCACTTTACAGATTTAGCATTGGCAGTCTCAGCTCTTCACAAACAACCACAGAGGTTCATGACCTTATTTTTTTGGGATAGATTTAAAAAATGTTTAGTTAACTACCTACTATGTGCTCCCAGCTCTTTGTTAGATGAGACTGTATAAGAGAATTATAAGATGCTGCCAGGGGATCCTTGGACAATCCTTTCTCAGAAAGTGAGGGGGGTGTTTTGGCTGCTTGTCATGTGACAAAATTCTGTCACCTGGGAACACATGGAATGAGTCAAGTGTCATTAGCAGAGCATGGTACACTAAGGCCTTGACTGTTTCAGTCCACAAGATAATGTATTTAGTCTTAACAAAGGAGAGAACAAAAGCATGAGCTGTTCAATTTATATTTTGCACTAGATCATGAGAATTTTTAAATGTTTGTCTCTTTGTAAACCTGTGTTAAAGAACAGAAATACTGGCCTCTGACTGACCTAGAAGAGAAAGAAACAATTGTATTTGGATGTCACCAATGTAAACCATAGGAGCAAATCAGAGACCAGGCTATATTCACGGAGCCTGACTTTCTGTCCGCCTCTCCAAAGATGAGATGAGGGAAGTTGTCGGTTATGCTGACAAATGAGTGCAGTGGTTTCTGGTTATAACTTAATGTCTCAAGTAGAAAATAAAAGGGAACTTTGTAACAAAGTCCCTTCCCATGGGTGTTTCTCTCTTCGTGTTCTGACACTTTCACTCACTGTCCTCTAAAAAGAACAGACAGATAGATTTAGAGTTTCTCAAGGAGGAGGAGATGGATTTTCTCTGAATATTGTTAAAAACAAATCTCTTAAAGACCAGCGTCCCAGGATAGTCACCAGCATCACGGGCTCCGCACTTGCAGCCTTGTTCCCCTCCAATGAATACTTTCCCAGTCCCAAATCCCAAATGCTTCACAGGGCTAGGCTTATCTCACTCACCCTTGCCCATACCACCAGTCTGCTCTTACCCTCTCTCCCACACTCTGTCTTCTCTCCGTTCCTCACCCCAGCGTCCTTTCCATAAAGCTTTCTCTCCTCCACCCGATATCTCCATAACACCTGTTCCGCTGCCAGAGATCAGCTCCAATGTCACTTCCTCAAACAAGCTTTTCCTGACCCCTCTGACCACATCAAGTCCTTCAGTTAAACCGTTACAGAGGACCCTATACTTTTCTTTCATAGTGTCTTCACTCTAGCTATACAATTTTTTAAAAAAGCTTGAAGTATTATCTAACGTCTGTCTCCCATGCCTCGTCAGGGCAGGAACTGGGTGGTCTGTTTGCTGTTGTCCTCCACCGCTTGCCTTGGACTTGGTAAACATTCTAGTATTTGTTCAGTAAATGCATGAAGTACGTGTTTCTTAAAAAAATTATTTTTTTTTTAAATTTTAATTCCAGTATAGTTAACATACAATGTTATATTAGTTTCAGGTGTACAATAGAGTGATTCAAGAGTTCTATGCATTGGGGCGCCGGGGTGGCACAGCGGTTAGGCGTCTGCCTTCAGCTCAGGGCGTGATCCCGGCGTTGTGGGATCGAGCCCCGCATCAGGCTCCTCTGCTATGAGCCTGCTTCTTCCTCTCCCACTCCCCTGCTTGTGTTCCCTCTCTCGCTGGCTGTCTCTATCTCTGTCGAATAAATAAATAAAATCTTAAAAAAAAAAAAAGAGTTCTATGCATTACTCAGTGCTCATCATGGTAAGTGTCCTCTTGATCCCCTTCACCTATTTCACCCATCCCCAGCCCACCTCCCCTCTGGCAACCATCAGCTCGTTCTCTGTAGTTAAGAGTCTGTTTTTGGCTTGTCTCTTTTTTTTCTTTGTTCATTTGTTTTGTTTCTTAAATTACACATGTGAGTGAAATCATGGTATTTGTCTTTCTCTGACTGACTTCACTTAGCATTATACTCTGTAGCTCCATCCATGTTGTTGCAAATGCTAAGATTTCATTCTTTTTGTGGCTGAATAATATTTCATTAAATTATTTATATATTATATTATTATATTTATATAATAATGAAATATAGTAATAATATGTATAAATTATATAATCTAATAAACATATAATCATATAAATTATGTACTATATATAATTATATATTACATAGTAAAATATATACTATATATAATATTTTATAATATTATAAATATACAATTATATATATTATATATAATGAAATATATATATATTATCCATTCTTCTTTATCCATTCATCTATTGATGGATACCTGGGCTGCTTCCATAGATTGGCTGTTGTAAATAATGCTGCAATAAACACAGGGGTGCATGTAACCCTTTTTATTAGTGTTTTTAATATTTTGGGAGTAGTGCAATTACTGAATTGTAAGGTGGGAACCACCATACTGTTTTCCACCGTGGCTAGATAAGTTTGCATTCCTACCAACAGTTGGCGAGATTCCTTTTTCTTCACATCCTCATCAACACTTATTGTCTCTTGTATTTTTGATGTTAGCCATTCCGACAGGTGTAAGGTGATACCTCATTGTAGTTTTTGATCTGCATTTCCCTGATGATGAGTGATATGGAGCATCTTTTTATGTCTGTTGGCCATCTGGATGTCTTCTTTGGAGAAATGTCTGCTCATGTCTCCTGCCAATTTTTAATTGGATGTGTGTGTGTGTGTGTGTGTGTGTGTGTGTGTGTGTGTGTGCTGAGTTGTATCAGTTCTTTATATATTTTGGATACTAACTCCTTATTGGATATGTCATTTGTGAATATCTTCTCCCATTTAGTAGGTTACCTTTTAGTTTTGTTTGTTGTTTCTTTTGTTGTGCAGAGTGTTTTATTGTGATGTAGTCCTGATAGTTTATTTTTGCTTCTGTTTCCTTTGGTTCAGGAGACATATCCAGAAAAATGTTGCTATTGCTGATGTCAGAAAAATTACCATCTGTGCTCTTTTCTAGGATTTTTATGGTTTCAGGTCTCACATTTAAGTTCTTAATCCATTTTGAGGTTATTTTTGTGTATGATGTGAGAAAGTGGCCCAGTTTCATTTTTTTGCATGTGGCTGAGCAGTTTTCTCAACACCACTTATTGAAGAGACTGCTTTTTTCCATGGGATATTCTTGCCTCCTTTGTCGAAAATTGTTGACCATATAAACATGGGTTTATTTCTGGGCACTCTATTCTGTTCTATTGATCTATGCGTCTGTTTTTGTGCCAATACCATATTGTTTTGCTTACTACCGCTTTGTAGTATATCTTGAAATCTGGGATTGTGATATTGCTTTGGCTATTTGGGGTATTTTGTGGTTCCATGCAAATTTTACGATTATTTGTTCTAGTTCTGTGAAAAATGCTATTAGTATTTTGATAGGTATTGCATTAAATGTGTAGATTGCTTTAGATAGTATGGACATTTTAGCAATATTTGTTCTTCTAATCCATGAACATTTGTTTGTGTCACCTACAATTTCTTTCATCAATGTTTTATAGTTTTCTGAGTACAGGTCTCTTACCTCCTTGGTTAAGTTTACGCCCTGCTATCTTATTCTTTTTGGTGAAATTGTAAATGGGATTGTTTTCTTAATTTCTCTTTCTGCTACTTTATTATTAGTGTATAGAAATGCAGCAGATTTGTGTATATTGATTTTGTATCCTGTGACATTCTTGATTTATCATTTCTAGTAGGTTTTTGGTGGCGTCTTTAGGGTTTTCTATATAGTGTCATGTCATCTGCAAATAGTGAAAATTTTACTTCTTCCTTACCCATATGGATGTCTTTTATTTCCTTTTCTTGTCTGACTGCTGTGGCTAGGACTATGTGGAATAAAAGTGGTGAGAGTGGACATCCTTGTCTTGTTCCTGATCTTAGGGGAAAAGCTCTCAGATTTTCACCACTGAGTATGATATTAGCTGTGCAGTTTTCATATATGGCCTTTATTACATGGAGGTATGTTCCTTCTAAACCGACTTTGTTGAGGGTTATGAAGTACATTCTTATGTGGAAAGGACTGAAATGAATTCATCCAGTCCCTAAGAATTACACATTAAAACACTTACCCTGTGGCAAAAAAGGAGCTTCAAAATCTCTCCAGGGATTTACTGTCTATGAATTTGATAAAACATAACATTGAATAGGTATTACTTCTGGTTTTGTCTCCAGCTCCTGGGAGTGAGACACTAGGAAATATTTTTATTAAAAATAATTGCATCATTCGGATTTGATCTGTAGCCACCAGAGATAATGCTCATTGGAATGTCTAGAAATGAAAAATCTTTTACTCTTCTATAAATGTATACAAACTATTCTATGTGGTATTTTAAGAGGTAAGTCAGCCAGCTGTTATATACAGACGGCATATAAAGTATGTGGGAGAGTGACCAATAATACAGTGGAGGGGGAGAGGGAGCCAAAACCACATTTATGAATGCTGTTTCATTGCTACTCTGTGGAATATGTTATAGTTAACGTTTCAAAAACTTTAAAAAAATACGCACATAGCACAAGAGTCAATTATGCTTCCAATCTACCTCCAGTCTGGCTCTCCTGACAGCTTTTGACTGCATCACGTTCCATTTGGAAATACGTGAATCTTAACAATGACTTCCACTTACATATGGGAACATTTGGATTCCATAGTCTAAACTTACTGGTAGTCTAGAAGTGCTTCACTGGCAGGCAATTTGACTTCTTTGTGTGGCCCATCTTGAATATCCTTTTTATTTACTTTTGCTGTGTTATCCATTGTGTTGCTTAATTAGTAGGAAGCATACCTGTGTAGAAAAGAAACAGGACGAGTAAATAAATTTGGTCTTTGCCCCCCCTCTACTTATGTTTACTCAAGATGAGGAACTGCTGGGACTTAATTTAAAACTGTTTTTTCCATTCAGGTTTCCATGTCCCCAGACCTATCATCCACTGCAATGCTGGGACATCACAAATCAATGGATTCTAGAGTCCGGTGAGTTCCATGTTTGGCCGGGTACAGCATTTCCCCCACCCAAAACTTTCTAAGAGACTCATCCCCATATGTCATCCATCTACATCTGTTGTCCCTATCAAGCTTTTTTAAGAACAAGGACTAAACTTCTTCACTCATTTTATTTCTCCACAGTGTTTGGTGAAGTGCACTGCATATAGTAGCAGCTCAGAAAATGTCTGTTAATTTTTTTTTAAATTAAGATAAAACAAAAGCACAACTTTCCATGAGCACCAAGAAACTAGAATCCAAAAGAATTAGGTTTGGCCGGGGTTGTTATAAAGAGCAAATAAAAGCATGTATTCAAATGTTTTTTAAATGACTAAAAGGTTTACAAATGCAAAATAATAGTAATAATAATTATTATTAACAGTAACTGCTCATCAGCTATTAATTGCTTTTTTAATCAATAATGAAAAATTATCAAAAACAATATATTTTAGAAGTAAAAAATTAGGTCCACTGTTCACAGATTTTTATAGTAAACAGGAATACCTCATGGATTTTGTATAGGTACTAAAGTACCTCTCTTCAGATTATACAGTCTTCTGTAACAGATTTTTATCTTTTCATTTCCATTAATCTCAAAAAAATGAGTGCCCAAACTTCAGTGTATTAGTACTTGAGTATGGTCAAAAGAATTTAGCCTTTGTATTTATTTATTTAGATGGCTGGAAACTCCACGAGAGTGGGAATGATAAATTCTTGTGCACTAATCTATTTCCCCACCTAGCACAAGTAGATGCACAATAAATCCTTGTCAAATGAAAAAATGGATGGATGAATCAGGCAGACATGTTTTAATCCCAGATCCCCCACCTATTTTCTATGTGACCTTGAGTAGGTTACTTAATCTCTTTGAGCTTCAATTTCATTATCTGTAAAGTGAGAGCAAAAATCTTACTCTAAAAGCTGTTGTAAGGATTACATAAGCTAATATTTTAAGCACCTGGCATAGTGGCTGACATACAGAAAGAGCTTAGTTAAGTATTATGGCCATTTGGTTGAAGCTCCAGATCATGCTTCTGCAAACTCCAGGTAACGGTAAAGCAGAGGATGTCTCCTTGCTGCCAAGTATGATGACATGTGGAAAAACTAATCCATGCGGTTTGCTCTTGTCAAACTTCATCATTGATATGGGCCACTGGATAAGCAATCCTCATAGATCACTGAGATCCACGGTGGAAAATCTCTCTGAAATGAAACACGTTTTCCTACACCTCCAGCCAGGCTCAGTCTTTGTGTCTGAGACTTTTCCAGCCAAGTGTGTTCATCTCGCTATTCTAACAGATTCAAGTACACCTGAATGCAAATATACTATAATACCTTCCAGCTGAAAAGCACAACAGAAAGATTTAGTACATTAGAACAGAATAATATTATTAAGTGGTATCTTCTCAGATATGAAAGTGTTGAGAATAATTCCATAAATGACACACTAAAATGTGTCATTATACCATCACAGTTCACAGAAACTTATCAGCTAGCAAAAAAAGTGCTTTTGTTTTAGATGCAGAGTTGAATTTTAATATTATTTTCTATTTCAGAATTAGAATTTTTAACTTGACTATTGCACAAAAAGATAACATGCTGACCAGGGTTTTATTTAACAACAATAAGTTGCTATTTAACAGTGATTTTTATTATAAATATTTCATTTAAAAGTTAAAACAAATGCTAACCTTGATCTCTTGTTTTCTTTCTGAGTCATATGGAAGAGATCAAGTGTTTCCACCTACAGTACCCATCTGGTGCTGGGGGAAAAATGACCTCATCTTGTTCAATTACCTCAGTTACCTGGGTCTTTGGTTTTCAACTCTCTGACTAAAGTATAATTAGTTACGTAACTGCAGCTCATGGCAAAGGACTTTAATAAAATATGAGTGAAAATGTGGATCCAGGAAGCACAAATGATTTATGCATAAACTCTACTCATATTCATTGTTTCAACATACTTCCCAGAAAATTAGGAAGCATTGGCTTGCCCTCTTATTAGATGCATTTTTGCAGTGAGCTAATGACATTACTTCAGAAAGTACTTATACATTTGAAAATGTCCTACAAACAGTGGTGATTTTCATAAACATTTACAAGGATTTACATACAGTTCCTGACCACCTAGAGGATTTCTAATTCAGCAAAGAGTGAGAATCATAGAAAAAAATTTCACAAAGTAATGTAATTATCTTCCAGAAAGGTTTCGCATAGAATAATTCCTGACACAGGGACACCTAATCTGTCTGTCTCTAACTGCAAACATCTATTCAGTGCCAGCTCTGTGCATAGCTTTACCTGTCCCTTAATTAAAAATATGGAAGGAAGAGACAAGATCTCTACTGAGACAGATGGGAAGAAAGAAGCATACTCCAGCAGAACTTTAAGAAAATAATGAGCAACTTTAAAAGACTAGCAAGATTGTGCAGGTAATGAATGCTCCGGAGATCTCTGCCTGCAGTGTGACCTTTTGTGCATGTTTTTCCTCTCCCAGCACTGTTTGGGCATTCAATAACATATGCCATGGAGGGAGGGGAGGCGAGGAAGCTGTGTTTGAAAGACTCAGGCCTCCAGCCTTTGCAAAGCCCACCCTATAATCACTTTCCATCAAAAAATGTTTCAAAATATATTCCCCGAATGCTTCTCAGTGAAAAGTAAGAAGTCTGTTTGAATAAAATGGACATATAATAGCCATCTTCTTCAAATGTACTGTTATCCCATAGTGCTTTACTCGACTCCACAAAATCACCCAAAAAACACAGAGTGCATTCTCAGGATCCTGGCTCAATATGTAGAAAGTTCCTAATGACTTTTTTCATGACTTTGTGGAGCCATGAAGCCTCCTAATGACTCTTCAAATTTTGTGGGGGCTGGGAGAGATGGCAGTTCTGCCCTGATACCTTTTTGGACATTTGGAATGGATTCTGATGTATGTTGGCCAATGTTTTTATATAAGTGTAGATTAAAATGGAAGATATTTACTTAATAGCATTAGTAATGGCAAAAGTTCTGAACAAGATTCCATCAGAGGTTGGGAGCAGATGTTTAGTTAAAAGATCTCTATATGGGTGTTGAAAATCTTGAAACATTCATGGCATTCGCCCTTAACAAAATACAACTCTTTTAATACTGAATAACAACTAATCACTTCAACAAACCATCTTTGGGTTTTCAAAAATATATGTTGGCACATAGGCCAGCATCTCGCATGGATGAAAACTAGATGTTCAATAAGTGTCTAATTTGAATGACTGATCTGCAAATAATGTGTACCCACTTTCTTTGCCATGGCCCTATTTATTTCTTCATAATGTTGTATATACCCTTAATTTAGAAAGTAAATCTTATTATTTACTTTAAGTATGCTCCACGCCCAGTGTGGTGCCCAATGTGGGGCTCAAACCCATGACCCTGTGATCAAGACCCAAGCCAAGATCAAGAGTCAGATGCTCAACTGACTGAGCTACCCAGGAGCCCTGAAAGTAAATCGCTTTTAAATTCAAATTCTCACTTATGGTAAAACATATTTTTAATACAATTTTTAAATGTTTTAGAAATGTTCTTCAGCATATCTTAAAAAACCCTGAATTCATTTAAAGCCTCTTAATGGTGAGAATATCACCTAAGAGTTAGGTTAAAACAAATTCAGTCCTCCGTTTTTTGTTTTTGTTGTTGTTTTTTTTTTTTTTTTTTTTTTTTTTTTTTTTTTTTTTTTACTGATTATGTATATACAACCCAAAACAGCTTTAAAATGTAAAACACAGCCAGTTTGGAGATATGTTAAACCAGCCTATATTCAAATTGAGGTATTTAACGATATCTGGATAGAGGTGCCTGGTTGGCTCAGTCGCAGGGTTGTGAGGTTCAAGCCCCATGTTGGGTATGGAGCCTACTTAAAAATTAAAAAAATAATAATAAAGTTAACTATTATTAATGTACCTTACATTTAAAAAAAATAATAAATAAAATAAAATATCTGGATGAATGGCATTTTTAACTTTCACTTGCCTAATTGGTGATTTACATTACATTACCATATATTTTCTTTACCAACACAAATCCTTTGGTCAGTGGCACATTTCTGAACTGCAGTTCTCAAATTATACTGGATTCTTACCTTAAAAATTGGTCTATCTTCTGATCCAGAATTGCTAATGACATAGGTTGAAAAGCAGTAATATTATACTGACTTTTCTAGCAACCAAACTACATTTTTTCCCAACTCCTGCTGTCCTCCAAGCTTAGAAATGTCAGAAAAGAAACATAATCATGAAAAAATATTGTGAGGATAATGGAAATGCATGTAGTATTTTCATCCTCTGATGGTGGAGGAGAACAAAAAGGCTTTTGTCCTCAAAGAACAGTGGTGAATATGAAGAAGATCTGCCGGAGCCAGGTCTTGGGGTGGCCGTAAGGAAATCCATGAGCCTTTACCACACACGCAGTGGTGAGTACCCAGTCGTATTAGTTTCCTTCTCCGCCTTCACAGAAATATATATGTGTATATATACAGTTTTCTTCAGTGGGACATCTTCCACCTCCCGACCACCTCCTCAACTCTCTCCTGCCCAGCAGAGAATTAATCATGGAGTAAGAAGGGGAATGAAGAAGCAAGATACTATACAAATCTAACAAATTAATAAAAGAAAGAAACTAAGCGTCCTGTTCAGAGGGATGTTGCAGCATCCAGGGCAAGGAGTTGAAGCCAGTTTGCGGACTGGGAGGGGGAGGGTGAGGCCATCAACAGCGCTCAGGAAGTATCCACGCGGAGGGAGGGCGGGCTCTGTGCTGGTCCTGAGAAGGAGGCAGGCATGCGTGAGCCTTTACTCAAAAGGCATTCACAAGACTAGGAATGCGGTGAGAAGAGCGCTAAGCCGAGCCAGACTTGAGTCTAGTCCTAGCTTTTCCACTAATGAGTTTTATAACCCTCGAACAAGCCCCTAAACCCCTCTGTCCCTGGGTTCTCTTCCATCTTTCCTGCCTCCTGTCCTTGTTATCAAGGAAGCTCAAATGCTTTTGCAATACTGTCAAGCATCAAGCTCCATACAAATGGAATTCGTTTACTGAGCATCTACTGTGTGCTAGAGGCTGTGAGGGCACCATGCAAGCTACAAATCTGAATCCAATTCAGATCCCGCCCTCCAGGAACCGAAGATCTGGAAGGGCAAATAAGCCACGCCTCTGTTGGTTCTACAGCATGGAGGAAAGAGAGATTAGTATTTTGATTGGATCAAAAGATCTTCCCTTTCTATCTCCTGCGTGAACAGGGGTGGGCCTATGGGAACCCCTGCTGGCGGTTTCCAACGGTCCAGGAATAGGACATGGTGGAAGACGCCAGCAGGGCGCGACCCCAGGTCCGTTTGGGCGCAGAGCCAGCCCCGGGGCTGGTGGGGGTGGGGCGGACATGTAAAGTCTTAAGTGTCAGATTGGAAGGATTCAGGGGCCCAGCGAGGAGTATATTCAGTCTCCCTACCTCCCCTCGACGGCTTCCAGGTGCGGATGCACCGCAGTGGACCCGCAAGTAGCACCGGCATCCGGCCCGCGGACCAGGCCCACCCGCTCCGCGGCTGCCGATGCGCCCTCCGTTTCCAAGGCGCTGCGCCCGCGAGGGCTTCCCCCTCCCGCCGCCCTGCGCCGCCGCTACCCGCGGGACGGGCGCGCCACCTGGTGGCCGCAAGGGGAAGAGTCCGGGAGAAGGGCCCGCAACGCAGCCTTTTGCCGCCGAGATCCGGCCCTCCCTCCTTCCTGAGCGATTTTCACCGCCACGGCTCACTCTGCTGATTGCACACAACGTACGCCCCCTCCCTGCTTCCCTCCAGTGGCAAACCCGTAAGTAGTGAGTTGTGAGGAGACGTGACATCCGGCTCTGCGCTGTGACCGTGAGACACACTAGGATCTGTGTGTCCGTTTCTTCCCCTTAAAGTGAGACCGAGACTGCTCGGTGGTTTTCCAGCAGCTCCCAGGGTGGGGAAAGGGTGTGTGCGCATGGACGGGTTCTGCCCCGCTTCGCCCTTCAACCACCAAGGCTTTTTCTTCTGTGTAAGAGTTCTTTTGGGTTTGGCTCTAAACAGAATTGCAACCTCCTGGACTGAGTGCTTCTATGATAACGTCCAGCTCTGAAAGATCCTTGATCCTGTTTTGCTTCTCGCTTTACTTTTTCGCTCCTAAACCTCAAGAAAACCAACACAGATGCTGATTCTGTCTTTTCCCTCTCTTTCCACTTTTTGCAGCTCTGTCCTAATTCGAGGGGAAAATATATAACCTTTAAAGTTCCCCTTTTCTCGGGGCGCCTGGGTGGCTCAGACGGTGAAGCGTCTGCCTTCAACTCAGGTCATGATCCTCGAGTCCTGGGAGGGAGTCCTGCCTCGGGCTCCCTGCTCAGTCGGCTTCTCCCTCTCCCCGCTGCTTGTGCTATCTCTCACTCTCAAACAAGTAAATAAAATCTCAAGAAAATAATAATTCCCCCCTTTTCTCTCCTGCATTTTTTCTCATTCTCTGCCTCAAGGCAATTTCTTACATCCTGGCAGCGCCTACTTAGGCTATAGTAACATCCGAGTCAAATAGTTATCCCTCGGTCCCGGCAAGACAAAGGTGAGGCGCTCCCTTGAACCTCCACTCTTCATAAGTCACCTGTTTGCCATTATTGAATCTGATTTTTAAAAAATAGATTATTGGGAGGCCTGCGTCGCTAAGTCATTTAAGCGTCTGCCTTCCGCCTGGGTCATGATCTCTGCCTCCTGGGATCGAGCCCCCTGTCGGGCTCCTCCTCTGGGAGTTTTCTTCTCCTCCCTCTGCCCTTCCCCTGCTCTTGCTCTTTCTGTATCTCTCTCTCTCAAATAAATAAAATCTTTTAACCAACTGAGCCGCCCAGGCGTCCCTCTAAATAAAATCTTTTAAAAATTAAAAAAAAAAGTTAAAAAAATAAGTAATAATCATATATTTTCTAATTCTGTTATGTTAATAAACAAATTAAGAGCTTCTTAAAAGAAGGGAATTGAAGCAGTTAATACAAATATTAGCTTTTGGTTGAGGGAGTTTTTCTCATCAGTAAAAAAGTCATCCAGAAAATAACCAGTTTGAGATAATTTATGTGTTCTACCTCATCTGAACCTTCCTTTATTCCATCAGGGTTATGTATTTGTTGAATGCCGACAGTTTGCTGTGATCTACACATTTGATAAAGGTTTTTTAGGTACTTGGTCTTTCCTAGAATAACAACAGGTGGGATTGTGGGGTAATATTTTTTTTTTTTATAAGATTTTTTTATTTTTTATTTATTTGACAGAGACAGAGACAGCCAGCGAGAGAGGGAACACAAGCAGGGGGAGTGGGAGAGGAAGAAGCAGGCTCATAGGGGAGGAGCCTGATGTGGGGCTCGATCCCAGAACGCCGGGATCACGCCCTGAGCATGAAGGCAGACGCTTAACCGCTGTGCCACCCAGGCGCCCCTGTGGGGTAATATTTTTAAATAGAGTACAGATGCAGGAGGGAAACAAAAGCGACCACCAAAAATTTTCAAGCATGGGGATTATTTTTGTTAGATGGAAAAACAATTTTGTGATTATTCAGCACTTTGAAATCATTCTCCAATCATTTCCTATAAATCTTAGACCTGCTTCTTTTATGAAAGCCTGGGCCCAGGGTCAAAAATGTACTTTTACCCTATCATTTATTTCCTGTGCAGTTTTTCTTATGGTGTTTGCCGGTTGGTGGTTAAATAGTGGAGCCAGCATTTGCCAAGTTTCCTCATTTGACTTTGATTTTCTGTTAGCTTTGCCATGTTGAGTGATGTAGAAATACAGGCAGGAGAGGGGCGCCTGGGTGGCTCTGTCAGTTAAGATTCTGACTCTTGATTTCGGCTTGGATCATGATCTCAGGGTCAAGAGATCGAGCCCGGCCCAGGCTCCGCTCTGGGTGTGGAACCAGCTTAAGATTCTCTCTCTTCTTCTCCCTCTGCCCCCCCACCTCCCAGAAATACAGGTAGGAGAGTTTCTGTGGTAGAAAAAGCCAAATATATTGTCTGACTTGGCAAAATGCCAAATAACCTATTGGGTATGCATAGTTGCTAAACATTTTATACTTTTTCAAATTTGTCACCTGTTTTCATTGAAGATCACTATTTCTGCAAACAGACCCTAAAGCAATCAACTAAATGTATTATTAAATCTCACAAAAATTTTTAGAGACCTGAGCTAGTGATTAACCTGTTGACTTTGTAAACCAGTTCAAATTTCTAGTAAATCAGAAAGTTTACTGACAACAAAGTTACTTTTGAGAAACAGAAAAGCCCTGCTATGATTTCTTATCCAATAACTTTGTTCCTGACAAATAGGAAACAATTAAATAGGTATTTTGCAAAAAAAAAAAAAAAAAAGAGTCATGAAGTAAAAAATATTCTCGTTTCCCACTTTATTTATAAGGGTTGCAACTTTTTCTTTTAGGCCAGAGACAAGGTTCTGCAATCTACCCCATCTCTTCATCTCTCCATCTCTTGAAACCAAGTTTAACTTGAATGACCAGAACTCTGGCAAAAAGAGATCACATCGCTCTTCCCCCACATATCTCCTCCTTCTCCTAACTAATTTTTGAAATTACTTTTATGATCTCTTTGTTCTCTGTGAGGGAGAGGAGCCCAGAACGGTAAGCTGGAGCCAAAGTGTCATGTCCCAGAAGCCTGAGCCAGGTAATACGGACTGTGCCTAAGGGCGTTAGTGTATGATGTCATGGGAGCAATTTAGCTCCAGTGAGTTGCTACATGCTTCCGGCAGTTTTAAAATACGACTACAAAAGAGAAACATACAAATCAATAGAATGTGACAAAAATGCAGAAATAGATATGGAAAAACATATATACATATATTTGACTATCATATTTGATTTTTTATACATATATATATATGCCCACACACACACACACACACACACATACACACACACACACAGAGAGACAGTTGCTTCAGACAGAAGCGCCAAGGTAAATAAATGAGGAAAGGATAGTATTTTCAACAAATGCTACTGTATTGCATATGCTTGGAAAAAAATGAACCTTGACCTGATATATACATTTGAGTTAAAAAATTAACTCAAAGTTAATCATAGATCTGAACATAAAAGCTAAAATTATAAAACTTCTAGAGTAAAACATAGGAGAAAATCTTTGTGATCTTGGGTAGGCAAAATTTATTTTTAAAGGACACCAAGAGCATGAATTTTTTTAAAAAGAAAATAATAATTTGGACTTCATAAAAATTAAAAACTTCTGCTGTTTAGTTAGTTTTGAGAAGATTAAATGGCAAACCACAGCCTGGAGGAAAGTATTTTAATACGTATACTTGACAAAAGGCTGGTATGCATAATATAAACAACTAAAGCTCAATCATGAGAAAATAAAACAACCAATTACAAATGCCCAAAGATTTGAACAGACACTCCACAAAAGAAGACAAATCAGTGGCCAATTAGTACATGAAAACATGCTCAACATCATTAGTCATCAGGGAAATGCGAATTAAAGCACCAATGAGATACCACTACAAACCCATTATGGTGGCTAAATTAAAAAAAACCTGACAATACTGTGTGTTAGCAAGGGTGGGGAGCAACTAGAACTTTCATATATTGTTGCTGGAAAAGTAAGATGACACAACCATTTTGGAAAATAGGTCTTTTATAAAGTTAAACACATTATCTCTCATATGACCAACCCAGCAACCCTACTCCTAGATATTTGTTCAAGAGAAATGAAAATGAATGTTCATAGCAGCTTTATCATAATAACCTAAACCTGGAAACAACCCAGATGTCCATGAACAGGTAACTGCTAAAACAAAAAGTTTATAGCATACAATAGCAACTACTTAGCAATAAAAAAGAAATGAACTGTTGATACATGCAACAGACAACATGATGGGTCTCAAAAGAATTTAGCTAAGTGAAAAAGTCAAATGTGGAAAACTATATAGTGTATCATACAGAATTCTAGAAGAGCCTGAAAGCCGATTAGTGGTTGCCTAGCTCCGAAAGGGAGAGGGGCTTCACTGCAAGGAGGCAGGAGGGCACTTTGGGATGAAGGAAATGTTTTCTTTTTTTTTTTTTTTAAGATTTTATTTATTTATTCAACAGAGATAGAGACAGCCAGCGAGAGAGGGAACACAAGCAGGGGGAGTGGGAGAGGAAGAAGCAAGGCTCATAGCGGAGGAGCCTGATGTGGGGCTCGATCCCATAACGCTGGGATCACGCCCTGAGCCGAAGGCAGACAATTAACCGCTGTGCCACCCAGGTGCCCCGAAGGAAATGTTTTCTAACTTCATGGTGGTGGTGGTTACAGGGTACAGGCATTTGTTTAAACTTGCCAAATTACATATTTAAATAGGTGCATTTTATTGCATGCAAATTATACCTTAATAATTAGCTGATTTTTTCAAAAAATAGCTACAAATTCTTTGATACTCCTCCCATCAAGAGGTGGGGTCTCTCTTTCCTCTTTTTGAATCTAGATGGTCTTATGATTGTTTCAACCAAGAGAGTATAGCAGAAATGACCATACATTATTTCCAAGGCTAGGTCATAAAAACTCATGCAGAACTCTGGGTTCTTTTGGGATACTTGTTCTGAGGAAAGCCAGCTGCCATGTAAAAAGTCCATCTGCTTTGAGACAGCCATGCTGGAGAGACCAAATGTAGGCCCCATGGTCATCTGTTCCAACGAAGCCTACCTTCTAGCCCAAAAAGTGCCTGACATGTGAGTGAAGCTCTCTTGGATCTGCCCAACAAACCCATCAGCTGAGTATTGCTGAATTGTGCCACAGTTGATGCCTCAGGGAACAAGAAATTGCCAATTGCTACCCTGCAGAATCTGGGATATGGTTGTTTGAAGCCACTAAGTTTTGATAGTGTATTAGTTATCCATTACTATATAACGAATCACTTCAGAATTTAGTGATTCAAGACAACAACAATCACTTATTGTCTCAATGTCTATAGATCAGGAGTTTGGGAGCAAGTTGATTGGGAAGTTCTAACTTAGGGTATCTCATGAGGTTAGATGTTGGGCAGACTCTGTCTCTGCCTGAAGGAGCTTTCAGTATAGGGGGAGCAAGGAGCAGACAAGTTAATAGGCAATCACAACACAGTTGGATAACCTGTGGAATAGGGGTAAAAACCCCTGGAAAGGGAAAACCTAACCCAGTCTTGAGGCTCAGGGAAAAATTCCTAGAGGAACAGAAGTCTGGATTGCGAGTTGACAACGAGCAGGCATTTGGAGGGTTGGATGTGAAAGGGGCTGTGACAAAGGAACAGGCATGGACAAAGCCCTGCAGGTAAAAATGAAATCGATGAGTTTCTTGTGGAGCTGAAAGAAATTTACTAATGCTTAGAGAATTGGGTCTCAGAGGAGAGGAGGTAGCCTGAAGGCTAGAGAGAAGTGAGCAGGGACAGATTGTGATGGGTCCTTGAAATCATCTTTCATGATGAAAGTTCACTCTGGCTACAGTATGGAGGTGTTGGGAGAGGTCAAAGTGGGGACAGAGTCCACAATGAACTCCACTGATCACACTTTCCATCTTCTTCTGCCTAAGGGCTTCTCACATAGGTTTAGTTTCTGGTCCAGGAAACATGTCACCGTCTCTGCCTTTTACAAGATTGCAATGGTTAGCAAAAAGAATGACCTCATCTCCTTGGCTCAAGTTATAAGCTTGCCCAATCTCTGGAACCTTCTATGACTCAGGTGAGATGCCCACCCCCACACCAGGAAGTAGTCTGTGAAACTCTGCCTCCAACAAACACATTAAAGAATTACAGCATAGGGAGTGACACTGCCTCACATCTGGAGAATGAGGCAGTGTAGATTCTGACTTCCATCTTTTAAGAACTGTGTTTGTATAATTGTTTTCTGGTTGATTTTTTTTTTTTTTACTGTGGTAAGAACACAACGTGAGATCTACCCTCTCGCAAAATTTTAAGTGTACATTGTTGTTGACTGTAGGCGCTGTATTTAACAGCAGATCTCTACAATTTATGCATCTGATGTAACTGAAACTTCATACCTGTTGAGCAGCAACTCCTTATTCTCCCTCCCCTGAGCCCCTGGCAACCACCAATCTACCCTCTGCTTCTATGAGTTTGACTATTTTACACACCTCATATAAGTGGAATCATGCAGTATTTGTGTCTTCTGTGTCTGGATTATTTGACTTAGCATAATGTCCTCCAGTCTCATCCATTTGGTTGCAAATGGCAGGATTTTTTTCTTTTTCTGAAGCTAAATAATATTCCATTGTATGAATATACCATGTTTTCTTTATCCATTCATCCATCAATGGACATTTATGTTGTTTCAATATTTTGGGTATTGTAAATAATGCTGCAGTGAACATGGGAGTGTAGATATCTCTTTGAGATCCAAATTTTCATTGTTTTGGATAAATACTCCAAAATGGGATTGTTGGATCATATGGCAATCCTATTTTTTAATCTTTTGAAAAAAACCCCAATACTGTTTCTCAAAATTTTTGTACACAATTCAATAGTTTTCCTGTCTATCAGAAATAATGATTTAGAATAGACTGTGGGGGAAATGTGCCATATAAAAATAACATCAGAAAAGAGTTTAATACAGATAGTATATGTTCAAAACCTAAATAATAATTTTTTTAAAGTTCCCAAAACTTTTGACTTAACAGACTGGATTGGAAAGGAAATATTATGTACCTGGTGTAGAAAATATGTAACATTGAATAATGTCAATGTTAATCTTTCCAAATAAATGTATAAGTTTGATGCAGATCTACAAAAAAAAAATCTGTTTGCAGAAGGAAAAATAATTAGGGCATTTTCAGGACTGTGTATCAGTATTAGCAAATCCAAGATGGTGTGCTATATTTTTAAATAAAAAGAAATAATGAGGTTTTGGGTGTTGAGGAAATACTAAATATTTTACCTTTTATTCATCACACTAGCTGAGAAAACCATTGCAAAAGACCACCTTCTATGATCCCATTTAAATGATATGTCCAGAAAAAGCAAATCTACAGAGACAGAAATTGAGAGAAGACTGCAGTTGGGCCTATACCACAAGGGGGTCACCAGCAGTGGGACCACTTGGAAAGAGAGTTGTCCAAATGAGGGAAGATTAGCTGAACAGGGGGGTGCAGAGAGAATGGTATTTGGACCCTGAAATCAAAAGACCCTCCTAGTGAATGCACCTGACGTTGGGAATTGCTCATTGTGGAGCCTGGTAAGACTAGGACACACAGGATATAGACTGTGCTTATTTATATATTCCTGGTGCTTATTTTCTTTAACAAAAATTTGGACTAAGACAGTCCAGAGTTTCTCTGAAGCAACTGACCAGCTGTGAACTTGGATACATTACTTCTCCTTTCTGTACCTCAATTTCCTCATCTGTAAATGGAGATAATATTGCATACCTCTTGGGGCTGTTCTGAAGAATAAACATCTGGTCTAATTCCTGGCAAATAGTAGGTTCTTGGTAAATATCAGTTCTCCCTCATACTCCTTCTAAAATATTATTTTAGAGAGAATGCCGGAAAGTAGGAAAATGTGGAGCTCTTCTGGTCATTTTTCCCCTGTGGCTGGCAAGGGCTTGCTGCACTCTGTATCTGGTGGGACCCAAATATGCATCTCTGACCTAGCTTCAAACCTGTATACTCGGCTGCCTACTCAGCATCAATTAGATGTCTCACAGGCACATCATGCCCAAAACTCATTATCTCCCACCCCTCCAACCTGCTGATCCTCAAGGCTATGGTCCATATTCCGTCAATAGCACCAACATCCACCCAGCTGTTCAAGCTAGAAGACTGGGAGTTGTTCTTGACTCTTTCTTTTCCCTCAAATCCCAAATGTAATCAATCTTCAAGTTCTATCAGTCTATCTAGAGGTACATAGAACCCATTGTTTAATTTTCATCCAAAAATCTTTATTCAGCAGTGACTATGGGTGAGGCAGGCACTGTGCCAGGCTCTGTCTTCACTGCCTCCTCCCCAGCACTGATCACAGTCCTCCTGATTTGACTGAAGAAATAGCTTCCCAGTTAGTTGCCCTGAATGAGCGTTTTACTTCTTTGAATCCTTTCTGCATATTCTGCCAGAGATTCATTCTTTTGCTTAACACCTTAAGTGGCTTCCCACAGAGCCCTGAGGAAAGAACTCCTGACATAGCTGGTAAGCCTCTCTAACATTCAGGCCCACCGAGCACAAGTCAAGTCCCTGTGATGGGCTCCAGTCATTGGTGGGGTTCCCTGAGGTTGGGATTTGAGAACAAGTGGTTCATTTGGGAGGTAGTCTCATGAAGCTGTGATAGGAAGTGGAGGAATGAGGAAGGAAGAAAAAGAGGCTTATTCAGAGTGCCTTAATGAACAGACTACTGGGAGATGGGTAACGGGCTCAGTCTCACTGGGGAACTCTGGGAAACAATATATGCCATATCCTGAATTGCGTTTCCCCAAAATTCATATGTTGAAGCCTAACCCTCAATATGACTGCATTTGGAGATAGGGATAATAAGGAGATAATTAAAAATTAAGGAGGGCCTATAATGAGATCTTAAGGGTGGGGCCTTGATACAGTAGGATTTGTGTATTTATAGGAAGTGACACCAGGGAGCTCCCCCGAATTCTTTCTTTCTCTTTCTGAGAGAGCACATAAAAAAGAGGTCATGTGAACATGCAGTGACATGGTGGCCACCCACAAGCCAGGAAGAGAGGCTTCACCAGAAACCACCCATCTTGGCGCCCTGATCTCAGCCATCCAGCCTCTGGAACTGTGAGAAAATACATTTCTGTTGTTTAAGCCACTAAGTGGATGGCATTTTGTTATGGCAGCCCTGGCTATGATGGCATAGAACACCCCCAGAGCTGTCTCACCCGCAAGGAGAGGAAGCTGGGTAGTTAACTCTGCTTTCTCCCTCACCATCGGTTGAGGGCTCTTCCTGATGGCATTGATCCCCTGGCACTGTTGGCCTACACCGTGCGAGGGCTGAGCATGCTTCTGCCCGCTGTGGGCCAGAGAAGTCTTGAAGCCTTCGGCTTGCCTGGTGAGTGCTGAGGGGATGTGAGCAGGGCAGTGGTGTCCACCACAGCTCCCTCTTTACCTTCCTTCTTTAGCTCTGCTTACTCTCAAAATGACTCATTCAGCTAATGTGTTAGCTCTGTCAGGTTATAGACAATATCTCTCTGCTTCACCAATATACCGCCGATGCCTAGCACAGACCCTGACATGTAAGAGATGCTCAAGAGATATTTAATGAATGTTTGGATAAATGAATAAATGGCGATCCTTTGCAGAAAGCAACGCAGGCATGTCATGCTCTGTATTTGACAAATAAATGACAATACAGCATAAAACCTCTAAGTTATTGTGATACCTAAATCTCCACATTCACATAAGTCCCTGAAGTTTCTTTACAGTAGGTGATTAAAAACCTTACTAGGCTTTCTAAATAAAGCTTCAGGTGTAAATTTTTATCCCTTTGCAACAAATACAGTATTTGCAACACATACTGTTTTTCTAGCCCCAGGCCATTCCACATGTTGAGCTGGGGTCGGGAAAGATAAAACATACACAGCCCACCCTGCACAACAGTAGCCGGGCTGAGCCCCAGATGGTCTGTGGGCTCCCAGCTGCCCACAGCAGCAGCGCAAACAGGTGGAGCACATAAAGACGAAGGTGGCGTTAGGGAACTCAGACCTTACGCTGTGAGCCCTGGGGGCTGTGCAAGGTTTCGCAGCATAAAAGCAAGACTTCAGAAAGATTAATGAACAGGAATATTTAGGTGGGAATGGAATGGGAAGAGACTGGAGGCTGGGAGACAAAATAGGAGGGCGGAGCCCTGAGACAGCGTGGCTGACAGAAACTTATGGGCTGGGTGACACTTTCCACAGTAGGTCTGTGGACTGGCTGGAGACAGAGGAGTCACTGCAGGGAATGAATCAAAGTAAAAACAGTATGCAAATGTAGTTTAGGTTTTAATCTCACTCCCTTACAAGCCCTCTTCTGTTACTTTATCTTTGAAGTTATTTCCTAAGGCACCAAAGAGGTATTTGTAAAAAAAAAAAAAAAAAGAGAGAGAGAAGCCAGTCACAAAAGTTCCCTGTAAATAATCAAGAATGCAAGTTCTCACAGCTGTGTAACTTGAAAAGAGAGTTTAAATGGCATTTGGTTTTGTGTGTTCATGGGATGATGCTTGAATGTTGCACACATACAGCATATGACTTTCTCTGAAACTAAGAAACTTTGTGTTTCCCTTAAATCTTTGCTAAAATTTAAAATATTCCTTTTCACATGTTCTGTATCTTGACTGTAGTGGTGATTACATGTGATATTCATTTATCAAAACTTCTCAAACCCTACATTTAAAACTGGTGGTTTTGTATGCCTCAATAAAGCTGCTTTTTAAAAATTGAATAAAGATCAAATCTATCCACAGATGTATCCAGGCAAATAAGAATACATATGTATGATTGCACTTATATAAAACTCTCAAAAATGCAAACTAATCTATAGGGACCGAAAGCAGATCAGTGGTTGCTTCATTGAGGGTGGGGTTTTATATACGTCACAGTGCTACCTATACGTACATATATGGCACCATAAGGTTGAGACACTTCTAGTTAAATATAGCTGCACTTATCTCCTCCTACAGAAACATCACTAAATAAGGAGAGGTGGGACGGGATAGGGTTGGAGGGAGTATAAATCCACAAGGACTGAGAAAATTGGAAAGGAGATGTGAGCAAATGAAAGATTTCAGAAAAAAATTTTGACTGGTGGGAAATGAGTGGAGAAGGAAAACATGACTTAGAGCAGAGGAGGCTGCTATTGGGAGTCCACAGAGGATGCAGGACTGGAGCTGGTCCCAAGTACACTGAAGGTGAGTGAAGTGCAGGGATTGGTTGAAGTTTTTAATGTAGATATTAAAGCCAAAGGTTCTCTTCCCTGTCCTTTGAAGTCAGGGAGCTACCTTCCACAGGCGACAGGAAGCATGTTCTCTGGAGATAATGAGCAAGAGAGACCCAGACAGCCTCAGGACATGAGACATTCCGGGTGAGGTAGGGTTGGGTTAATGGTAGGAGTCTGAAACATGCTGATTAAAAGTTCAAGTTCCCGCCAGCCTTCTTTCTTAGATCTCCTGCCACAAAGACCCTTCTTCCAAATAGCCATCAGGCGTATGTCCCCTAGGCAGGAGACTGGAGGCTGCTTCTCTAAAGACAAAACCCCTCCACATACTGATATTTGAAGGATCCAGTAGGGCAAAGCACTAAGGGAAATGCCAGCTGACAGCTGTGCCATAAGCCTAGAAAGTAATTAGCCCACATGGAGCAGGAGAACTTGAGAATTCTGAGGGGGAGATTGCCAGGAAAAAAAATGGAACAGACAGATTATTTGATATATTTTAGTGTCTGGAAAATAATAACAATAGGTGTTTGACAAGTCCAATCTAGCATTTGAATAGATTAATAGGAAACTTTGCAACTGAAAATAACAAGATGATTGTTAACTCCTGGAAAAACAAAAAGTTGTTCAAGAAAGGAAACATCAGGGATGTACTGTATGGTGACTAACATAATATAATAAAAAAAAATATGATTATAAAAAAAAGAAACATCATCATAGTAATTACCTGCCTCATCAGTGTAATATTTGTATGCTTTTTTGTTATAAAAGAAGTGACTGATAATTTAACCCAAAATTGGGAGGATGGGGGGAGAGTAAGTGAGGTCGGAAGTTGTAAGAGAGCTAAATTCTCATTGACTAGATCAAGAAATTAGTTTACGTTAAAAGTGATATTTCAAATT
This sequence comes from Ailuropoda melanoleuca, assembly GCF_002007445.2. Lineage (NCBI taxonomy): Eukaryota > Metazoa > Chordata > Mammalia > Carnivora > Ursidae > Ailuropoda > Ailuropoda melanoleuca. The sequence goes on from NC_048225.1 coordinate 44,068,343, forward strand.
AGTGAGAAAGAAAGGTTTACATAATAAACAGTGTCGGAACTTCCAAATGCAATATATTAAAAACAATATTAGATTCCTGTGTTAATATAAAATCCAGATTAAAATGAACTAATAAACATTAAGAAATAAGGGTTCTTAAAATAACTTTGGAGTAGGAAAAATACTTCTAAGCAGGAGGCAAGCTGCAAAAACCATAAAGGCAAATGATGGACAGATTTGACCTTGAAAGAACAAAAAATATAGGAATGAGTGACAAAGATCACCACAAATTAAACAGAAGCAACAAACCTGGAAGAAAATAGGCACAACATTTTAAGAGAGAAAAGATTAATGCTATCTAACTACACATAAAACTTTTAGTAGCTCTCTGTTCTTTTTCAAATCTATTTGAACAGTTTGTAAATACCTTCTTCCTCTTCTTCTTTTTCTTCTCCTCCTTCTTCTTCTCCTCCTCCTCCCCCTCCTCCTCCTTCTTCTTCTTGTTTCAGGGGTAGAATTTAGTGATTCATCAGCTGTATATAACACCCAGTGCTCATCACATCAAGTGCCCTCCTTAATGCCCATCACGCAGTTACCCCATCTCCCCACCCCCGCCTCCCAGCGGCCCTCGGTTTGTTTCCTAGAGTTAAGATTCTCTTATGGTTTGTCTCCCTTTCTCTGATTTTATCTTAGTTTATTTTTCCCTCCCTTTCCCGATGATCCTCTGTTTTGTTTCTCAAATTCTACATTTGAGTGAAGTCATGTGTAAAATACCTTGCTTCTTAATTACACTTTTGATGTTCTTATTTCTTTAAATATATCAAAGGAACTTATTTTATTTTTGAATCTGATGGTTCCAATCCTATCTGCAGTCTCCGCAGTTCTGACTTCATTGTTTCTGCCAATGTCTGCTCGCAGCAGCTTCTTCCATGTCCGTGGGGTTTTGATTGTGAGTTCATGTTCATTAAAACCTTAAATGGGTGAACTTTTTGATAGATGGTTTAAAGTTTTTTGTTTTTTGGGTTTTTTCCTGGAAGTTTGCTTTTACTAACCTAGATGCCTGAGAGCATTAACTAACCCAGAGCCACTGTGAACAATATTTAGGTATGATGAGCTACTCTTGTGCTACAAAGGTGTGTGGGTTCTGGTTCCACCCCTGCCTGAGGGTTGAGCTTGCAGTTGGCAATTCTCAAGGAAGACGTTTTTCCCTCCTTCACTTCCCACTACTGTGTAAGTGGCTTTCCCATAAATAGCCTTGCAAATCTGATCATGTCACTTTCCCTGCTTAAAAAACCATAGATCACTCATTTCTCGAGTCTTAGCTTAAACATTACTTCCTTATGATTGCCTCCTCTAACTGCCCGCCCCCAAACTACATCAGGTCCCCAACTCATGCTCTTACAGCACCTTCTACTTCTCCATAGGCATTCATAACTATTGTAATTGATCATTTGTGTAATATTTCAATGAAATAGTAAATTTCTTCATCATTGGCTATAAACTATGCTGTTGGGAACCATGTCAATCACCTTCAGGGCTATGTCTTCACCATCTATCTCAGGGTCTGGTGTGTATTTGTTGAATAAATAAAAAATAAACAAGCGAACAGTTTGGGGAATATTACATAGCAGAGCAAATGTAGTTCCCAGCTCTGTCATGTTCTAGCCCTAGGGGTTGCTCACTTGTAAAACAGAATTGATAACGCTTACCTCATGGGATTGTTGTAAGAGTTACAAATGATTTGTCTATAGAACTACAAAATGGCTCTTGGCAATGATAGATTCTCAATAAGTGGTAGCTTTTATTATTATTTGCCAACTATTCCTAAGTTCTACGGAGTTGTGCCAACCAATTATTTTGAGCATACTTATGTAGTCATTTCAAATAGGGAGCAATGTAAAGAGCTTTTAGCCCACCACGAATCACTGCATCAATATGATAATTAATGGATTATTCCAGAAATTGGATTTCAAAATAATATAGACTTAAAACTCAATAATATTGTTTTCAAAAATAACTTAGCATGATGGTTTCATGGGTGCATACATATGTCAACATTTATTAAGTTGTACACTTTATTTTATTTTTTTTTAAGATTTTATTTATTTATTTGACAGAGATAGAGACAGCCAGCGAGAGAGGGAACACAGCAGGGGGAGTGGGAGAGGAAGAAGCAGGTTCATAGCGGAGGAGCCTGATGTGGGGCTCGATCCCATAATGCCGGGATCACGCCCTGAGCCGAAGGCAGACGCTTAACCGCTGTGCCACCCAGGCGCCCCAAGTTGTACACTTTAAATATGTTCAGTTCATTATATGTCAGTTATCCCACAATAGGACCATTTTTTAAATAAGGAAAAAAATTAAGCCATCAACAACAATGAGTGGAATGAAATGCATATAATAGATCCATTATTTAGGATGAAGTTTGATTCATTTCACTGTTTTTTTTTTTTAAAGATTTTATTTATTTATTTGACAGAGACAGCCAGCGAGAGAGGGAACACAAGCAGGGGGAGTGGGATAGGAAGAAGCAGGCTCCTAGCGGAGGAGCCTGATGTGGGGCTCAATCCCAGAAGGCTGGGATCACACCCTGAGCCAAGGCAGACCCTTAATGACTGCGCCACCCAGGCGCCCCTCATTTTACTGTTTTTTTTAACCAAGGATCTGTCTATTGTTTGGCCTTAATTTGAGGACAATTTAATTGTTTCTCACATAGTCCTTTTTTTAAATTGCAATTTGCACTACAGTTTGACAAATGTCAATGCCATCACTGCTGAAACTCCACTCCTCAAATGTAAATATTTGCTGAAGGTTAATCTTGCTTTAACAGTACAAAAGGAAATTTATCTCCATTTCAGAATGAACTGTTTTAAAAATATTTATATTTATATCAATGCCCTGAAAAACTATGCATAATGCCACTTTTTTTTTTAAAGCTCGCATACTTCTCAGATCTGACCAATGAACTTGTGCCTCTTTCTGAAGAGTGACTAAAGTATCCAGTTAATGAATCATGAGTATCCACACATTGGACTGTCTGTATTTCTGCTACTGTTAAGGCAGCAACAGTCAATGTATCATTTGCTTATTAACGCCTATCCAGTTCACCCTAACTTGGTGTTAGTGGTGTTATTGGAAGACCTGTGGATAAAACCTCAGGGCCTAGATCTGAAAAGTGAGCAAGAACAGGTGTGGGTCAGCTAGGAGGTGATGTTACTGTGAATTTGGTGAACAACCATGAGATAGAGTGTCTTGATTTGTGTTTCCCCAAAAGCAGACCCTGAGACAAGAATGTGGGATGCAGGTGGCTTATTTAGGAAGTGATCTCAGGAAGCACAAATGAGGAAGTGGGGGGAAATGAATGGGAAAGGGAGAAATGCCAGTGAGGGGTGATGAATGAGTGAGTTACTGCTGTGTAAACCTGGGGCACAATCTCACTAGGGATCCTCTGAGGAGTCATTTGAGCAAGCTTCAAAATTATCCCACCGAGAGAGAGGTTAAGCTGGAGTGTTTATCTGCAGATTCATGTCCTCAGTGTTTGAAGGATGTCCTGGAAAATGGGGGCATTAATTACACACACACACACGCACAGAGACATACATACCCATATGCACACACACACACACGTGGCTAAAGAAAGTCCTCAGACAGAGATACCAAAGAGATGCCACCCACTGAGATGGAAAGCTGCTGTGTGCATGGAAACTGCCACACTGTTCACTGTGCCAGTGAACGCAGAGGTTGGATGAGGGGGAATGCGCTGGGACATAACATCATCTGCTACACAGAGGGTTTGGGATCTTGATGTGATAGAATAGCAACACTAGGTGTTAACGAATGTGTAGCAGCATGGTTATAAATTCTGGAGGAGAAATGTCCCTTTCCCACTTTTCCAGAGTGAAATAAAAATGAGGAAATGCACAATTAGCTGGCCAATTCAGTAGACTTTTCAGTTGTTTTGTATCCTGTAGATATGTGGTTCAGCAGCATTAGCCTCACCAGGAAATCTGTTAGGAATGCAAATTCCCAGACCCCACTCCAAGCCTGTTGAATCAGAATCTCTGGACATGGGACCCAGAACTCTGTGACAAGCCCCGTAGATGATCATGACACACACTCAGCTTGGGAAGCTTCAGCTGGAGATAAAACACTGTCCTGAGAGACTTAACTCTTATCCCACAGGGTCTTGGACTGAGTGTGAGAGAACCATCTGGTGTCTGATCTTAGTTGGGTGTGAAAATGGACAAATTATGTCATCTTTGTGGGTCTTTTCCAATATATACAATGAGAAGTTTGGACTAGTTATACTGGAGTTTCAGAAATTTTTTTAAGCAGAGGAATACTTTCTTCCAAAGAAATTTTTCTTGAAAACATTAGTATAGGAGACATGAAAACAGAGCTCCTTTTTTTTTTTAAAAAAAAGATGTTATTTATTTATTTGAGACAGAGAAGGAGCTGGGGGAGGGGCAGAAGGAGAGGAAGTAGCAGTCTCCCTGAGAGTGGAGTCCTTTGTGGGGCTCGATCCCGTAACTCCTGGCTCATGATATGAGCCAAAGGCAGACGCTTAACCGACTGAGCCACCCAGGTGCCCAACAGAGCCTAGGATCCTGTCTTCTCACTTTCCCTACGGTGGCTTCCTAGTCATCACTATGGACCTTTGTGGTTCTAAGAAGTGTAGTTTGAGAACCACAGCAACTAGAAGAGCTTCAAGGGCCGTCTACGATATGATCTAAGACATCAGGCAGACTTAACCACAGTTTACGTGCTAATGATAGCTCTGAGATAGACCTGTGATCACAAACCTTGGATTCAAAGCCTGGCTGAACGCCTACTAGCACGGTGACCATGAGCCAGTCACAAAGCTCCCATGGCTTCCACGCATCCTCATTTCTAACCTGAAGTTAACACTAATTCTTGTTGCATCTGCCATACAGGGATGACAGGAGCAAATGAAATCATGTATGTGAATGTACTTTGTAAGTTGCTAAATCCTATCTAATCAGAAGGGATTATTGTGGGAGAAATTATCCTTCCAGGTAGTTTTCCTTTGTAACTGGTGCCAAAGATATGTAGAGACAGAGAGTGTAGATAGTGAAATAGTCTGTAGTTTCTCCTTTATCTTTGAAGGATGCAAATGTAATTTTCCTTTTTAATTAAAACCTGTTTACCAGGAAGTGTCATTTTAAATAAAATGATGCTTAAGCAGAGACTTGAGTTAACCTGATGACTCATTCTATAAAGCTTGTAAAAATAATGTTTGGAGTAATACTATCTAAAGAGATAATTAAGGATGCCTGGGTGGCTCAGTCGGTTAAGTGTCTGCCTTTGGCTCAGGTCATGATACCGGGGTCCTGGGATCGAGCCCCACATTGGGCTCCCTGCTCAGTGGGGAGCTTGCTTCTCCCTCTGTCTGCCATTCCACCTGCTTGTGCTTTCTTTCTATCTGTCAAATAAATAAATAAAATCTTTAATAAAGAGATCATTAGTTTTTCTTAACAATTTACTGCCCACATACTAATTGGGAATATGTTGACTGAGCATTTGCATCTGCTTGCACATTCAGAAAAATTTTAGTGAATCATTACTTCATATTTATTTGGCTTTTTTTTCCTTTAATCATCAGGTGGGTGTTCCAGGAGAGATTCATGCATCCACCATAGAAATGCCTGAGATATACTAGGTAGCATGTTTTATGCCTGTATTTTGTCATCAGTGAAGTAGTGAGAAATTTCTTTCAGAACTTTTGGAAGATTATCTACTAGTAATGTCAAATATATTTCCTGGGGTTAGAAGGTAGTCTGATTTAAGACCGTTTATTTTTTTTTCCCCTAAACCTTCAGGGTGGCAGGTCAGGATGATAATCTGAAAACTGTCATCATAAGAAACAGATACCTGCCAATAACTCTGGATGGCCACTTGGAAGGCTGCTATTACATGGACCTACCAACATTTTCTAAGTGTGTCTCTCACTTTGCATTTCCTTCACATTTTTCCCATTACTTGGATCTTCAGCCTCACATTGTTGTACACCAATCAACACTCCCTGAGAAGGAATCAACATGGACTGGACAAGGATTTGCTCACAGCCACCCCATATCTGGGTGGAGGGGCTGTCAGCATTCCTGCACCTTTGAGCTGGAGAAGCAGCCGTGGGGCGAGGCTGCTGCATGTGTGCTCATTTACTTCTTGGACAAAGAGACGTGCCGTACTGACTACTGACCAGGCATTGCGCTGGGCACAGTGAGTAGAACAAACAGGCCTTTGCTAGGATCCGCAGGTTACTGAGGAGTCAGGCAGGCAGGGGTAGAGTGGGAAGACAAGGAGATGTGAAGAGGAGCAGAGAGTGTTTCAAGCAGAGAGAAGAGTATAAAGAAAGGCCCAGAAGAGAGAGCATGGCATGTTCTGAGGACTGAAGAATGTCCACAGTGGGTAAACCATAGGGTGTCACATGGAGAGTGATGGGAGCCAGTGCCAGGTCGAGGAAGATCTGTCAGCATGGGCCTCCCTCTCCTCACCTGTGTAACACTAGGACTGGTGCACGGCAGTGCTTCTCAGACTGCCCTGTGGAACCGAGGGGGTTCCACCCAGGAGCCCAGAGGGCCAAGGGGTGAAGGAGGTGGAAGGGAATGGCTCTGGGCTCCAGCTTCTGCTTCAGTAAGAACAGCTGCATTCATATCCATTTCAAATGTTGGGGATCCAGTAGTGTTAGAAAATAGGGTTCCATGGATTAAAAAGTGATTGAAAGCTACCAAGTCCCCGCTAGATCTCACGTCCTTGGATAATAGGATTCTGTGCTGCTCCCCTTGAGAGAAGGCTATCCAGGTTAGTAGGGGTGTGGGTGTATTGTCTCCCAAGGAGTGGCCCATTCCTTACTGAAAACACACAGGATTGTGGTGTGGGCAATCCTGGTTCTGGGACTTCCTGTTCACTTTTTCACAGAACTTTCCAAAACGGTCCCTGAAATTTCCACTTTCCCACCTTGACTGATGTCTCTTTCCATTGGCAGGTCAGAGGAACCTTCCAGCAAGCCTCTCACCTGCCTTCCTAAGGAGCAAGTGTGTTGTGATGCTGAGTCCCCTCAGACTACAACCGCACAAGGACACATTCATCTACATGTGAAAGAGCGTGAGCCCGAGAAGGAGGACCAACATCTCCTAAAACGAGAAATCACTCCCTGTCTTACCCATAAGTGGCACCGTAAGTACTGGTTGAATTGTCTGCTTTTTTTTTCTTCCACACTTATTCTTTAGACTTTGGCTCTATAGACCAACATAACCTATTTCAGCTTCTCACTTACTTGAGTCCCCAGGACTTGGCTTCTTGCCTCCTTGTTCTCTTGCCTTTGAGTCCAGGCTGAGGCTCTGAAAGTCAACCTTTGCTCACCCATCTGTGGAATCTGTACACTACCCCTGCCAACCAGGTTGGGCTCCCAGCTCCTCTGCAGCAAAGCAGCCTGGCCTTCTGCTCAAACCTTGAGAGATGATGGTCACAATTTAAGGAATCCGTTTGGATACTTGCTGACGGGCCGTGCCTCCCCGCCCCCCCCCCCCTCAGCTGGAGCCACGAGAAGCCACTACCAGGAGACTCAGACTTCCTCATTCCTCCAGTCAGTCTTGACTGAGTAGTGCTTCTTAAAGTTTAACGTGCAGACAAACCACCTGGGAATCAGGCCAAAGTTGATATCTGATATTTGGGTCTGGGGTGGGTCAGAGAGCCTACATTTCAAAGAACTTCCCAGGTCACGTCAGTGGTTCATGAACTTCACTTTGAGGAGTATAATGAGAATGTGTAGGCTAGCAACCTCAACCCCACCTGGAGATGGGGTCTGGAATGCAATTTTTGCCCCCATTTGTTAGCACACGTTTATCAAATACCCTCTCTCTTTGTGGTCCTTGCTGTGCTGCTAAGATCCTTTCTTTGCTTTCAAAGATAGAACGAAAGCCTATGTATCTGGGGTCTCCATACTTTATAAAGCTTAATTCTCACCACGTCCCCGTATGATTCCTGTTTTATACCTGAGGAACCTGAGTCTTAGAGAAGTTAAGAAGCTTGTCAAAGGTTGCCCTACGCTAATGGGAAATGACAGTCTGGATTCCAGCTTACTTCTCTGGCTCTGAGGCTTCTTGCTTTCTGAAATATCTCAAGCATCTCTTCCTTAATTTTCTTGTGTTGCCAAAATCCATACAGTTGGGCTTCTGCCTCTGCTTCCTTGCCTAGCACTTTAGTTTCTGGCTTAGGCTGAGCCCTGCTCCAAGCCCCGGCCAGCTTGGCTAGTGATGGTGCATCCAGCATTTCCCAGGCCCTCCTCACCAGCCCATCTGTTAGTTGGGATTCAGCTGCAGACAGTCCAGTTGCCTGGAAACACTAAGCATTGCTCCAAGTTGCAAAACAGCTTCTAGGGACTAGAATGTTTCCTTTCCTTCATAGCTAACCCTCATGGTGCTTTGAAGTTTCACACTCAGCATCAAGCGCTTCAGAAAGTAAATAAGCTGCAAAACAGACACAGTGAAGAAAGGAGGAAGTGGCACTAATTTATGCAAATTTCGTTCTCTGACCTCTTAAGCCCAGGGCGGTATTCCTAATGATCCAGGCCTCCTCCTAGGGATAGGTGTAGCAGCTAGTAGAGCTCAGGCTTTGACTTGTCCCAAACCCTATCACTGTTCTGCTGAGGCTCTGGGGCGAGCAGAAAGAGTGGGGTAGAGTCTGGGAGAGTTGTCTGCATGGGATGGGTGTTACATAGACCGCAGAAACTCTGGCCTGTGGTCATGACTTTGACTTCTCCTAGGGCTCCTCACTTGCTCCCCACCTACCCCTCTTAGCCAGGCCAGGTTTAAACTAGGAGCTTATTTCCTATTGGCTCATTTACTCCCATTTAATTACCCCGTCCAGGGGGAGGGAAAATATCTGCTATTGCTTCAACTGCTTTTGCTTACTTAGAGTGGCAGAATTTAGCAAGAATTAGAAATTGAGGGGCGCCTGGGTGGCACAGCGGTTGGGCGTCTGCCTTCGGCTCAGGGCGTGATCCCGGTGTTATGGGATCGAGCCCCACATCAGGCTCCTCTGCTATGAGCCTGCTTCTTCCTCTCCCACTCCCCCTGCTTGTGTTCCCTCTCTCACTGGCTGTCTCTATCTCTGTTGAAAAAAAAAAAAAAAAAAAAAATCTTTAAAAAAAAAAAAAAGAATTAGAAATTGAATGATGTCATGGTCCGTTCTCACTGACTAATGAAATGTTTTCTCTCTTTGTTACTCAGTGTAACCCATTCTATGACTTTTAGTGAAAAATCTTTAACAGAATCTTGTAAACCATTCCCCGTGCTCAGACTGACACTTTTGACGATCATAAACCAGGCTTTAGGCAATCTTCTGTCGGCCCTATATCATTTTAAGTGACATCTGTTACTTGTTTAAGTGTTCCTTCCCTCCGCCCACATACCCAGCCGATGGCAGTTCCTACCCAATCCAAGCCCAAGTTTGTCAGGGGCCTTCTGACCCTCTGACTGCGTGTAGCTGGGTCCTCTGACCCAAATTCCCCAGTCCTCTTCCTCTCGACACTATGTGGCAACTTTAACCACACCTCCCGCAGCAGCTCTTTAAGTCACCCAAACTCCTTCTGCCCTTGCCCCCAATCAGACAAAATGTAAACATGTTCATGGTCAGCGGTGTGGTAACTTGCAGTTTCCTTTAATTCAAAGTTTGAGTCCCCCTCAGGGTTTGCCATGTTTTCTGTGCAAGTCTCAGAGTTGTTTTTTGTTTACTCTGAGCACGCAGAAGGCGGTCGGAGCTTTAGTGGACTAACCACAGCATCCCGGAGTCGGCATGTAGAGTTTACATACATTTTGAGAACCTTTGAGTGCTATTTGTTCTAGTGCCCTAAGAAGTATGCCAAAGTAAAATTTCAAAGCTTGGCATCAATATTTTCCTTTTGGGTCTAGAAATTTTGTGATCAAACACCATAATTTTTTTACCTCCAATGGTGACTGTGTAATTTTTGGCAATCTTCAGGCATTCTTTGTTGCAAATTCTTTTGAAACCAGTGACAAATGCTTAGTAGCATTGATAGCATTGACCAAAGATTAGTTTGGAAATTTAATAAAAGGAAAAAATAAATTAGTTAGTGTTCTGAAACCTGACTTAGCTGTATTTTTACTTTCTCTTAAGTCTATGTGCTATTCCTTGTCTTAGAAAACTTTAAATGATCTTAGTATAGGATATGTCTGATTACAAACTTTACATGCTGACAGATGAAATCGTATTTTATTGTTGGTAAATACAAGCAGACAACATGTGCCTGGCACTCTATTGAAGGTTACTGCCACAACTTGGAAGATACTCTAGGACACTAAACATTTTCTGATCATTCATCAGTTATTCATTCATTCAACCAATATATATCTAGTGCTTACTATGTGCCAGAAATTGTTCTGGGTTGTAGATCTTAAAACGATGGAAAAGATAGACAACATTTCTGCCTACGTGGAGCTCATATCCTAGTGGTGGCTCAAATGTTTGTAAATTGTATAACTAAAGGAATGAATGTGGGTGCAGCAAGGAAGGAGGCTGGGGTTGGGCTGGATGGTGGTCAGAGCACCCAGCAATCCTGGTAATGCCTGAGGGCTTAGATGGAGCCAGGGGGAGGTCAGTGCCAGGTCTGAACCAGCTTGGTGAGCCTGCCCATTCTCTCCATACTCATAGACCCTATAAGAAGCCCTGTCCTGCATTCAGGTGCTTGGGAAGTCAGTGCTGCTTGCACCTCCATCCTTGCTTCTACACCCACTTGCTCCTTACAGTTGGCTCCAGTTACAGCCTTCTTCCCTCTTGGCTGGTTCCCCCTCTCTGCCAGGCTCCTTTGGATTGAGGCCTTTGAGTCTGGCTGTTGGTCCTGCTCCCTGCCTTGCTTCCTAGTTTCTCTCCTCAGATTTCTTCTTACCTCCACATCCAAGCTATGGGCCAGCTCTACTTCTATCTGAGCCTAGCTCTAGTTTCTAAGTTGGAGCCTTAGACACCCACTGACCTAACTGGCAAATCGAATCTCAGGGATTGGGGTGTAGTAGCAGGAATTTGCAGACTGGGGTGATGCTCAAAACCAGGCAGGCAACAGGTTGAGGTTACAGAATTTATCTAGTTCACATCAGGACCATGATTGGGAGGAAGAGACTGGCAGGAGAAGGTCAAGGGGTCAGGGATTCAGGGTAGGCTCTCTGTGTGGCAGAGTAACTAAAGGGCAAAGCAAGGAGTAAAGTTCCGGTCTTATGGAAAGGCAAGTATGTTCCTGACAAAGGGTTAGGGACAAGGCTGTAATTTGGTGGGCACATGGGTGCACACCACACCCAAGCTATATTAGTGCTAATTCCAGAATCTATAACTGGGGGTCTGAAATACTGTGTGGAGGTCTGGTTAGGGCCAAGACTCGTAGAGAATACGGGTTCAAAGAGCAGACCTTGCAAGGAGACAGAAGAGGGCGTGGATCCCAACTCTGCTACTTACTAACTCTGTGACCTTGGGCAAACTGCTTCACCTCTGGGCCCTAGTCTCCGTACTTGTAAAATGGGGTTGGTAACAGCTACTCCACCTGGATGTGGTGAGGATTCAGTGGGGACTTCGGGAGGACTTTGAGGCTTTTTCAAAAAGAAGACAAGTCTTTGAGCAGCTAGGGCTCTAGGAGGCCCAAGTGGAGAGGGGCCAATGGTCCACAGCCCAGCGCTGGTGTGGCTGCCTCTGGGGCCGCAGGAATCATTGAGTTTTGGCAGCTAGAGAGCAGTAACAGCCAGTGGGTGTGCTCTCCCACCAGGTCTGGGGGAGTGGCTGGGCGTTGGCTCATTCGTCTCTGCCACATGCGCTTGTGTGCATAGTTCTCGTACTTGCCATGGCTCTGCCAGGAGCTCATCGCCTCTGAGTTCCGAGTCAGCGCATCTCCTTCCTTCAAGCTCAAGCAGTGATCACCAAAAATTGAAAAAACCCACATGTGTGTGTGTGTATATATATATATATATATATATATATATATATATATACACACACACACACACACATATGTAGGTATATATGTATGTATGTGTATCTATAGATACAGATGTAGATATATAGATATCTATCTCCCCTGTTGCTGAGTCCATTCACAGACCAACTTTGGACTTAACCTTTCATTCTTCTGTGCAGAAATCTTTCATTGTTCCTTATTTTTAATTGCACCATTTGCTTAATTTTCTAGGCCTTTTATAATCTGATTTCAGGTTATTAGTCACTCAGCTCCCTTGCTTCTTAACATCGCCCCCTCTGTCCCCCCCAGGGCTGTCTCTCTGTTAAGCTTTTCCTTCCCTTTGGATGCTTCTCCTCCACTTGCTCCTGTTGTTCTTCCTCTCCTACAAATCTTACTCTTTCTTCCATCTGTCTCAGGTCTCACCTTACCCGGGAAGCCCTGTTTGACTCTTGGAATGCTTACAGATCTCCATATCCCTGAAATCCTATGATGCTTAAGAGTTCAAAATATATCAAATTTCACAAACTCTAAGACGCCGTCACCTGAAGAGGCACCGTTATTTTCTGTACCATTAGGAAAACCTTCGAATAAAACTGGCAACTATAGAATGTAAGACACATCCTTATTTCAGAAAGGTTAAGCTGTGAAAAACTTTGTCTTAGGCTCAGTGAAATGCTGTAATTTTTAGTGCTACATATTATTCATAATTATGATGGACATTACCACTGTTTCATAGTTGCGTGTGTATTTTCTGACTAGAACGTGTACTTCATGAGGACAGAATTCATGCCTGGCTCATTCACTGTTGCAGCCCTAACCATCCAGCACACTGTCTGGTCCTAAATAAATGACTGAATGAATGGACTCCTAACATGAATGGAAAGTTCCTTGAAGACAGGGATTATGTATTACGTGCTTATGTATAGTTATTTTTAAAATTGACATGTAACATACATATAGTAAAGCGCACTAATCTCAAGTGTACAGACTAAAGTCTTTTTATATATGTATATATCTACATTATAATCACTGAAATTAAGATATAGAGCATTTCTCTATGGTACTTTCCCCAGTGCTGAGGAAATAGGAGATATCCATTAGTATTTATCTATACTCATTGATTGAATAAATGGTCTCCAGCCACCTTTGCATAGCTCAGTTTCAATTCACTCCTGTTTATCCTGGCTCAATGATTCTCAAATTCTCTTCTGCCTCAGAATCACCTACAAGGCTTGTAGAAACACAGATTGCTGGGCCCCACCCCTGGACTTCCTGATTCAGAAGGTCTGTGGTAGAGCCTGAGAATTTGCTTTTCAAACAAGGTAATGTTGATGTGGTTCTAGTGAGATGGGGAGGGAGGGTCTTCCCAAGAGTATTAAATGTCTCCCAAGTCAGGTGCTTATTCCTTTTCCTTGCGACAGACGGCCTGGGTGGTGTGGTAAAGCCCATGTACTCCTCAGAAGAATTTTTCTAATGGAATAAAATAAAATACCTAAGACTACAAAGAAAAGCAATCATATTAAAACGGATTGTTCAAATTATTTTGAAATTATTTTGTAATTGTAATATTTACAGTATCTACAAGTCATCTGTATTGTGATATGAAACACGTGTGGTTTCCACTGGTGGTAGCTCACACGCCTACTGATAACACTCCTGTGGTTGTTGCTTACATTTATAACTGAAGGAAGTGACTAACTGCAGACAGACGTTAGTGACAATAGAGAGCCTCGGTTAGGAATCCTTGCCCTGGTGCAATCTGAATGAGATGCTCTACCTCTAGCCCTGGGTGAATTTCCAAAGAATTCAAGTCTGTGTCGTTCAGTGTTATTAACTAAATGCCTTCTATGTGGAGACACTGTGATAGATGCTCGATATTCAGAGAGGAATAGGACATTTTCTCTTCCCTTATTCACAAATGCCCCATTTGGGTGAGGGAAGATCGAAATATAAACTGATAATTTAAGTGGAGTGTGGTATATGCAGAAAGGGAAGAATGCACAAAGCACAGAAGAAAAGAATGGAATGGTATATGCAGGAGCATGAGAAATGGGGGTAAGAGCTCTGTGAATTAGACCTCAGTTGAATGGAAGTTGTGAGGGTAGACTATGACACTGGTGGTCCCCATGAAACACACCTCCATATCCTTAGGCTCCCCCATATTGACTCTGAACTTAGCCACAAACCTTGGTTTGGTCAAAGGAACAATAGCCATCTTGACACAAATATTTGCACACGGGGCTTGCCTCTTGTAATGCTTGGGCTTCAGCTGCCATGCAAGGAGTCTGGGCTTAGATGACTGATGAGGAGAGGGCATGTGGACCACAGCCCTGGAGAATGAGAGGCCATCTCCGATGTTCTAGCCTCAGCTGAGCACTCAGCTGAGAGCAACAGTGTAAGGAACCCCAGTCAGTGGGTGAGAAGCAGCAGAACCACCAACCCAAGGAATCATGGGAAATAATAAATTGTTTCCACCACTGTTTTAGAGTGGTTTGCTACACAGCAGTAGGTAACTCTCAAATGGCTGTTTTTATTTCTTTACAATTTTTCCTCTTCTGTTTGGTTTTTTAAAATACAGAGGGCAAAACACCCTGTGAAATAAATAAGCCAGTGCAGAGATTCTTCTGCAAACAAATAATCATGATTTCCAGAGAAGCTTCCAGTGTCTCATATATTTAAATCTTTTAAGATCTATGGCTAGAAAACTGACATAATTATGACTAGTAAATTGAAATGCTGATCTTCAGAGAATGATTACTTTAAAATCCTAAGTTCTTCAGCTGGACAAGATCTTGGAATGTATGCACCCTAACCTCTTAACTTCATTTGATTTTTAAGTTTATTTATCTTTTTTAGTAATCTCTACACCCAGCGTGGGGCTCAAACTCATGACCCTGAAATCAAGAGTCACATGCTCTTCTGACTAAGCCAGCCAGGCACCCCTAACCTCTTCATTTGAGAGATAAGGACACCAAGGCGTGAGAGGTTAAAGCTACAGAGTATTTTGTTAGTAGGGGTCCAGAAGGGAAACCAAATCTTCTGACTTCTGATATAGTGTCTTCTAATAAGTAAGATATAGCAATTTGTAGATTATCATCTCCATTATTTTATTTTTGCAATAGGCAAAGTGGATATTTTTATCCTTTCTAATTTTGTGGGTGCTGCTTATTTCACATAGAGACCTGCTTATTTCACATAACTCATAAAACCGGGACTAGACTATGGGTCTTATGTCTCCTGGGCAAGGGCTTTTTCATTATATCAGGCTGCCTGTGATGTTCAGCATCAAAAACAAGGAAATAAACTAATATATTTTTGAAAGAGAATCAGCAGTAGACACTAATCTGGTTCATCTCTGAATTTCTCATAGCCATGTATCAGGTACACAATGTGTCATTCAATAAATATTTGTAATATGAAATGAATATATGAATGAATAACTGAACAAACAAGGTATAGAACAAGATTATGTTTTATTTTTACCAGGCATTCCATCCTTGAAGTGTATGGTTAATCAAGATTCCTCTGTACCTGATAAAAATGCCACTCAGTAGTAATGACATTTTTTTATTACTGTGCTTCGAAAGCAGAGTGATGAATACAAAGGCAAGGTCTATCAATATGTGTCTCCTATCCTGTATGTACTAACTCAAAAGTTATTTGCCCCTTCTTCCAAAGGGGAAACTGAGGTAGAGAAAGTGACTCAGGCAGCCTTGAGCAGCTTTGTCCGGTAGAAATACAATGAGAGCCACATATTTAATTTAAAATGTTCTAGTAGCCACAATAAAAAAAAGTAAGAAGAAACAGATGAAATTAATTTTGATATGTTGTACTTAATTCAGTATGTCCAAAATATTATCTTTCAAATGTAATCAATACAAAAATTGTTGATGAGATATTTTACTTTTTCTTTTTTTAAGTGGGTGTTTTACACTCATAGTACATCTCAATCCAGACTAGCCACACTTCTAGTGCTCAATAACCACATGTGGCTGGTGGCTACCATTTTGGACAGCGCATAGGACACAGTAATTTTGTGAAGAGAAGGTAACAGTAATTACAGCCCAGGGGAAGTAGTCGTGTTTTAAGGAATACTTGAGGAAATTTCCCTGCCTAACCCAGACCACTGTAACTCGAAGGAAGAGTCTGCTACGCCCTGGGGAGTCAGCTTCAGAGTTTTGACAGCCTTTTGGGAAGATGTTTGGCTGTGTAGCCCTGAGTAAGTAACCTAGTCTTCATATAACTTGGTTTCCCATCTGTTACCGTTTAGAGCTGCTCCCACGGTTACATGAAATAATAGGAAAAAGCGGTTGGTCAATACGAGCAGGTAGGAGGCACTTGATTAACAGAGGTCTAATAATCTACTAGGATCTCACTTTATCACACAAACCTCAACCTCATTTTGGATTTTTTTTTTTTTTTTAAAGTTGGTAGGACTCCCTGCAGATCACTCTCTTTTCTGCCACAGCAAGTGTAAAGGGGCTCTTCTTAGGTATGGTAAATTTCAAGAAGACAAAGTAAAACAAAAAAGGTCATGGGTTACATTGTAACTAGCCTTCTTCTACTGGGGGACTCTCATATTAATAAAACCACCTGGTCTTCTACTCTTTTATTGTGATGAAATATTCATAACACAAAATTTACCACTTTAAACCATTTTTACATGTGCAGTTTTGTGTCATGAAGTACATTCACATTGTTCTGCAACCATCACCATCATCCATCCCCAGGACCTTTCTAACATCCAACAATGAAACTCTGTACCCAGTAACTCCCCACTAGCCCTATCACCTCCTTCCCGCAGCCCCTGGTAAACACTATTCTACTTTCTGTCTCTTTATATTTGGCTATTGTAGGAATCTCATCTAAATTGTGGTCTTCTATTTTTTGAAGTAACCTTTGTTCTTTAAACATTAAAATAAGAAAATTTGTTTAAAAACACTGACATAAACCTAGAGGTTTTTTAAAAGAATAATTAATGTTGGAATGCATGTTGATATGCGGAGATGAAATGCACTGAAGAAATAAATCACAATTATTACACATACATATCTGAGGGAAATGATCACTACAAAGGTTTTTCTTCACTTTGTAAAAAGAACTCTGTATGAAAATGTATGTACATGAATATAAATGAAAACGTCTGTATAAGATTACTGCTCATAAAGGTCGTAAATAATGATGCCAAAATTTTCATAAGTATCAGAAATCTCTCTAGTATAGTAGAGCCTTGACTTTGTCAGTAGCTTGCCATTTGGCCTGGGCTCAGGGCCTGGTCCTCTTAAGCCCCTGCTATCTTCATCTGTAAAATGCAGATCCTACTAAGAGAAGCCCTTCCTACATCATAGAGTTGATGGGAAGATCAAACAAGATAATTAAAGTGAAAGGGCTTTGAAAAATACGAAGCCCTGTAGATATGCAGGGCATTATTAAAGACTGTGGAGAGATTGCTAACACAATTTGATTCAAGGCCAAAGTTTTGTACTTCCAAAAGTTAAAAAGATATTCAGTATTTGCAAATTATTTAGAAAACCAAGTTCCTGCTTTGGTGACCCAGTACCACGACTGAATTGTGTTCTAAATGCTGTACATTTGATACCCACTGCTCCACGTCATCTAACCACATTGCCACAGTAGATGGAATTGTACAGCATTTCAGCAGTATCTTCAATTTTTGGTGGGTAAGAAGTTCTAAATCCACATAGCTTAAAGATAAAGTCATGTCTCCACAGGAAGTTGTTTCTGTTTTTTCACTTTTCCATGGTGGCAACAGTGCTGCTCTCTATAACGTATCCTCTATGGGAGACCGGCCTGCAATGTGATTGAACAAGCATTTATTGGTGCCTATAGTGTGCAAGGCATTTGCGGTAGAGATGGTGTCAGGGGAAGGATGGAGGTAGTGAGAAAAAATACGAAGAGACAAGGGGTATCCCTGAATTGGGTGAGATTTATCAGGTTTTATCCTGATTGGGAGTGGCTTTTCCTGCGATGACTAGAAGGAAAATGAAATCAATGCCAAGAAAAGCTTTGAAGACTACATGGTGGGATTTCCAAAGTTTCGGAGGATTAATTCATTCAACCTAGGAAGGCAGAACTTCATGACATTTGTCCTAGGTCCTGATGCCTGAGAAGGATTCGTTGGTTCTGAAATAGAGGGGAGATATTTCAAGCCTGAAGGAGCCATACCTAGTATGACAGATATATACTCATCTACTAACTGGCTGATAAAACAAAACAACGTGGGTGATGTGCCTGTGACTCTACAAAATCACAGCTGGGTGGTATTAGGGGTGAAGTCCCAGATTCTCATTTGAAAGCACCGGCCTGGTGGCATTCCACCGTCCAGTCCAGGAGGACCACTTGGAGAGCAGTCACACACACCCTGGCAAACAGCATTCCCTTTTATTACAGAGTTGTAAAAATTTACCAGGCAGGGGGTCCAGATTTAAACACCCTATGTCCAGCTAGAAAACTCTTCTAGGCCAGTGTTCTGTCTACCTGCAGGTTTCTAAGCTCACTTCTACTCCTGTCCCAATTTTCACAGATCCAGCATCAATCTTCCCGTTTAGGTTCTGTTTTTTTCTGGGATTACATTTTCCCTTTCCAGTATGTTACGATTAGATTATTTTTCCCTTTCCCTTTCCATAAGACCACTCTTCTAACCATTATCATGTCATTAGCTAACATTTATTGAGATCTTACTTAGGGCCAGGCAATGTGCTATGTAAATGGCAGCATCTCCCTTACATGGGGCAGGAAATATGACTACAGCTGACCCTTGAACAACTCAGGGATTAAGGCGCCTATCCTCCCCACCCCTCCCTGCATAGTCAAAAATCTACCTATAACTTTTGATTCCCCCACTACTACTATTAGTAGTCTGTATTGACTGAGAGCCTTACCAACAACATAAACATTTAACACACATTTTGTACATGCATTATATACTGTATTCTTACAGTAAAGTAAGTTCAGAGGTTAAAGAAAAAAGAAAATGTTATTGAGAAAATTGTAACGAAGAGAAAATGCATATACAGTACTGTATTTATTTTTAAAAAAATCTATGTATTAGTGAACCTGTGCAGTTCAAAACCATGTTGTTTTAGAGAGGAACAGAGGCCTAAACAGGTAAGGGCCTTGTCCTAAATCAACCCGCTAGCTAGTTCAGCAGCGGAGACCACTGATAGAGTTGGGACACACACCACTCTGTACACTAAATCCTGCACTGCATTATCCCTATCGCCTTGCTTTTCCCTCCAGTTCCAACAGAGAATTTTTTGTGAAATTTGCATGTCATTTACATGCAAACTATTTTGAAGAACCACAATCTACTACAATAGGTTAAGAGGAACAAGCTTCTTTCTGCTGACTTGATGGGATCATGTTAACTAAGATTTATTCAGTACTTCCTTTGTGCAAGGCACTCGGCTATACACATGCACTTTCTCATTTTAACCTGCACAGTAGCCTTGAGAGGAGCATTATCATCATCTCTTTTACAAATGAGCCAAGTGAGGCACAGAGAGGTTAAGTAACTGGCTGAAGGTCCTGCTAGGAAGTGGAGCGGGGGCAGTATTTGAACGTTGGCCATTTAACGTCAGGGCTCTAGCTTTTAAACTCTGAGCTTTCTGACTTTTTGCGATGAGGGCCCCAGCAAGACTCTTCCTCAATTTCTCCCCCACCGCTCTTGCCCAGAGCCTGAAGTGAGACTCTTCACACCCTCCCTAGCAGGCATTGCTATTTCTCTTCTGGGAGAAGTGACACTTGGAATAGGGAGAATTGAGTTCCTTCAAAGCCTTGTAGCAAGAATGCAGGGCCCCCAAAGGTGAGCAAGGTCCAGTGCCTGCCTTTCCCATTGGAGAGGGGCAGGAAGGGGATTACCAAGGCACACACAAACAGCACTGAAAACGAGATAGCAGACAAATGAGGTCAGACCACTCCCCTGCTTAAAGTCATTCACCGGCAGCCCCCACCAACAGGACACAGTCTGCTTCCCTCAGCAAGGCAGGTATGGCCTCTCTTCTGCATCTGCCACTTTACCTTCATCTCTGCCTCACTGTCACACCCCCTGTGCAACATATGGCAGGCATCTGTATGTCCTTGCCTGCTTCTCTGCAGCCCTTCCATCTGATCTAACTTACAGCCTTCCTTCAAGACTTATTTTGGTCACATCTGTATTAAAATTTGTATTGCCCTCCTCTCCCAGTGTTTGTGACTCTACAACACTTTGCATGCCCATTCTAGCTGTTATTACACTAAATCGAAATTATTTGCAAATATGTCTCTTCAAAGGCAAGATGAGTGGTTATTCCTCTTTTGCATCCCCAGTGCCCACCCAGTACAGGGACAGAGGAGACTCCCAAAGCTTGGATGAAAGCCAGAATGCACACATAACCCAGGGCAAGAATTCCCGGGCCGGGGAGCAGCCCAGCACCCCTGAATGAAGTCCTTGGGGATCTGCATTTGCAAGTTTGAGAAAAGGAAGATTTTTGGAAGAACCGAAGGCAGACCTGGGCCACCCTCTGTTGGATGGACAACACAAATAGGGGAGATGAGGAGAAAGGAGAGGGCTTTAAGGTTTACCTCTTCCAGAAGTTTGCTTGGGCTGACCCCATCATTGGTAACATTTTGTAATTGGCCCTGATACAGTACC
This sequence comes from Ailuropoda melanoleuca, assembly GCF_002007445.2. Classification (NCBI taxonomy): domain Eukaryota; kingdom Metazoa; phylum Chordata; class Mammalia; order Carnivora; family Ursidae; genus Ailuropoda; species Ailuropoda melanoleuca. Next base: position 44,088,952 of record NC_048225.1, read on the forward strand.
TTCCAGCACCTTCCAGCAGCGTAACCCCGTCTTCATTGCACACATCTTGATCCCACCCGCTTCCTGGGAGGGACGGCTGACCTCGCTCTCTGAACGGAGAGCACGCCACCTTTTTGGGCTTCGGGGACTCCTAACGCACAGTGGTCAAAAAATAACTGCTGCACTCTTTATCTGCGCAGTAAAAAAAGTTGTTTGAGGGCAAGGTGCACTTGAGGAGGCCCAGGCAGGGAGGACCAAAGGGGAGAGAAGAAACAGAAGGGGCGCAGGGAAGCTGAAGAAGGGCAGGGAATCCGGCCCGAGCGCCCGGCGCCGGGGGCGGGGCGGGGCAGGGCGGGGCGAGGCCCGGGCGCCACGCCATTGGCCCGCGTTCCCGGGAGACACCCCTGCGTGCCCGCCCGCCGCCCGCAGGGGGGAGCCTGCACCCGCAGCACTGCGCTGACAGCGGCGGGGCAACACCTGGACCGGTGCGGGGCACAGCCGCCGGCGCGCTTTCTGGGGACAGGAGCCTTGCCGAGCCCGGTCCGGAGGAAGGTAACGCGCCGCGCCGAGGGTTTCGGGGTTTGCACCACCGTGCTGGGTCTGCGGACTCGAGGACGCGGGAGGCGGCGAGACGCCCTCCCGGCCCGGTTGCGACTCACAGCAGCAGGGTTCTAGTCTGTATTTCTCTGCCCACTCGAGATGTTATCTCGGGCAACTTTCTTTCCCTCTCCGGGTCTCTGTTAAATGAGGGAGGTGTTGGTGTTGACTTATGCTTTGTAGTGTTCTGAGTTCTGAGACGCGAGGAGCGTTTTGGCTTCTGGCAAACCCCCTTCCTCCAATCCCCGCCTGTAAGAGCCAGCTCCGCTGCCCCGGGAGCCGAGTCTTCAGGAAGCCCAGGTACCGGCTAGACGGAGGTTCTGCTGGGCTGTAGCGTTTCCTGGGGCTTTTGAGGACTGATCTGGGCTTTTGGCTGGCTGTTGGAGGGACCTGACTGCAGAGGAACTGCCCCCAGATTGCTCAGGTGAGGTACAGTCCGGGCGTTAGAACCTATCTACAGGTGGGGTGTTGGGAAGGGGAAACCGGAGGCTGGTGATTTTTACTTGGAAAACAAGCAGTTTTTGTTTTGGAATTATTTTCCTACACCCAGACCTCGTCCCGTCGTGAGTTCTAAATCACAGGAATGGGATTTTTCATCTTGCAGGATGGAAAACCAACTGCTTCAGCAACCAGGACATATACAGCTCCATCAGCAGTGGGCCCCTCTCTCCCCATCCATCCTGTTTCCTCCCTCTTCCCTTTCCTCCCTTCTGCCTTTATAAATTCCCTTGGACTTTGAGGGGCTCCATTTTCTGTCTGAACGAAAAGTCCTCGTTTTCATTGAGTGCTGGTTTGTGACCAGCGGCCTCTAGAGCTTTGGGTTGAGATGGAAGCCTGGATACGAACAGACTGTGGATCATACCGTCAGCCTCCCGTCCCATAGGGCCTGGCAGCGATGTGCAGAGGAAGCCCAGTGGGCTTCAGACAGACAGGCATTGGAGGGTGGAATGATTCAAACTGCTGTCCAGCTTCCTGTCCCCTTCTTGGCAGCCATTCCCAGTGAGGGAATGGTGGCCCCAGCCATCAGTTGGGTGCAGCAGGCAAACAGAAGACAAGTGAAAGGAATGGAGGACTTTGATGGGGGCGGGGAGGGGGTTCTGTGGAAGGTCTCCAGGTGTTCTCCCCCCCCCCTTTACTGTAGTCCTTCTGCCCCTTAGTGTGGTGTCTGGGTGAAATCGGATGCCAGGACCTGTTGAGAGTGGTGGAGAAGGAGGCAAGGCAGTGATGATATTGGCTGTCTTTATTGGGCATTTATGGGCCAGACATTCTTTGCATATCATGTGTCTTTAGTTCTCACAAAGCCACATGAGGAAAGGTATACTGGCATTTACCCCATTTTACAAATGAGAAACTGGGGCTCAGAAAGATTGCTTCCCTTAGTCACCTAGCTAGTAAGCAACATTGTTGGGATTCAAATCTAGTCTCTCTGATTCTAAAACCTGTGTTCTTTCCACCTTTTTTGGTGCTGCTTGAGTAAGGGCAAGCTGGAATCGTAGCAGCAAAAATGACTTTTACTGAGTTCTCAGTAGGTGCCAGACACTGTTCAAAGCATTTTAGAGGAGTTACACCATTAATGGTGCAGGAGTTTCAGTCATTCTGGTGGGGATAAGTGACTGCCTTAGCCTCTCTCAAGCAGCAGTCCTGTTCCAGAACGCCTGCCTGATTCCCCCCAGCTGCTAGTGAGTGAGTGGGGCAGGAGCCCTGTTTGCTTTATCCTAGAGGTGGTTTGAGGTCTAATGAAAGATTGATTGTCCACAGCTGATCCGTTAGACCTGACCGTTGGCTTGTGAATGATCCCACTGTCCCCTAAGAGGCCTTTGCAGCCTTTGCTCAATAAACATTTGTGGAATGAATGAATTAGCACCTTGTACAGAGTGGTCTGCTGTCCTGCCCAATCGGGGCAGCTCAGGCCCCACCATCCTCAGAACCCAGGGTGCCAGGCCAGGCAGTTTCCCATTCTGAGAAAGGGAGGTAGAGTGAATTATGCCCCTGTGGGCTCCCAGATTTGCCTGGTAATATGTTTCCTGCCACCTGTTTTATAAGGAATTTTAAAGTTATAGCAGATGAAGAAAAAATTGATTTTTTAAAAAAAACTGACAGGAAAAGTGACTTAGTGTCTCTTAAAAAGGGGGTGAATAAGATGGTAGTGTTTGCCTTAGGGCTTTCCAAACTTCTCCCTAGAAGAATCTCCAATAACGAAACTGACAAGCCCTTCTAGGGGTTGGGGTATGGTTCAGATGGACTCCAGCAAGCTTGAAAAATTGTTTTAAGAATTTATGTGATTTTTAAAAAAGATTTTATTTTATTTATTTGACAGAGACAGCCAGCGAGAGAGGGAACACAAGCAGGGGGAGTGGGAGAGGAAGAAGCAGGCTCATAGCAGAGGAGCCCGATGTGGGGCTCGATCCCAGAACACTGGGATCACGCCCTGAGCCGAAGGCAGACGCTTAACGACAGTGCCACCCAGGCGCCCCAAGAATTTATGTGATTTTTAAAATGTGACTTCATATGTTGAACTTAGCTTCAATATATAAAACAAGTTTTTTCCCCAAAATATTTGTATAAAAGTGGTGTTCTGGCATATTGTTTTATATTCTTGGGGGCTGAGAGTATCCAAATGGAGAAGTAGGGCAAAGGTTCTGGTCTGGGGGTTGGGTATTATTTACATTTTTCATGCACTTAGTTTACAGTAATAGAGCTTCCCAACCCGTTGTGAAGATAACCCCTTTCTTCTTTATCTGAATGAAGAATGTGTTTTAAAAAATTTTTAAAAATCTTTATTGTGTGATTCCCCCACCAGCTCTGTTAAGGTAGAAGTGGAATATAACATTGTGTAAGTCCATGATGGTTTCATATGTGTATGTATTGCTACTATGTTTTTGTAGTGAGAACATTTAAGAATTATTCTCTTAGCGATTTTCAAATATATAATACTGCTTTTTTAGCTATAGTTGCCGAGCTGTATATTAGATGCTCAGAACTTAAGTCATCTTATAACTGGAAGTTCATACCCTTTGACCACCATCTCCCCATTTCTCCCACTCCCCAGTCCCTGGCAACCACCAATCTATTCCCTGTTTCTGTGAGTTCAGCTTCTTTTAGATTACAGGTAAAAGTTACAAGTGAGATCATTATTTGTTTTCTTACTACCAGACTTATACATATATTCATTGTAGAAAAAGACAAAATACAGATTAATAATAATAATAATACATACATACATACTCAGAAATAACCAAGGCAAAACTTGGGAGATAGCCTTCCAAATCTTTTCCTCTGTGTCTATATGAGTAAATTAAAAAAAAAAAAAAAAAAAAAGAACAAATGATGGGGCTCCTGGCTGGCTCAGTCAGAAGAGCATGTGACTCTTGATTTTGGGGTTGTGAGGTCAAGCCCCACATTATTAGAGATTGCTAAAAACCAACCAACCAACCAAACAAACAAAAGAAACTCAGGTACCTGTGTGGCTCAGTCAGTTAAGCCTCTGCCTTTGGCTCACGTCATGATCCCAGTGTCCTGGGATCAAGTCCCACATCTGGCTCCCCCTCAGCGGGGAGCCTGCTTCTCTCTCTGCCTGCTGCTCCCCCAGCTTGTGCTCTCTCTCTGACAAATAAATAAAATCTTTTTAAAAAAAAAAAGAACTTACAAAAATAATTAAGATCATCATAAAGGTTAATCTTGTTTGTGAACCCCAAAGTCTACCCCACCCCATAATTAATTCCCTGGTGTCACAGAGTTTCCAGCAGAGGGAAGTGCCTGCTGTGGGGCTGTTGCTGGTGGTTAGGATCAGGCTGTGTTTCTTGTGAAATGACTCATGTGTCTTAAATGTCTCAAACGTAACCGAAAAGGTAGCTCATCAGCGTTGTTGAAGTGCAGAATGTGAGCGGAGAATTCTATAGCTAAGGTGCACAGGGAGGAGCCTTAGATAAGATCATTGCTCCTGCATCGTATTTTAGTACCTGTGTGACTTTGGGCAAGACAGGTAGCCTCTCTGAACATGTTTTCCCTTCTGTAAATTGGGAAGAATGACACCTACTCTACCTTCCCCTACCAGAGTCACTATTAAGGACCAAGTGTCAGGTGTGATTGTTACTTGAATTGCATGCAAGTGTGTATGCTATTTTTAAAAAGATGTTTAAATGTAGAAAGATCAAAAGTATTGTAGGTCTTTATAAAATCTGGAATCTAACTCATGGGCTTAACATTTCAGTTGGACTTAACTACAGTGCGGATCCTCTATTGGATTCCTACTCTAAGTTTTCTTTGAAGAATATGATTCCTTGATGTCTAACATCTGGGTGATCTTTGTCACAATTCTGAACTGAAGAAAAGGACAGGAAATAGTCCCATTTTACAGAATAAATGTAGGCTTGCCATTCAAGAGAGCTGTTCATTGGCAGAGGGTCCTAGAGCCCCAGGGCCATCTCTAGTTGCCTTAAGCAAGGCAGAGGTGCACAAGGAAGAAGCAGGGAGAGTAACTGGAAAGGCAGTGTGCCTGTGGGGACATGGCTGAATACCGGGGAAGCCACCGCCTCAAGGGCTGCTTCCAGACATGCATGCATTCAGCTCCTAGCAGTTCTGGAATGGGCCCTGCACTGGGAGGCAGTGCCTCAGCTTCTGTTTCTACCCCAAAGACAAGCTGTGTAATCTTAGTCGTATCTTCGCCTTGAGCCTTGGTTTCTTTATAAAGTGAGGGGTTAGGACCAGAGGAGGTAACTTCGAGTCTTAAAAATCTATGGTTCTGGTTGTTCTTTCATCTACATTTGCCCATCTTTTTGGTAGAGAATTAACACATCCAGATAAATCAGGTGTGGGAAAATGTTTCCACTTCCTGTGGCTTCCAACTTTTGGTGCCCCTTATGATATTCTAAGTGTCTCCCCAGCTGACACCCTCAAGCAGAACGCACGATCCATAGATCATTGAGAGGTGAATTGTTCTGCTTGTCTATTTGTTACTATTAATCCAGAACCTCCTTAGATTTTTGGGCAGGAGAACTGCTTTCAGTAACTTTGGGGAAGGTTGGTTGACAGAAGTGTATAGTAAAAGCAGGTTATTTCTGGTAATAAGGCTATGTGTGTCACTATGTACTAGGGACTTGACATTGTGCTATGATTTTTGCAGAATGTGGGAGAAGCACACTCTTGAGTGGCTCAGAGCTCAAGCAGAGGGAGATACAGGAGGAAGGGATGAGGAGAAGGAGGGAGGGAGAGACAAGGAGGGAGAGGGAGAGAGATAGGATTGAGCAGAGAGTACCAGGTGTGGTTGGAATATGATGGAGATGAGAAGACCAATTTGGGAAAAGACTGAGCCCCCACAGACTTGGACTTTTTGGTTTCCTTCTGCATCTACATTGCTTAACACTCGATGGGAACTTAGTTAAGTATTTTTAATGGATTAATAAATGAACAAATGAAAGAATGATTCTTCTGAAATGAAATTTTTGCTGAAACATGGTACAGTGATCTTCAGGTCCTTATGTATGTGAAATGTGTACTTACACCCTATGAAACACTTTCCTGTGTGTTATCCTGCATAATGAGGATAGAGATTTTTTTTTTAAGGCCAAAATAAAAGTATTTCCTAATGCCATACTTTCTAGACACGTCACAGCTACTACTAGTAGAAATGGATTTGGTTTATTATTTCTAGATAAGTTGTCTTTCTGTAAAAGCACTAATAAATCCTTGAGGGGTGGGAGTATAAGACCCAGTAAACAGTTCCATGAATTTGTATTCCAAGTCAGAGGGAGAAAGACTGGCATTGTTTAACTTCTGGGTGACTAGACATTTCTTTTTTCCCTTTCAAAAGCATTGTTTTACCATACGTCTTGATGGAACTGATGCCATCAGCTTCTGATTAGACAGATGTGTTTTGTGCCACCATTACTCATGGCCACAGGCGCCTGAGCTCTCCTGCCACTGGCTGAGTCAGCTGATTAAAACATAGGGCTGCGAGGCTGAGGGCAGGGGCTGGATCCCAGGCCAAGCCAAGTGGCTCAGTCAGATCTGTGCCTCAGCCACTCCCACCCCTTCCACCAGCCATCTGTACTGGGAGAAAGACTCAACTATGACATGTTAGATTTATTAGGGAAGATTCCTTACCATTGCTTGTTTTAGATGAGTCATTTGAGTTTTAGGAGTAAGGGGTCTGGGTTTTCAGTTTACTTCTTTGATTCTTATTGGAGTGGATTCTAGGGTGGTTTCAGATTTCCCATCTTCGCACATGCTTAGTCTGCATCCTTAAACCTCTGCTGCCCCAGGTCTGCAGCTGTCACCATGGCATATCATTTCTTCAGTGTGTCTAAAATGGGAATGATCATACCTGCCTCACAAAGTTGCTCTGAGGATTAAATGAGGTCACGTTTAATCAATGAAACCAGCAAAAATGAATTGAGATGCTATTGCTGGGTGGTTGGCCAAAGACTCATCAGCCAAGGACTCACCACCTCATACCTGTCTGGCGCCATTTTTGCTGTAACTACAGTTCTATGTGACATGTATTCAAGGTGCCTTATGAATAGTTGAAACCACAGGCATTCAGGGGCAAATGCTATGGGCCTACTGCATGGACAGCCCCTGGGGTAATTGGTTAGGTAGGATTCATCTTCCTCAAAAGTTATTTCAAAAGTATTTTTATCTGATCTGGTATGCCCTTTGTTGCTAATGTAACATATTTCACTATATCTAGTTGCTTCAGATTGCTTTTTTAAACCTTGTGAGGCAGGTAAATGATGATGATGATATTTGAGCAGTTACTATGTACTAGGCACTGTTCTAAGCGCTGTTTGTACATCCATTTATTTAATTTGCACAGTAGTCTACTATTGATACTATTTTGAGTACTATTATTTTTCCCCTTTGATGATGATGAAATTAAGGCACAGATAACTTAAATAAGTTACCCAAGATGGCATAGCTAATCAGAGGAAGAACAGGGATTTGAACCCAGGCAGTCTGCTTCTAGAGCCCATGATTTGGATCATCAGAGGATAATCTTTCCAAGCAAAAATGTCAATTTCATTGTCTGTAAAGTATGAGAAAGTCACATTCACCCACAGAGTGTCTGCCTGCACCCTCATAGCATTCCACTCTGTCGTTCATAGAAGGAAGAAGCTGAAAACAGTTCTAGATGCAGAATGAGGATGCATAGCTTGGCAAATGTTTTGACCATACAAGATAATACTTGAAAAAGAGCTTGTCTCATGAAATTCCGGAAATTTTATTACCTAGAGACAGCAGTAACTAAGTTTAAGTCTTGCAGGAAATATCTGGGGGTGAGACTTGATCACAAAGTGACGAGTCAGCAACTTAACGCCCCTTTTCAGTATCAATACTGGGCTGTAATATAGTAACTGAAGTGCTGTGTTTCAGGAAGTAAAGTAGTAGCTCTGTTTACATTAGGTAAATCACATCATTTATGGTCTTTTGCTTAGAAAAGCAAAATTGTATCTTTCTTTTCCATTCCTTTTAGGGATGTTATGAATAAGAACAAGAACATGGTGGTAAAAAGAATGCTTACTATCTACTGAGTACATACTATTATGTGTCAGTCCCTTGCTAGGCCATTGCTCATCTAATTGGAAGGACAGTTCTCTGAACTAGATGATGATTACCCATTTTACTGATGAGGAAATGGAAGCAGGGAAGTTAAGTACATTGCCCAAGGTTAACAGTTAGTGAATGGCAAAACAAACATTTGAATTCCGGTTACTTATCGTGACTCAAAAGACTGTGCTCTGTCCCCTAGCAAGTACTGCCTCTTTCTAGGGGTTCTTTAGAGGAAAGATGTTATATCCACATTTGCCGAATCCTGTGTTGAAGCATATTGCTTGGCATGGGGCTCATAACAGATTATGCTATTTGAAACTGGGACTGTTCTAGGAAACCTGGAACATTTCTGTTACCATAGAAACAGTAATGATGGACTTGATATAAGTCTTTCAGGAGAAAAGTCTGGTTTTACCAACATGCCACAGGCCAAGGAGACAGGTGCCTACTTGGCAATTAAGAAGCAGGATTGTCTGGGACCAGAATAAGTGAAATATGATCTAGAGAACTGGCAAGTAATCCTTTCCTTATGCTTAATTTCTGGAACACCCCAATTACATTTTATTTTGGGGTATCACAACTTGATAAATGAGAAGAATATATGAAGAACTTGAGTAAAAACAAAGTTGGTCTTCATATTGCACATGTTGAAGGGATTTATTAAAGAATTCTTTGTACCAGTTACCCTACTCAGAGCACTTCACTCTGATAGCATGCACACGTAGATGTTTTTGAAATAGCGTCATACCGCCTTTCTGCAAATATAATCCCTGTGTTCTTGCTAGAATCCTGAGGATATGTTGCTGTCTGATGGTTAGTAACAGGTGGTTGTGAGGTGCAGTCATAGGTGGAAAGTCAGAAGCCGGAATCTTGTGAAGCACAGTGGCTGGCAAGGTGATAGGAGAGTGGCTATAGCAAGGAAAGTGTTTCTGGATTGTGTCCATGGGCAAGTGTGAGTCTGGAAGAGCATGTTCCCTATAGAGGTCATTGTCATGGAATCAACTTGGCTTTACAGTCAGACAGTATTGAGTTTAAACCTCGGATCCATTTATTAATTGTGTAATTGAACAGGTAAATTAACCTCTCTGAATCTGAGTTTTCTTTTCTGAAAAATTGCATCCATCTTCCATCTCTCACAAAGTGGTTGTAAGGAATCAATGAGATAATGGATATATTAAAGTGTTTAACATTGTGACTTGCATTGCGTCGCTGTTCAGTGTCCATTCCCTTCCCTCTTTCTTCTCTTCATCCCTTCCTCTTGGATGCCTCTGTTGGCTCTTGAGAGTTCCTGTTGTACAAGCATTGCCATCATCCAACTGTACTTCATCAAATCCCTTAATTTTACAGATGCTTCAGTTTCTACCTATAGAAAACAGGGGCTGATGATATTTGCCTCACTCTTCTATAGAGTTTTTATCTAATCATTAAGTTGACAACCAGACTCTGGGGATTAAAAAAAGAACAAGAAAGTGCCCATGATAAGGGCAACAATGGTAAAGAGTACTTAGAGTTTCGTGTAAATGTCCCAGTGGAAACACACGCAGCTCGTTGTGAGATTGCAGAGAGCACTGCCTGGGAACATTGGGAGGTAACAAATGAGGTGGAACCATGGCCCAGGAGGAGTTTGCTAGATTGAGAAGGGGATGACGTAGAAAGAATAGGTTCACAGACTTTCATGTTCAGTGGTACAGAGGTAGGAAGGGCATGGGATACCAGGGGAGAGACCATGGTATTGGCATATAGGGCCGATAATTTGTTACTGGAGGGGCTGCTCATGTGGTGGGCTGAAGTCCAACGGTGAAACCAGGCCAAAAACTTGCTCTTTGCCTTGGAGGCTGCAAGGAACTAATGGAAGTGTCTCAATCTTGTGAGTGAGATAACTGGATTTATCTTTAGGACAAACAGCCTAAATTATGGAAATGATTAACACCCCCCAATGTGGAAGATCGATTTGATGGAAGGCACATTTCTTTGGACTTATGGCTACTGGTAAAAAAATATATATTTTAAAAGCTTTTTGCAACAGGTACTTGTAGAAATGGGGCTGCTATTTAATTCAAGACTTCTACATATGTATAGGAAAATAGTGACTCCATATACTAATTTATGGACTGGACCACTTGGAGCCATAGTATTCCAAGAGGATAAATATGCCCTGCTTTGGAGCTAAGCATATTAACTAACCATTTCTCAGTAAAGGACCAGGTATGCTTTTGGTAAATGATTGAGGCTTGGATCCAGAAAGATACTAAGACATTTTTTTTCAAATCTCCAGAATTGACTTTAAGATTCTGGGAGTAGTTGACACCCACTGCATGCTGAATTTGGGTAGTGATTTGTTGAATGTCTTGTGCTCAGCATGTGCTGCTGTGTTTAGAGGTCCCTGAATTTCTTCAGGGGACAGAAGGGAGGCTTGGGCCACAAAATGATCATTTATGGGAAATTTCAAGAAACTAGATGGCCTTTTTCCTTCAGTAGTCAGTGTCAAACACAAGTACACTAACTGTGTTTGTGTGTTTCCAGGTCTGTGTTTATGTTTTCTTGAGTGTTGTCTGCTTTATCCAGACCAGAGGGAAAACCTGATATATACCCAGAGTTCCTCGGGGAGAGCCGTTGGGGAGATTCACCTTGGTTACTAGAGATACCTAGATGTAGAGAAGACACTTGCTTCCCCACGTGATCCAGGTGGTAGCTGGGAACCAAGGGTATGGGGAGATGTGGCTCCAGCTGCCAGATTCTGCGGGGACACATGTGAGCCTACCCTGGAGCTGAGCACCAGTGTTTGCTTGGTGTGTGAGAAAGTGAGGATGGAGTGGATGTGCTTGCTTTTTCCTTCTCTGATAAGCTTTTCCCTGTATCACTCTCTGAGCAGTCAAGAACTGAAAACAAGTCTTGGGCTGACATGAGGAGCTCAGGAAGGCATCTCCCCTGGGAGTGTTAGGGTATGAGATCTTTGAACCTGTCTTCTTCCTGCACCAAGTGCAGGTCCTTTTCACTGGGTTAATGGAGCCTAGGCAGAGTCCTTTGATAGACCTAGGTTTGGTCTCTTTCCTTGGAGACCAAAGGCACATGAACCGTGGGTGGGAGGGGTCAGGTCTTTGAATGATGTATTTGTCTGTTGTCTTTTCTAGTTACAATGACGAAGTGTTAGTTTTAATATATAAATACAGTACGATTGGTTGATTTTTGTCTCTCTTTTTAGACTATTACTAAATAGTGAACATTTGTTGATAAAAGGGGAAGCGTGCTCTTGTGGGAAGAATATCAGGTTTGGAGACAAGTGTTCATTGGAGAAACACTTGTTGAGTGTTTATTATGTGCCAGAAATTCTCTTAGGCTCAGAAATCAGCAGGGAAGACAGACCTCTGTGATTACCATGCAATGTGATGTTAATAGATGTGAGCATAGAGGAAGGAGATGGGGTTGTGAGGGGAAGGGGGATCAAGTGCCAAGGGCTTCCTGGAAGAGACAGCACTTGAGAGGAGATTGATGGATGAATAGGGACCCGAAAGTTAAGAGGGGCAGGAAATTGTGTGGTGGGCACAATTTTATGTTCAAAGCAAGACTGGAAGGAGCTGAGGCCAGAGAGGTAGGCAGTCGGCTGATCAAGGGGAGCTTTGTGCAGCTCGTGGAGGAGACTGGACTATTTTAAGATTCTGCCTTGTGTCCTGTTCTGTGTGAAATTTCCTCTCTGAGCCTCAGTGTCCTTATTAGTAATAGGAGATGTTAATGATTACCTGACTTTATTTCATGGAATTACAGTGAGACTCAAAAGAGATAGTAATAGCTAACAGTTATTGAACATTTACAAAAATTAGCTCATTTAATCCTCATCACAACTTTATGAGATAGATACTATTGTTACGCCCGTTTTATAGATGAGAAAACAGAGATTAAGTGATGTCTCAGGTCATAAAGCTATTTAGTGGTGGCGTCAGGACTTGAACTGAAGTAGTCTGTCTAAAGAGAACTCAGTGTGTGTGTATGTATGTGTTTATAGAGCTAACTCTCTGTCAAGCTCAAGAGCCAAGTTCTGTTGGCTCGAGGCAAAAGAAATGCATAGCTGTGGACTTGGCATGCATAGTATTTGGCTTCTCCAAAATACCTGTTACCAGTGGGTCTGTGTGTCCTGGGAAAAATATTGTGCCTGCTGGTAGATACCCGACAGGTAAGCTTCCAGCAGTGGACAGGATCACCTTTCCTCAAAAGGAGCGTTAGTGACCCACAAATGACTAATTCTGGAGTGAAGTGAACCCTCTGCCTCTGACAGGGAGGTTTTTCTGTTGACACATCTGTTACTGAAGATGGAGCCTCCACCACTTTCCCACCAGTGTTCCATTGGAAGGGCCTAGGCTGTTCTGCACTTTGTTTCCTCCTTCATTCTGCCATGATCCACCGTGGCTGGCTGAGGAAGTGGCTGCTTTGCACAATCATCACTGTCCTTTGGATTGTGAGGAACACCTTTGACTCCCCGAGCATCTCCTCATTTCTGCCCACCTGAAGAGAAGGGGCAGGCAGCCATTCTAGTACTTCAGCCGATGCCACTGTTGTTCAGACACTGTGTCTCTACAACCATCTCTTCTTTTGAAGGATGGGTCCCCTCTTTCTACCACTCTCTTTACTCTTCCTACTACTTTCTCTAGCCTCCAGAACTTCATCTCACCTTCTTTTTCACAGTGACAAGAGGCCTTGGCTCACACACAGTTTTCTGTGGGACGGTTTTCTGTCCCACCCTGTCTTTGATTGGCAAAGGTCACTGGTGACATGCCCGTTACGAGTTGAGCGCCCTTTTCTCTGCCCCACTCTGCCTCTGCTTCTTGCGGCACTTGGCTAGGTGGACAGCTTCCTCTCCCCTGAAATTCTTTCCCCAGCTTTGTGACACACTACTGTTTTGTTTTTCCAACCTGACTTCTCTTTCTCTTTTCCCTTGAAAAGTACAATATCATCTGCTTTCTTCTCTTTGCTTTTTCATTGCAGTCTTTCCCTTGCTGAGTTCAACCACCCGCAGTTGAGACTCTAGGCTGGCAACTGCCATGTTTCTAGTTCCAGCCACAGCCTCTCTCCTGAGCGCTGATTCCTCATCTCCACCGGAGAAGTCCACTGAATTTTCTGCCATGGTATTAGTTTTTACCTTTAACCTACCTGTTTTTCCAGGCATTCTTGGTTTGGTGCACGAATTAACTCAGTTTAAGAACCTCAAGTCTTGTTTGATTCATGCATTTCTTAATAAAGAAACATTGTTACGGCTTCCTTCTCAGTGTTCTTCCCTAATGATATTTCTATTTCACCACCTTTGCTACTTCTAGCCTTCGTTGGCTGTTGTGAAGTTTATTAAGAAAGTCTTGGCCCTTTGGCTATCACTCCTTTCCTTCATTCATGCTAAAGTAGCACAATTAAAAAAGTAAAAACACAAACACACATGCACACGCATGCTCATCATTACTTACCACATAAAGGACGATCTCAGTCTGACGTCCGAGACCTTCACTGATCTGATACAGCCTCTGTTTTTATTTATTTATTTATTTAAAGATTTTATTTATTTATTTTGCGAGAGAGTGAGACAGCACGTGAGCAGGGGGAGGGGCAGTGGGAGAGGGAAAATCTTTTTTTTAAAGATTTTATTTATTTATTTGAGAGAGAGCAAGAGAACACAAGTGGGAGAAAGGACAGAGGGAGAAGCAGACTCCCTGCTGAGCAGGGAGCCTGATGCGGGGCTGGATCCCAGGACCCTGAAATCATAGCCTGAGCCAAAGGCAGATGCTTAACTGACTGAGCCACCTAGGATCTTAAGCAGAGGAGAGGGAGGATCTTAAGCAGACTCCCCACCCAGTGTGGAGAGGGAGGATCTTAAGCAGACTCCCCACCCAGCGTGGAGCTTGATGGGGCTCGATCTCACAATGCTGCGATCATGACCTGAGCCAAAACCGAGTCGGATGCTTAACTGACTGAGCCACTCAGGCCCCTCCAGCTTCTGTTTTTAACTCTTACCATCTATTACCTCTTTCTTTCAACCTTGTCTTCTGTTCAAATCATATTCCCTTTTCCTTCTAGTTGCCTCTGTACTTTGTTCATGTAGCTTCCTGTGGCTGGAATGATACTTTTATTCTCCTCGTTGAGCTCTTCCTAACCTGTTACTTACTCCCAAATCCTACCTGTCCTTAAAACTGCAGCTCTATGGCAATTCTTACCAGAATCTTCCTGGTTCATCACAGCAGGAAGTTTCCTCTCCCTTCACTACCTGACCTAGTTTATACCTCTTTTATGGCCTTCATAGCATGCCAACCTGTGCTTTCACTCTTTACGTACTCCTCTTATCTTCCCTGTTGGTCTGAAAGTTCTTAAAGGAAGGGGACTAAGGGACTTGTTATTTCCTTAATGCCTGGGGCACAGGCTGACACAGTACAAATATGCTGAATGCATATATTTTGAAGCACTGAATTACACTCACTATGTGTGTGTTTTTTTAAGGATTTCAATACATCAATTGGTTCTGAGAATTTAGTGGTCAGTGGGCAGGTATTAATTAGATATTTAGATTTTTGTTCTCCTGTGTGCAGGAAAGAATTCCCACAGCAAACTTGAGACTGCTTATCCTTAGAAAGGCCTGCTTGCAAGCTTGGTCCTTTACTGGTGTCTGGGAACTTGGATCTGGCCCTCTAAATGGTAAGAGTAACCCACTCTACATACATGGTTTGTGCAAACAGTGCACTTGATGCACTTGATGCCGAGCACCTGCTTTCCTTCGGGGAGTCTGGAATTTGGTTACATGCCAGGCAGATAGTGTCTACCTGACCAGTCTCCAATAAAAATCCTGGGCACAAATCTCTAATGAGATCCCTGGTTGGTAACATTTCACACACGCTGTCAGAACTTGTGTGTCCTGGGTGACTCTTCTGGGAGAGGAATCTTTGAAGCTTATGCTTGGTTTTCCCCAGGCTTCACCCCATCTACCTTTTTTCTTTGCTGATTATGCCTTGTATCCTTTCAGTGTAACAATTCATAGCTGTGAGTATGGCTGTATGCTGCCTTATGAGTCCTCTTAGTAAAGCATCAAAACCTGGGGCTGCTCTTGGGGATCCCCTCAACATACTATGAAATTGGTACAGGATTTTTGTCCCCGTAGCGCCTGGGTTCTTGGTCATTCATTCAATGAATGAAGAGGTAGACCGGATGAAGAGTGGTGGGCAGCAAAGCAAAGTTTACTGAGCAAGAGTATAAAGCTCCTGGAGAGGGAGGGGGGCCCCAGTGGGTTTCCCCTGGCATTTCTAAGTTTAGGGGTTTTTATGAGCTCTTTTGAGGAACTTTCTTAAGCAATCAGGATGTGTTGAGTTGTGCCAATCACAGCTTTGATCACCTATCTGTCTACCTATTGGGTTAATGTCCACGTGCTGATGGTCTTTTTTTGCTGACATCTGGGGGCTTAGGTCTTACCTGCTCCGTGCCCGTGATATCGACAAATGCTTTTGTGGTAAATTGTCTTATTTTAGGATGTTTTGCAGAAGTCATTTCTGCAAAGGCTGCAAAGCAGAATGTCAGTGCGGTCCTGTCTAAGCTGCAAAACAGGATGTCAGTGCTGTTTTATCTTAGCTGTCCCGACTCTGTATTTTCTTGTTGGGGACCCTGACCACCTAACTGTCCAACTAACTCCTAACAAAATGCCACAGATGCAGAGCCAATCCTTTTTTTTTCTTTTTTCTTTCTTTCTTTCTTTCTTTCTTTCTTTCTTTCTTTCTTTCTTTCTTTTTCTTTTTCCTTTCCTTTCCTTTCCTTTCTTTTTTCTTTTCTTTTCTTTTCTTTTCTTTTCTTTTCTTTTCTTTTCTTTTCTTTTCTTTTCTTTTCTTTTCTTTTCTTCTCCAAGACTTCAGAGATATGAAAGACTCAGCTTATTGGTTTTTACATGTAAGAGGAGCCCAGTTCATAAGATCAGTACGTACATGGCCTTGTGAATCTATATGGTGCTCTGTGGAATAAAGCTGAAGGCTTCTTGATTGCCCACTATAAAATTTGGGTTAGAAAGAGCTACTGGAGAAGAGTTTTTTTGGATTTTTTTTTTTTAATATCTCAAGTACTGTCAGAGTCGCCAAAACATCAGCTGTCAGAACTAGAGTCTTAGAAAAATTAGGGACAATATTTGCCTGGGATTGATTCTCATTATTCCTCTAAATCTAGATTTGAGTTCTTTGTGACATGTTTCCTGCCTGAAAATAAAGGGTGGGCAGAGTGTCCTTCCTGTTGGGTTTCTGTTGTGTCAGACATCAGCTAGGTGTGTGGTGAGAGTCATTTCCTTTAATCCCCACAAAGACCCTCAAAGGCAGGAATTTTAAGCCATATACAAATGAAACTTAGGGAAGTTAATATTTTCCCAGAGTCACACAGCTATGAAATAGCCCTGGAGCGCAAGCCCAGGTCTGACTCCCAAAGCAGTGCTTTTTGTTTTTGTTTTTTTACCTCTGTGCTGCCTGAACACATGGTGTGACTTCATAAAATAATAATTAATCATCGTATCACTTCATCACCCTATCACTTTAACAAGTGTCTAAATCTTATCTGGGCCTCCGTCAATGTTAAGTTTTAAGAAGTGTTCGCTGCTGGTGCCCAGCCGGAAGTTTGAGAGGAGAGTAGCTTTTGTGCATGCTCTGTACACGTGTGTGCCCTTCCTACCCGGTCCCGGGTCTCCCCGCACAGCACCAGCGGCCTTCTTGCCTCTGTTCTTGTTCCTGCCCAGGGAAGGCTGGAGAGGGTCTGCTCCATGGTTTTGCCAAGTTGGCCTGAAGTCTCCCTTCTTGACAGATTTTGGGCAAAAACTTATCTGGAAACAATTGGCTTCATTAAATTTGAAAGTAAATGGGGAGTTTTTTGTTTTTGTTTTTTTTATTAATAGAACTATAGGGAGGAAAATAGAAACGGGCAGTTGGGGGTGCCCTCTGGTATTCTTGTTAATTTCATCCTGGGAAATGCTTTCATACAACATTTCTTTCAGATGATGAGCACACTTTGGTAAAGAAACAAGGGCTGGGGTTCCAGAGACGGCAGTGTCCAGTGCTGACCATGAACAAATAAAATCAGCCCTGGTACGATGCTCAGCACAGACTAGGTGCACAGTTAATGTTTTGCTGAATGAATGTGATCGGGTGTAAGTATCTTACTTCTCTTGCTGCCCAAGGGACTCAGTTGCCATGAGTGTGCTCTGGCCAAGGAAGAGAATATTCAGTTATTGTTCAATCAGGTGTTGAACCTGGGGATGGGCGATCCATCATCTTTCAGAGAATGAAATGCAAATGGTTTCTCCTTGGTAGGATGCAATTTTATGTAGATTACAGAGAATAGATTTAGTGGTGGTGATAGTAACAACACACCGAATATGTAGTGTTTACTCCGCTAGACTAAGTGCTTTACACATGCAAACTCATCTCATCGCACCTCACACTTTCAAGTAAATATTTTACCGATGAGGAACAGAGAGGCTAAGTCGCTTACGTGAGTGGTAATTCGGAAATGTAAACGTGGATACCTGACAGCCACTTAACCTCTTCTTAGTGGTATTATAAGGAAATAGGAATGTAGGCATTTTCCGCATTTTTCTAAATTTTGGTAAAATATACAAAATTTACCATTCTAACCTTTCCTACATGTACAGTGGCATCACCCACAGTGTTGTGCAGCCATCACCACCATCCATTTCCATAACTCTTTCTGTCACCTGATCTTTACTGCCCACCTGCTTGTACTCACTAACCTTTGTCTTAATGTTTTTCCTTCAGCTCTTCTTTCCAGTTTTCCTCTTACCTCAGGCAAATGAAACCTGAAACCACCCTTCAGGTGATGCCGACTGCCTTGATGACACCTGCTGACCCAGACCACCCAGACCTTTTGAGCCAAACCCCTGACTCCAGGGGAGTGACCCCTGTAATGACGGGCAGTTGCCTTTGCCTCATTGTAATACTAAAATCTCCGCCTAAAGAGGAGCCCCCATCTCATTTACATAACATACAGTATATGTATAGGCACGTTTCCTTAAGTCACAGGTACGCCCTTATGCCTGCCTCTACATAGGATGACAGAGCTTCCCTATCTGAATATTCATCCTAACCCTGAACCAAAGGTACCCATTCTCTTTCTCTCCCTCACTCTCAGAGCCATGGCTTTGGAAGCTATTCCACGTGATCTCCTTATTTGTTGCAAATAAAATTTTTTTCTTTGTGTGACAACTCACCTGGTATAGTCTCTGTGACTCACCAAGGAGTGAACTCACATTGGTTAAGTTACATTTGCACTGAAATTCTATAACCACGAAATAATAATTCCCTGTTCTCTCTTACCCCCAGCCCCTGGCAACCACATTCTCCTTTCCCTCTTTCTGATTTGACAAAGTACCTCATATAAGTGGAATCATACAGTATTTCTGTTTTTGTGACTAGCTTATTTCACTTGGTATAGTGTCCGCAAACTCATCTAAGTTGTAGCATATACCAAAATTTCCTTCCTTTTTAAGGCTCGATAATATTCAGTTGTATGTATATACCACGTTTTGCTTATCCATTCATCCATCCGCGGACACTTGGGTTGCTTTCACATGTTAGCTGTTGTGAATAATATTATGCACATGGGTGTACACATACGTCTTTGAGACCCTGCTTTCAATTTTTTAGGATATGTACCTAGAAATGGGACTACTGGATCTTATGGTAATTCCGTTTTTAATTTTTTGGGGGATCTGCCATACTGTGTTCTATAGCAGCTCTACTATTTTAGACTTCCACCAACAGTACACAAAGGTTTCAGTTTCTCCACATCCTTGTCAACACTTTGTTATTTTCTGGGTTTTTTGATAGTAGCCATTCAAATGGATGTGAGGTGATAACTTGCTGTAGTTTTAATTTAAACTTTCTCAAGTGTTTAGTGATGTTGAATATTTTTCATGTGCTTATTGACCATTTGTAGGTCTTGTTTGGAGAAATGTCCCTTCAAGTCCTTTGCCCACTTTGAATTGGGATTTGTTGTTGTTCTTGAATTTTAGGAGTTATCTATATATCCTGGATATTAATCCCCTATCAGATACATGATTTTCAGTATTTTCTCCCATTCTGTGGATTGCCTTTTTACTCTGTTGATAGTGTCTTTTGATGCACAAAATTTTTTATTTTCATGAAATCCAATTTGTCTATTTTTTTATCTTTTGTTGCTTGTCCTTTGTTGTCATAGCCAAGAGATCACTGCCAAATCCAATATTATGAAGTTTTCCCCTGTGTTTTCTTCAAGAGTTTTTAGTTTTTGGTCTTACATTTAGGTCTTTGATTTATTTTGAGTTAATTTTCATATATGGTGTTAGGTAAGGGCCCAACTTCATTCTTTTGCATGTGGTTATCCTGTTTTCCCAAGATCCTTTGTTGAAAAGTCTGTCATTTTGCCACTGAATGGTCTTGGTGTTCATGTCAAAAATCATTAGAGGGAAATGGCATTTTTAAAGGCCATCTATTTCTTGGTATTTCTTGATTTTTTTATTAAAAGGAAAATACAGATGAAGAACTCCACTTTTCATGAATTCCTGGAGCAATTTCTAGAAATTCTGTTTTTTCTTTTGCTTCTATGTAAACCTCAAATAATTATTTAAATTTTTATCAGAAAGAACTCATGTTTGAGTCTTGTCCTCCTCCCTAATAATGTGATTTTTTTTTCCTTTCCTCAAGTTACCAAATCGTAGAAATCAAGCCCACATAAGCAGATTAGACTTTGTAAACTCAAGTTCCCTCAATGGGGAACCAGTTCATAGAGATACATGATGTCTATTTGGGAATTTGGGTTCTTTTGAGTTTGGGGCTATGAAAGTCTACTCTGTGACCTTGAGGAAGTAGGAGGTTTACTGCTTGTTCTATTGTCCTTTAGAGTTTGAATCTGCAATTTTGAGACTTTGGAGCATGGGGATTGAGGAACTGTGAGCTCTATTCTCTAATGAACTGTATAGCATCATCACTTAAAGATGGCAGAGCATAACTTCTCATTTTGACATTTTCCAGTTATGCTGGACTTGTTTTTTAGACCACATAGTTATTTTTAATTAAATATTTTGCAGGATTCATATTTATATTGAGGGAGGATACTGACTAAAACAATGTGAAAATGAAATTGCTTGCCAGCTTCCAGCCATAGATTCTCAAGCCTTTTTTTGGTAATAGGATTTTTCATTTGTGCAGAACTAAATAATGTGACAGCTGTGAGCCCTTATCCATGGAAATGCCTATTTATTTGCCTGTTGGAACAATTTCCATGACAGAAAGTGTTGATAACATGCCCTTAATTTTTAAGGACAAGTTTATAAAACACAGGTTATGAGATATATCAATTTACATTTCATGAATGTTATCAAAATTTGAGGTGGCTGAAAATTTCTCCATGTCTGTCTATTGGAGAAGGTTTTAAATTCAGTCTCAAAATAAAACGACTCATCCCGAAAACATAGACTTTGATTAATAACAATTGTCAAATGACTTCCTTCCTTCTAAGTATTTATATTTTGTAATGAAGAGGAAAGTTAAAAAACAAACAAACAAACAAACTCTGAAACTAAGAATCTGGGTTGGGGGGATGCAGTTTATTAACAAACAGTTTGCTTTCATGATTACTTTTCTTGTGAAATCATTTTGTCTCTTTGGTTTATTGTTTCTAAAAGGTATTTGTTTGAAGAGGAAAAAAAATCCTTCTGGAGACTTGAAGGCGCTTAGAGTGACACATTTCACAGGAGCCCCATTTAAAGATGGTTTGCTTTAAGTGGACTAGAAGATTAAGCTATAGGTTAAGAGAGACATGAGCAACCCTGACTTGGAATAGAAGACAGAAGGGCAAAGGACATTAGGCCATCAGCTCCCCTCACTGCTCTGTGAGATAGCTGATTCTGAACTACTCCAGAAGAGTGGGTTGAGGGAGCTCTATTGGTAGAGCACAGGATCTGGCTAATTTGAACACCACTCCCCACTAGAGGCTGGGTTGGTGTCACGGTTTCCCCGGCAAGTTAAGTCGCTTTCGATGACTCAAAGAGTTTAATCTTCTACAGAACAATAGGCTTTCCCTGGAGCAGACTGTACCCATCATCTGACCTCGTTCATCTGGCTTTCTTTGACTCCTACTGGATATCCACCTAAATTTAGCACATGACAATAATCTGTCCTATAGAATTCACTGGTTACATACTGCGTGTACATTTGATCTCAACTAAACTGTCAGCATGTCAGAGTTATTAATCCCCTTCTCTTGCAGCTTTTGTATTCCTATAACAGCTGGTAGAACTCCCAGGGAATCAGGTTGAGAGTATTGGGTCTCAGTTTGAAGAAGTTGAGAAAGCAAACAGTATTTGCTGCATGTATTCTCTTCCTTATGAGCTCAAAAGTGTAGGCATATGACCCCACATGAGTTACTCTCAATAACTTGCTAACCCCACTTCATCCAAGATTTTGATTTAGGCCAGAGGAGAGGCAATGAAGTGGGCACTTTTACGAGTATTCAAGTATGTATTTAAAGAGCTATTGTAGGCGTGGTGAAAAACAGCTGTTTGCTGTGTTCACAGTGGGCAGGGCAAAAGGAACAGATGGCAGATTAGCTGGTAAAAACATAGATAAAGGGCTGTGTAGAGATCATTTATCCCAGTTTTTCTTCTACAGATGAGGAAACTGAGGCAGAGGCAAGTTGAATGATAAGTCCAGGCTAGTACGTAGCACAGCCAGGTGTGGAATCAGTCCCCAGGCCTGCGGTAGGTGTTTCTGAAACCCTCCACTCCCGGTCCTCAATCATTACAAAGGTTGGGACTAGGTTCTCAAGTGCTCTATCCAGCAAAGCTGAGGGCTCTTCTTTTCTGGAGTTTTTGTTTGTTTGTTCTTTTATTTTAAATTTAGTTTAAACTTAAACTAAAATAAACTTAAATGTCTTCCTGAAGAGGTGCAAATGAAGTTCAGAAAGGAGTGGAATATTTTTTGGAATTCACTGTGAGCCAGAATATTTACTGAGAGTTCTTTGCCTTGGAAGATACACATTTGTTCGCCATTTCTTCTTCCACACCATACTTCACCTCTTTATCCTAAAGTGATTTCTGGGTCCTTTGGTTTTCTCATCCGCTGTGAAAGTGTGATGGGGCAGGAGCTGCCAACACCATAGGGCACACCTCAGTTTCCCTAACTAGCAGGCTAGCAGGATCTTCAAACTGTTCTTTCTCTCTAACATTTGGGAACCCAGGAATCAGAGGAAGCTGCTGGGAGTCTGTCCTTACAATGCAGATGAATTTAGAAAGAAAGAGAAAGCAGTGTTAGGTAGTAGTCACTTAATAAATAATTATTGGACAGATGAATTACGGTGCTTCTCCCCCTTTTCCCTTGTAATTATAGAATGGAAAGGGACTAAAGATGCATTCAGCTCAATGTCTTCATTTTACTTGGTCAAGGAAGTGAAGATACAAATCTTAAATGATTTGCCCAAAGTCATACAGCTAGCTAGGGTCTGTGCTGGGGCTAGGCACCTGCCATTCTGTGTCTTCGTATTATATTAGGTTGAACCAAGTGAAATTGCCATTTCTGTGGGACAAAATATTTGTATTTTGACAGTTTGTGTGGTGCAACCTAAATATGTTTGAAAGATCAAAACTGTATACTTTCTTAGTTCAGTAATAGCAATAATAACCTTGTCCTTCTCTACAACAAGAAAGCGTATAATAGTGGAGCTTGTTGTGAAGGTCAGAAATACTGGTCCTGAATCAGATAATTCTGGTTTTATATCCTTGGTGTTTATAAGCTGAAGTTTCCTTGGCTACAAAATAGGAAAAATGTTAGGTACATCACTTTTGATTGTTTTAAAGGTTAAATGAGCTGATTCTTTGAAGGGCTTAGTATAGTGCCTGGCACATAGCAATTAATTAGTAAGTGTATGCTATCATTCATTGTATAAATAAGGAAAAGAATAAAACTCATAAAGCTTTAAAGTTTATAATCCTTCTGAACAGCCATTCATCTTTTCTGAAATCTATGGTATACGTCATACCTTCATTGTTTAAGATGGACACACCTTTATATACATATCTTTGTATTCTATTTCATACGCTTCTGTTAGTTATAGAGGATATGCTTGGAATGATGTTCTACCTATTTTTAAGACCTTTGCTTTGACAAAATGTGCTCTTGTGTCATGCAAGATCATTATGGTGAAAGTTAAGCAAACACATGTGAGTATGTGAAAGTAGACGTGAGCCCCCTAAAGGAAGGGGACCTTTGCTGTCATAGTCATGCATGTTTCTTCCTCAGTTTCTAGCAGAGGCCTAATATATAATCGAGGCTTGAAATGCTGTTGACTGACCAGTTGAGCTAGTATATTCTTTTAAAACCTGGACCCTGGAACTATATCCAGTGTTTGTCTATCTCTGCCTCATGGATCAGCAAATATCTCTACTGCCTGGGCTTGGAGACACCCATGTGTAAAGTATTTCTCAGAGAACTCCTCATGACCCCGTGACACATCCAGAGCAAATATGTTTTCAGACAGCTGCACACTTAGGGGAAAAGTTATCGCCTTTAGGGTAAGAATGGACCAAGGCACTCCCAGCCCTAAGAAGGAAGCAGTAGACTTACTCTGAAAACAAATACTTCCCAAGCAGAGAAAATAAACATAGGTAGTCCCTCCTTCCCTTCAGGACCACCAGCCTACCATTTTTGGGCTCAGTAGGCTTTGTGGGTGTCTTCCCCTATATCTAAGTTGCCTTTGGGCAGGACCATTGCATGGAACTGTGGGGGAGGGGAGCCAGTCCAAGACAAGCCCTCTGTAGTGATTTACGGGGAGAGGGGCTTGCGGTACAATAACAGCTACCCGTAAGTGCCCTGATTAGATTCCACTCAAACTGGTCTCTTCCCATTTAGTCCACCGTCTAGCTCCATTCACTTTCTCCATGTGACTTCTGCCATTGTAAATGGAAGCAAAGTCTGATTTTCAGAGAAAGGTGCTACATGAAGGGAACTCTGCTTATTTATTTAAAAAGACATAAATTTAGAATTGGCCACCATTTTGAACTATGAAGTGAACATTAGTGTCTAGAAGTAACTGTGGAAGGATATAAACATTTCTTGAGCTTCTACGTAGGCTGGCGTTGAGCTTGGCTGTTTATGTACACCATGTCTCATTCACATACTCACCTTGCAAAAATAAGTATTATCCTCCATTTTACTATGGGAAAACTGAGGTTCAGAGAAATGAGCTGCCACAGGGTCGCACAGCAAATAATCGGTGCAGCTCTGACAAAATCTATGTGTCTTACTGTTACTGTAGCCCAGATGCAGATGACCTTTAATTTTGCAATAGGCCTGTAAGGCAGTGGGCACAGCTGTTCCTGACCTCTTGAAGTTCAGAAAATTGGAGCGGCAGCATCGTGAATTTCTGGTTTATCCAGCTTTACTATAGGGAGTAGAAAATGTATACATTCTTTCATTCATTTACTCATTTATTAAAAGCACTTTTATTCAGTCTCTAGGCTCAGCATTGTACTAGGCACTGAGAAGGTATCAAAAAGATTTAGGACATTCAGAGTCCTGAAATAGTTATCCTTAATGAAAGAACAGCAGTTAGATTGGGTGATAAAAACAATTGGTACATTGGGAGTTTAGAGGTGAGAGGAATCTCTGTAGGTGGTTAGGAAAGGTTTCATGTGTTAACCACACACACACACACACACACACACACACACACACACACGAGTCTCAAATTAGTGGTTCCGATGGTGGCAGAGGAGAGATTGAAGATATTTTTTTAATTAAACTTTTTATTTTGAGATAATTGTAGATTCTTATGCTATTAAAAGAAATATCTGTGTACCCTTAACCCAGTTTTCTTCAGCGATAGTAACATCATGGACAGCTATAGTGCAGTAATCACCTCCAGGGTATTGACATTAATATCATGTGTGCACAATATCATGTGTGCCCGTGTGTATTAAGTTCTATACAATTTTATTGCAGGTATCCAACACCATTACGGAGATACTCGTTGGTTCCATCCCCACAGGGATCACTCCCATTTTTCTTTTATAACCATATCCACCTCCCCCTTACCTCCCCTATCTGCATCTCTAACCCCTTGGCAACCACTAATCTGTTCTCCATTTCTATAGTTTTGCCATTTCAAGAATGTCCTATAGATGGAACAATACAGTGTTTAACCTTTGGGGATTGGCTTTTTACATTCAGCATAATTTCCTTGAGATTCACCCAACTTGCTGCATGTAGCTATAATTTGTTCCTTTTTATTGCTTAGTAATATCTGATGATATGGATATACCACAGTTTCACTGTTCACGTGTCGAAGGGCATCAGGGTTATTTCTAATTTCTGCCTATTACAAACCAAACTAATATTAATGGGATTTTTTTCTTGTTATTTATGTAGCATAGTTGTGTCCAACATTAGGCCCTCCTCGAGGCAAATTTTATTTTTTCATTTAGCCCTCCTCATTCAGCAGGTATGTTTTGAGCTAGGCATTGCACTACTTATATTCTACTAACAAATAGTTAAATGAAAATTACCTTTGGCTCCTAGACTTCAGTGGCCTGGAGCTCTTAGTATATAACCACTTTGGAGAAAAACTAGAAGTCCAGACCTCATTTAAGCTCCTGTGGCCTCTGATAAACCTCAAAAATTAAAATTTGAACGTTTACTCTCTTTAATTCTCCTGGACCAGTTCAGGCTTCCTGTAACTTTCTGTGATCATTAAAGATCTCACTTAAAATCTTAAAAATCAGGAATGTCTGGATGGCTCAGTTGGTTTAGTGTCTGACTCTTGATCTCAGCTCAGGTCTAGATCTCAGTTCAGTCCTGATCTCAGGGTTGTAAGTTCAAGCCCCACATTGGGGTCCATGCTGGGTGTGGAGCCTGCTTAAAAAAAAAAAAAATCTTAAAAATCAGTCTTCTGCATTATTTCAGAAACAGAAGAATGGAAGAAGTTTCTGCAAAAATTGCTTAAAGATCTGCTTTTCTTTTTATAAAAATGGTAGACAAAGACTTTTATTCCTAGGAGGATACTCGACATTTGCCAGATAATGCCCATTTAAGGAAGAACTAAAATCCCACTTTTCCTTCTATTTTCTATCCCTAAAGAGGGTTTTTATTTCTAGCTGCCCTCAAACAAGCTGTGTTGTTTGCTTGAGCTCATAATGAAACTCTGTCCTGTCCACTCTGGTATTTAGTAAATGTCTTTTTGTTTTCATCTTGTTTAGAATTACAAAAACCTCTATCCTCAGGTGAGACTGAGTATGTAGAATAGACCTCTTGGGTGTTTTGTCTTCCAGCTTGCAGGGGCACTCCTGTTTCTCCCTGTGTTGGGGAGTAGGCAGTGCAGTGTGGCGTGGGTGTGAGATTCCTCCTGGCTTCAATTGCCCTTTCCTCACCTCCCCCCTTCTTCCCAACCTACCTGGACTTCTGATTGGCTCAAATAAGAAGTAACACCCACATAAGAGGATACTGCCTTCCATACATCCAAATGCTGCGTGTTGCAGCAGGCAGAGAGCTGCGGTGTGAGTAACTCGTCATTCCCACGGCTGATCGGAGCTAGTTTATAAATCCAGATGATGGAAACATGGTTTTCCTTACCAGCTCTGTGGGATCGTAGGAAGAAATTAAAACTAAGATTTAAGATGATGGGGTTTTCTTGTGTAATTCTTTTCTTTTTAAATGAATGTTGAAGTCTGGTTAATTTTCTATGCTTCTGATGTGCGTAAATTTAATAAAATGAACATGTAATAAAGTTAAGCCCATGATGAAATCATTTATTTCCCTTGTATCTCAGCCTAGGTAGTAGTGGCATTTGAAAGCCATTATTTTGGGGGAAGAATATAATTATGGGCCCAGAAATGGAAGTGAAAAAGCATTGCAGGCTGATGAGTTTTCCTTGATCTTCTTGGTGTTTTCTTTCACTCCCCCCCTTCTTGTACCTAAGATAAAAAAATAAAAATGAGCAAGGCAGAGAATATCATATTCTTAGAGAAGGTTTTTGTCTTCACATTTCTGTTGATTTACTTACTCCTTTTTTCAGTACATTCGTGAGGTTCACCACACTCTTCTTTTTCCTCTTGGTGGCTTTGGCCATCCTAACAGAAGAATAAGGCAGAGGAATGTGAAGTTTAGTGGTTAAGCAGCTCACAAAACCCAAGCTCTATTTTCAGACCATTGTGTTGCACCATTTCTGCCATCAAACTTTTACCAAAGCTTAATCTCAATTTATCTGACTTCATCAAATGTTTTTCTTGGGGAAATGTTTCTTTTCTCCTTTGGCTGCCTCAGAGTTCTCCCTGGGTTTAAGAAAGATGAATTTTTGTTTACTTTGTGAGGGTTGATTGTAGGACATTGTCTCAGGCCACACCAAGAAGTTTGCCCAGGGGCACGAGGCTGTTGAGGCTGAGCAGCCCCATCAGAAGGCTGGAGGCTTCAGGGGCCTCCTCTCCTTGCAGTATTTGAGGAGTTCATTCTGAAGAAATCTGTGGGCTGAATCTGCCAGAGATTAGAAAATGAGCAAAGCCAGAGAGTGTGGGAGAGTCAGAGAGAAAGAAGTAGGAAGAGCCAGAGACTTAAAAAATAAAGTTACCACTGAGGCCATCTAGGGAATGACCCTGTGATTTGTGACACCATTATCCAAGACAGGCAGGGTGGTGTGGAGGTCCGGAGTGTGGACCCTGGAACTGGGCTGCCTTTGTAGAGTCCTGCACTGCCACTTACTAATTATTTTGTTTCTCTCTGCCTATTTCCTTAGCTGTAAAATGCTTACCTTCCCATGTTGTTGTGAGAAATCATTGAGTTAATGATATAAACTACTTAGAACAGTGCCTAGCATATATTGTAAGTGCTATGTAAACCTTTGATAGTGTTATGACTAACTAATAATAACTAATTTCTCCCAGTTTGCTGTTTACTGTCAAGAATTGGAATACTTAGGGGCGCCTGGGTGGCACAGCGGTTAAGCGTCTGCCTTCGGCTCAGGGCGTGATCCCGGCGTTATGGGATCGAGCCCCACATCAGGCTCTTCTGCTATGAGCCTGCTTCTTCCTCTCCCACTCCCCCTACTTGTGTTCTCTCTCTCCCTGGCTGTCTCTATCTCTGTCGAAAAAAATAAAATAAAATCTTAAAAAAAAAAAAAAGAATTGGAACACTTAATTTTGATTGTAAAATACCACACTCTTTGGAGGGGCTTGAGCACTACTGAAGGACTGGCTCTGTTAACTTGTTCTTGCAGGGTTGGGATGGAATTATCCAGGCTTTGAGGTGAAACGAAAGTCGTATTCATGGGTTACTGGGCCATGGTCCCCCGTAGCCAAATGGACATGGTCCACTGTAGCCAAATTCTGCTGTGGTCTGAATTTTGCTCTTTCACCAGTATGAACCTGAGCATTGTATTACTGACAGGGGTCTGAAAACTCGTCTTCTTCACCCTCATTTTGCAAATGAAGAGAACAAAGCTCTACAAGGTTAAGTGATTTGCCCAACATCACATCACGAGGGAGCAACTGGTCTGGCAGTAAAATTGACCCTGCCTAAGTCCCAGGATGTTCTTTCTCCAACACACACACGTTTCCCCTCATCACGGCCCCTGTGCGGTGTGATGTACCTGACAATTCTCTCTCACACAGCATGTCTTTAGGAGGCATTTACTGTCTACCTCTGTTGATGAAAAATTTGAAATCAAAGTTATGGATAAATTGTTTTACCTAAATATTTTCAGTTTTCTGTTATAGCTTGGCTATTTAAGATTTACCTCTGCTAGGAGAAAAAAAGAAAGAATAATGAGATTTTACACTTATTACCTGACCCATCTGTTTTTAGTTTTTGAAAGGAAAACTTGAAATTCCATTATCTCAGTTTGTGATCGATACCTATAATATACACATATACACATATATGACATAGTATTTAAGAAGAGAGACAGGGGCAATGTTATGCCACTTCTCTGAGCCCAGTTCCTCTTCTATAAAGGAGGAATGATAACGGAAGCTTCCTTCCAGCGTGGACCTGAGGGTTTGGTGTGATAGCTATGGAAGCCTTCCAGCATGGTGGATCTGCATAGAGACAACAGCAAGAGCAGTGACTTTGCATATAATCCTGCTACTCCCTCCCAATAAACAACTACGTCTGAACCAAGACAGGCCTTTTTAGGACATCTTTTATGGGGGAGGGTGCCTGATTTTACCCACTACTTGGGCACCAGAATCCTGGTTTTATAGTCAGTCACTTAGCAACCACCCTGCTTAGCTTTCTCTATGTAACTTCAGAGCAAAGAGTTCTCAGGATTTCATAAATTTGATTGCAAATGACTGAGAACTCAATATGTATTATATATATTCCATATATCCCTGTATGTGTATGTTTCTATGTCTGTCTTCAGTGTCTAGAATAGATATAGTGACGGGTAGAGTGTGTGAGTGTCTATCCTGTTTCTCTTCACTTAGCCATCATTAAGCACTTGCCCAAGGGCAAGTCTTCAAGTCTCCATTGGTGGGTGTCTATGGAAAGCTTTGCTGCCTTGATGAGCTCCTCAAGATGCCAGAAAAGCTGAAGAGATGCTGGAAAAGGATCTTCTGTCTAACTGGGTAGCTCTTTCTCTTTGGTCATTGTATTTGCTCTGCAAATAGTACTGGGTTCTGATGTGACAGAAGAGAAGGTTTAAATTCCCTTTGATGGGGGCGCCGGGGTGGCTCAGTCGATTAAGTGTCTGCCTTCGGGTCACGGGGTGATCCCAGGAGCCCCATGTGGGGCTCTCTGCTCGACTGGGAGCCTGCTTCTCCCTCTTCCTCTGCCCCTGCCCCTTGCTCATGTGAGTGCTCTCTCTCTCAAATAAATAAATAAAATCCTTAAAAAAAATAAATTCCATTTGGTGGAGTCGCTTCCAGCTTCAAGTCCAACCTCCAAAACCACTTCCTGGGTACTGCCATCAAATAGTCCCTGCTTTCACCCCATCCCTACTGCTTGTCAGTTACTAGGGGTTGGGGGTGAGACAGGATTGGTTAATTTCATCATACCCTGTATCCTGTGAATTTCATCTCAGAACTCTTGATGAAATAGATATTGTTTGAAATGTTACCTGATTAAAAAAAAAATAAAAAAGAGGAACCAGAATTCTGGAGGGTTGACTGAAGTCTCCCTAGTCAGACCTGTAATTCTGAGAGGAGTAACCCTTTGAATTCCTGTCACCTAAATTCCCTACCTGCAGGTCTGTGGTTTAACTCGAATCTCAGTTGTCTTTGGGCCTGAGGCTTCCCCTTGAAGGACCTTCAGTGTGATTCCACAGCCTCCACAATTCCTGGTTTTTGGATTAAATCCCATTCTGTATGATGTACAGAGCCTGGGCCTGCTTTATTAAGTCCTTCTATAATTTTGAGGCTCTATCATCACCTTGAAATCTTTCCCAGCCATTTTCCTCCTTCTCTTCCCACCTTAGGAACGGGTCCAAGTTGGTCATTAATTACATTCTTGAGCCTTGGTAGCAATGAATGCTGTCTGGGAAGGCCGGCTTGCTATACAAGCATGTGATTAATCACTCCCACAGAGAAAAATACTTGACTGAGAAGGCCAGGTAGCTCAGGTAGCTACAGTAATGGCCAGGAGTGCCAAGGTCAGGGATTTTTCACCCTAGCTCAGTGGATACAGATCACATATCCCTAACACCATGTGGCCCTCTCCCTGATACCCCACTATGAGTGCCAAAAGAAAAGGCTCAGAGCCACCCATTTCTGCTCCTGGGAAAAATACTCAGAGCACACACATGCTGATTACTGATGACAGCTAAAGAATGACCACTTCTTAAATGAAAGACAATGTGCTTCTGTGTGTGTATAAATATAGACATCCTTATGTTTTTCTGCACTCCACCCTCTAAAGTAGTACTGTGTTGTCGTCTGCATTGAAGTTAGTGAGCGTAGGGTGTGAATTGTCTAAATCTTCCCTCATGTTCAAAGGTCACCTCAAGTCTCACTTCTTCCCAGTTCTTCCTCCGATCTCTTCACTTCCCTACTTATGACATAATTGATGCTGAAGGATGCCCCCTTTGTCCGTAGTCCCTTTTCCCTTTTGGGAAAGTATTCTCTTCCCAGCTCTGTCACTTAGCAGCTTTGTGACCTTGGACAAGGCACTTTACCTCATGTAACCTCAGTTTTCACATCAATGAAAGGGGGATATGAGGATGCTTACTCCTACCCGCCTAGGTTGCTGTGAAGAGTGCATGTGTCGGAGTTTAGTGTAAACCCCCAACGTGGTGCAAATGGAAGCCATTATTATTGCTGTGAGCCAAAGTCTTCTTGACAGCACAAGCCAGGTCTTACTACCTAATAGTTGTCTCAATAGTGCCTAGCCCAGTCCCCAACAGGAGACACTCTCAGTGAGAAAGGAAGGGAAGAAGGGCAGGGCAGAAAGAAGGGAAGGAAGACTTTTGTCAGTTTTTGTGTCTTATTTTCCTCATTAAGCTTCCCTCCCTCAGTATAGCTCTATCTTACTCAAAACGGTTACTTTCTTCTTCTTTTTTTTAAATAATATTTTTTTATTATATTGTGTTAGTCACCATACAGTACACCCCTAGTTTTTGATGTAACGTTCCATGATTCATTACTTGTGTATACAGTGCTCCATGCAATACGGGCCCTCCTTGATACCCATCACCAGCCTACCCCATTCAGAATGTTTAGTTTCTAAAAGGCATTTGACCGGGAAGCAGAATAACTTCTTTTCCGCCTAGTTGTCTTCTTCTGCATCTCCTTCTCCCTCAGCTCCTGGGTCGTGGTGTTTGCTTTCGTGCCGTATGAGGGGGAAAAATTATACATTTGGAAGATGTCTGAGTGATCAGAGGCCACAGGCCTCATTTTCCAGGTGAGGGCACTGTGAGAGGGGTGCGGCACCAAAGGGTTTCAGCTACTTGTGGTGGAACAAGGACCCGAATCCTGGTCTTTGGCTGCTCTTCCAGGCAGAGCACAGGCTGACCCCAACTAACAAAGCATCGATGATCATCTTTTGACTTTGGCTAATCCTGTAAAGCTCTTTCCTAGATCAGTGCAAGGATTTTTGTTGCTCATGAGGGTTTAGGAAAATAGGTTTGCTGTTGCTGCAACATCATACTCCCTGCCTGCTCTCCACATTTCAGGAGTTTGTTTTATGGTGATAAATTGGGATCATATAAAGAATAAAAATCCTTTTGAAACTGGTGGCTTCACACATCAAATTTAACAACATTCTGGTATGCGAAGCTCATGTTTTGTGTGTGCAGGGGTTGGAGGGAAACCCCGACTCTTCTTCGCATCTTTGGGTTTCTTCTCAGGGCACTATGTGCCTGACCCTTCCTTTCTTCACTTTTGCCAGAGCTCTTCGGGGTGTATTGGCCAGAACTCAGAGCTAGGCAGACCTGGGTTCAAATCCCAACGCTGTAGCTTAGAGGCAAGTCCCTTAACCTCCAGGAACTTCAGTTTCCTCATCTGCAAAACACAGATGACATTGCCTACTTTGCTGGTTTCCTAATGCTATAGATATAACATGTATAAGGAGGGAAGAAGGTATTGGAGGAGGATAAAATGTCTGTTTCTTCTACTCTCTCATCAAGTCTGACTGCTACCTATTAATTGCATTAATTAACTTAGTTTTTTAATCTTCTGTAATACGTGCACATATACATGCCTTTTAATGTCATTAGTGGTAAAGGCATTTTGCTTTTCTGATAAAAGATCACATTCTTTCTTGCTGCTTTTCATCTGATTTTCCAGAGCTTGGCTGAGAATTTTCAGAAAGCTTAGTGTATAATTTATCCCTTTTGGAAATTTTCCTTCCTCTTGGTTAAAAAAAGCCACACAAAACCCCAAAACCCACCAAGTTGCACATCATTTCTAAATTTGAATCTCCTTTTTTTTTTTTAAATTATGGTTCAGATGGTTAAAAGAGAGGTTTCTCAGGGAAAATGTAATGTATATTTTTCTACTCTGCATAGATGATATCACAATTCCTAACAGCTGTATATATTTTTTCCTAATAAGGCAAAGGTTTAGAGATACATTATTTTCTTGCTTTTTGAATAGAGAAAACAATACTTAAAAAAATCAGTCTCTGGTCTTTCGGACTAACACTATAAAATCATGTGGTACTCTGTTGGAATGCAGTATGGTCTCAGCAAACAAGCAGTCACAGGGTCAGATAGTGGGAATATGGAGGAGAGGGACATGGAATTTCTACTTTCAAGAGGCACCCAGGCTTGTAAGGGAGGTAGATAAGTAAATAGACAATTGCTATATAATGCAGAGTTTTGTGAGACCACAGAGGCCAAGACTCTAACCCAGCTTCTGAGGAAGGGGCTAGACTCACCTTCCTAGAGGAGGTGATACCTGGACTATGACTTGAAAGATGAGTAGGAATTTATGGAGCTGGGGAAAAGCATTAAAGCAGAGAGGGGTTCGTGTTCTGAAGACACAAAGGTAAATTTAAGAAACATCAAGGTATGGTGTAGGGGGAAGTGGAGAGGAAGCAGGGGGCAGATCTGTAGAGGTCCATGTAACACTGAGGGGTGTGAATGAAGAGCCATGGAATGTACCTTCCAGGGAGTCTTACACCAGGAAAAGGCCTTAGAGGTCTGAGTCTAACATTTTATTTCCCAGCTCTGGATACTGAGGCCAAGGAAGGGGAAGTGTCTTACTCATGGCCACAGAGGTAGTTAGTGGCCGATAGTGGTCATCTTTATACAGACTTGGTTGTACCTGGGGAGTAGAGAAGAGGGAGCCTTGCTAATGAAATTTCAGTGTTGACCTTGTAAAGCAGATTCTCATAGGAACATTTGGCCAAGGATCTATCATGGGGACTGTATGGTTTGGGCTAATGACCCCAGCATGCCTTTTTGCATATTATGTCCTTTAAAGGAAAGGCCATCACTAGCTAGAAATGCTCTTTGGCTATTTTTAGGCTGTGTGGTAGGGGGAATTAGTGGAATTCCTAAGGTCAGCTCCAGCTGTTTTTCTCCAAAAGACCAGCTGAATTTTTCATGAGATTTGCTCATTAGAGTTTTTATCCTTCTGCGAGGCATTGTACTGCATCTGAGTCAGGCTGCCCTGGGAAATAAGTAAAGGGACTAGAGTTTGGGGATTAGGATAGTTGCTGTCCTTTTTAATGTGAAGTGCTCTCTTAGATGTGGTTGCTCATCTCTCACGCCTTCTCAATCATAGTGAAGGTCCTTCTGGATTATAGCAACTACCTTAAAGGATGGTTGGATTTTGAAGATTTTGATGATTTAGGGATGTCATATATATAAAGAGTCTGGCACGATGCCTGGGCAGAGGCGATACTGATTACATGATGGTTACACTAAATAGCCCTTTTCTTTCAATAATATCACCTTGAAACACTTTACAGATATCAAGACAGATATTTCTTAGGATTCCTGTGAGGGGAGCTTGCCTGTAGTTATTTGGCATCTAGTTACAACACTACTCTCTGGGCAAGTGAACTGTTTATATGAAGACAGGCAGAGTGAAAACATGCTTCATTTCTTCTAGACTGCACTATCCACCCTTCCTCTTCTCTAGTCTAATGGGGTCTGAAGGAGCTCATGCTGTGTTAGACAGTGAGTGTATAAATACAATGGTATAGCATTTTGCAGTTGATAAAATGTCTTTCTATATATGGCGTCATTTGCCCTCTGTCGTGATTCAGTGAGGGAGATGGGCAGTGGTTAATTTCAATTTTAGAAATGAGGAAACTGAGACTCAAGTAAGTGCTGTGTTTATGGCTACCAAGCTATTAAGTAGGAAACTAGATTTCAAACCAGATCTTACGACTTTAAATCTCATGTTCTTTCCCCTTCATGATGCTGCCAACTAGGTTGAGAAATAAAGGGTCAAGTTTCTCCTCCATAAAAGTGGTTTAAGGGATGCCATTAAAGGAACATGGTTCTGTTGCATACCCAACTGAGGAAGGAAGGAGCATCTCCAGCATGAGCTATCTGAACATGATGGAGTAAACAGGAGCTCTGTCCCACTAGCTTGGAACAACAGCTGTTTCCTGAGCTAGAATTCAAGGACATTAAAATAACAGGGTATAACTTATGCTAATGAAAACAAGGCTCCCCCTGCTTGTGCTCTTTCTCTCTGTCAAATAAATAAATAAAAATCTTTAAAAAAATGCTCTTTGAATGTTGTTGGTTGGGATGAATAGTAGTTTAGAGGCATTAACTAAAGAGAGTGGGTCTCAC
This sequence comes from Ailuropoda melanoleuca, assembly GCF_002007445.2. NCBI lineage: Eukaryota > Metazoa > Chordata > Mammalia > Carnivora > Ursidae > Ailuropoda > Ailuropoda melanoleuca. The sequence continues at coordinate 44,124,292 of NC_048225.1, forward strand.
AAAGTTTCCATCTTAAGTCTAACACTGATGATCAGAAAGAGAACCAGTAGACTGGTTCTCTCTAAAATGGAGAAAAGCGAGGCCATCCTTACTATCCCCAGAACAGGAAGACTGCAGAGATGCTCCTAGCACTTCAGTGACTTACTCAGTATTTGAAAGTTTCTTCACTGCCACATGCAAGGCTACAAAATGAAGTAGGCATACATCTTTCTCCCTAAGAGTTGATGGGAATTTGATATGTATAAAAATTACTATAATGTTGATGTAATTACTGAGTACTTACTGTGCTGGGCACCTAGATATGAATTTTAATCTCAAAAACCAAGTGAGATAGGTATGATACCCATTTTATAGATGAGAAACCCAAGGCTTAGAGAGATTGAGTAACTTGCAGGAGAGGGTCACACTGTACCTAGGTCTTTCTCACTCTAGATCCTGTGCTTTTTCCAGCTTCAGATGGGAGATGTACAAGTAAGTACCACGAGGACTCCTGAGAGTGATTATTGCCAGCTTGTGGAAAGGATATTTGTGAGGTGGAAGGGGCTGTAGGAGCAGCTTTATGGAAGAGATGTCTGTCATTTAAGCTGGGACGTGGGTGAGGGCTGAGGTTTGGATGTGGGCAGATATAAAGGAATGACATTCTGGGTGGTAGCCCGTCACTCCAACCTGTCTTCATTCTCACAGCTGCTCCCTCTCTTCTGACCATCCTGCTTCCTCATGAGGATCTTGTGTACGCACTGGGTCTGCTTAGATGATTCAGGATCATCTCCCTATCACAAAATCCTTCACTTAAACAAATCCATGAGGTCCCTTCACCATGTCCCTTATTCATGAGTTCCAGGAAGTAGGATGTGAACATCTTTGAAGGACCATGATTTTGCCAACCACAGAGAGTTAACAAATACATCCATAGAAGATAACTTGTCACAGTTTTCTTGTCCCACTCTTGTAAACTTTCTTGGCTTTTTCTCTATGCCTTTGAATAGTCTTGCTTTTTTTCCTTCTAATGTGTTTTTTCTTTTCTTCATCCAATAAATGGGGCACCTGTTTTGTGCCAGGGACCATGCTAGGTGCTAGGCCACAGGGATAGCAAAGCACCTCTTTGCTCACTACCAGAAGAAGCAGAATTATTAGATGAGGGATGTTAAGGCAGACCCAGAGACCAAGATGTCAGACTCTTGACTTTTGATTTTCTAAAGCTGAGGCACAGGCCTAAGATGAGAAGATTTTGAAGAATTTTTGGTAATTGAAAAATGAGATCCTCCCACCTACCTTCTCTACTGCCAACCCCCATCCCAAATATAGAAGATTTTTTATCTTCTTCGAGGCCCCCCTCGGAGGGAGGGCTTGTGGAAACCAGGAATTTGACTCCTTAACATGAGGTGAGAGGTCAGAAGATGGGAGACAGTCTAATGAGGAGAAGAGAAAAACAGCAGCAGTAACACTCCAACCTCAAGGCAGCGTAGAAAGGTGACCGAGTCGGTGAAACGTGGAGTTTATTGTCAGCAGGTATTTTATGGAGCACGTACTGGGTCCCAGACTGTTTCACTTACAGCCTAATGTCAGCCTTGCAGTGACCCTGTAAGGTGGGTCTTGCTGACACATGGTACAGATCGAGCATTAGAGTTCTCAGGGAGCTGCCAAGGAGCTAATCAAAGATCAGTCCCCTTCCAGGCATCTCTTGATCCCCAGACCGGTGGGTTCCACTCAGTCACACCAGCCTCTGGTGTTGGGTAGATGGACATCCATAGTACATGGATGTGGTAGGCATTATTCACAGTTGCAAAATAAGTGTCTCTGTCGAGAATGGAGAGGAGCGAGGAAGACCTTGCACGTGGTGGGAACTTGATGTATCTTTGATGGGATAACTAAGCCTGACCAGAGGGATGTGAACAGGTCCTGGGACTGGGGTGAAGCAAGTGAGGTGTCCAGGGCACACAACTGTGGACCTATGGACACATCATGAAAGTATCGACGCTGGATATGTGGTCCCTGAGAGTGAGTGTCTTCTTACAGTTTGTGCCCTTGGTGCCTCACTGATAAGGAGGCCTCACTCTTGGTGGGCAGCAGGGGAGGAGTGCTGTGTTCACACAAACTTGCCTCCTTAAATTTTGTGCCCTGGGCCTCTTGTTTGCCTCTCCCCGAGGTCTTGGAGTTGAGCAGGGGCCAGAGAGATGGAGACCTCATTAGTTCAAGGGTCTCATCCCTGGCTGCACCTTAGAATCCCCTGGGCAGCTGGGGTGTGACCCCACGTCAGTTACATCAGTGTCATGGGGAGTTAAAAGAGGAAGAGACTGGACATAGCTAGTTTTTTGTTGTTGTTGTTTGTTTGTTTTTTGTTTTTTTAAAGCTTTTCAAGTTGATGCTAATGTATAGCCAGGTTTGGGAATTCCCGAGTTAGGACAGTTGGAGAGAGCCCCTCACATTCCCAAGGAGGAATGTACAGGATTGTACCAAAAGTCAGGCTTTATGCAGCCTTTCTTAAAGTCTGAGTTGCTGATTGCTCCAGTTCAGTTAACTTTATGAGCCTGGTTTAATTCCAGCCTAGTTAATAAATCAGCTGGTTGCTACACTCCTTTCCTCTGAATTTGAAACCTAGAAAATAATTAAATCTAGAATTTACCTGGAATGTCTGTTGTTATCAGTGTGCTGGTTTCAGGGGCGCTCTGAACTGCGACTCAATCCACTTCTTAGTCCATTTGCAAATTCTTATTCAGGCTGAAGATGCCTATGTCCTGGAGGATAAGGGAGGCCCCCTTGGGGGTGTCCAGCTCTCACACTGGGTAGCTGTGTGACTGAAGGCAGTTGGTCTAACCTCTGCAGCTCAGCTTCCTCATCTGCACAGAGAACTAGTGATGACGAGGATTCGGCTATTACTCCCATTTTGGGGTTTGCTGTTGTTACAGACGGAAAACAATTGATGTACGATGAACATGTTTCACTTTGACTAGTTGCTGTGCTCTTCAGCCAGTCATAGGCGGTTCTCACCTATCAGGAATCCTTCACAGCTCTGATCCCCAGACCCGGCCAAGCATCTGGCATCATGTGGGAACATTTTAGAAAATGCAGATTCCTGTGCCTCAGCCCTGAAGATTTTGATTCAGTAGGTCTTGAGCTAAGTCTGGGATTCTGCTACTGCTCCGCCACATCTGGGTACAAACAATGATGAATTTAATTAAAGTGACAGAACTCCCAATTTAGATGTCACTATAGAGCTTAAAGTTGATAGAGATTGTTTTTCTTCATGGAGGCCTGCCCTGGCCCCCACGACTACATTAAGCCCCCTGGTGAAGAGTTTGATAGCACCGGGCTCTTCTGCTTTGTAGGACTTCTCCAGCTTGTTCAACATCTGCCCTCCTTTCCAGAATATCGACTCTCTGAGGGCAGGGCCTGGGTCTACTATCAGAAGTTTGAGAGCACACGATTTAGCCTCTTCCAGAACTGACACCTGGGACTGTGGTGGATGCTGCCCTTTCAAGGGGAGAGGATGTATCTCTGGCATTTTGAACTTAGGCCAGACTCCTGGTGCTTCCCAAGCTGGAAACTCAGTAAGAGCCCATGGATATGTTGCTTTTACAGCAGGTCTGTGCAGTGTCAGAGGAAGCTTGTTCTGTATCTTAAATCTCCTTGTGGATAGGTTGTCAAAGGTCAGTCATCCCTTCTGTAGATTGTCATCCTTTTGTAACAATTTGAGTTTTCTGCCCAAATATGAAGTTTATTTTTTAAAAAAGATTTTATTTATCTATTTGAGAGAGAGAGAGAGTAAGAGAGAAACTGAGCTGTGGAGGGGGCAGAGGGAGAAGCAGGGAGTCCGATGCAGGGTTCAATCCCAGGACCCTGGGATCATGACCTGAGCCGAAAGCAGGCACTTAACGGACTGAGCCACCCAGGTGCCCCCAAATATGTAGTTTAAAATGAATTTCAGCTGCCCATTTTCCCAGCTCTTTTCTTTCTTCACTGTTTTCAACTTTTGGAATCCTGATATACCAAGAAAATACAGATTTAGAGGGTGGTTCTGGCACACTTATTAAGACTGGAAAATGCGAAAAATTCGGGTTCAAGTTTCTCTTCTCTGCCATTTCAGGCCTTGTGGGGTCTGACCCTGGATACTGTTTCCCTGTTCATACCCTATACTCTGGTTACCAGCCTTATTTTTAAATCTCTTCATGGTTTCGTGGCCCAGTACACTGGCCCAGAATTCCTACTCTCATCTCTAATTCAGCCTTCAAGGTTCACCTCACTTTATTTCCTTCCTAAATCCCTGTGGCCCCTGATACTTTGTTGGGCCTCCATTATTAGTACTTGGATGAGGGTTAGTTGTGTGTGACCCTGTCTTCCTCACATGGCCCATTATTTTGTCCTTGGTTGGGGCTTAATGAAAATATTTTGTTCCTGTGGGTACCACGAGTCCAAACTTGTCTAGGAATGGCAGAGGTGAGTTCTTCAGAAATCCGGGGACATTATCATTAGGTTTGAATGTGAGATCAAGGGGTGGGGAATTGTCACATATAAGGAGTCTTTCCTTCTCTCTGTCTCCTACATTCTTAATATGGGGTCACCAAGATAGTCTGTGGGAAATTCAAGCTGTCAGCCACATCAGCCTGGAGCTGGAGGAGAAGAATGAAGTAGAAAAATGGCTTCCACCTTTGGAAAAATCCTCACGAAAGTGAAAGCTTTGTAGCTTGAAGGTGCCTGTCAGTTTTGATTTTTCAGTTGTTCCTCTAAGAAAAAATAAAACAAATTTATTATTGGATAACAAACTAACATATACTTATTCCATCTATATCCTTCCCTTTGTTCATTTATTCATAGGCTCATTTCATTTACTCATTTATTCATTCAGTTCACATTTTTGAGCAGTTACCCTGAGCCCGTTTTAAGACAATGAATTATGCTTTCCCCTCAAGAAGCCCAATTTAAGCAACATATTAGGTTGTGTAATTCTCATATTTTTAAATAGCGTGATAAAAGCCCTGACCACACAGAAACAAGAAAATATTCATGTAACATTGTTTCTGGACAGTGCCGTGGACAGTGCTTTTCATATAAACACATCTCTATGTAAGTATTATGACAACACGCTCTGACTGAGTTTAAACACATAAAGGTAGGTTCTTTTCGTAACAATTTCTGGTTCCCAAGGTCTCTGCTATTGTAAAGAGGCTCAGGACCATGTTAGAAACTCCTGCATGTTGACACAGGTGTCTTTCCCCTCTATCCTGTGCTCCTTTCCATGTCTGCCCATAAAACAAATCGAAAGGGCCCAGTCATTTTCCTATTTCTACAAGTTGTACATAGAAGAGCCTGCCCTGCTTTGAGGGCAAATGCGTGTTGCTCATAGCAAAAGTAGGGTGTATAGAAAGAGGAAAGCAGGGTGAACAGCCCTGGACGGGGATCAGGAAACTGGGGTCTAGTCTCATCTTTGTCCCTCCCTAGCTGCATGATCTCTCTGAGAATAAGGGGGTGGTCATATAGTGAAAGATGAAAAACCTGTAGAAACTTCCAGCCCTGGCTTCAAATCACGTTCTTCTTGAGTGACTATAGGTGAGTTATGTCACTCCTTGAGCCCAATGTTATCTGCACAGTGTGGAGAATACCTGCCCCACTGGGGGGCAGAGAGATTAGGTGGGATCACATAGGTAAAGCATAGTACCACCTGCTCATTTTTCTCTGAACTGAAAAATGAGCAAGATCATGAAAAGCTAAGACGACATCATGTGAAGAACAGCTGAGGGAGGAAGGAGACTCAGGGAGACTCAGGGAGAACAAGAAAGCTGTCTTCCTTTTAAACTGCTGTTTGAAAGGGAAAGTGAGGGGCGCCTGGGTGGCTCAGTCGGCTAAGTGGCTAAGCATCTGCCTTCGGCTCATGTCGTGATCCCACGGTCCTGGGATAGAGCCCTGCATTGGGCTCCCTGCTCAGTGGGGAGCCTGCTTTCCCCTCTCCTCCCTGCTCTTGCTCTCTCTTGCTATCTCTTGTTATCTCTGTCACTATCTCTATCTGTTTCAAATAAATACATAAAATCTTAAAGAAAAGAAAAGAAGAGAAGAGAAGAAAGAAAGAAAGAAAGAAAGAAAGAAAGAAAGAAAGAAAGAAAGAAAGAAAGAAAAGGAGAGTGAGCTGACGGGGCCAGGGCAAATTGAAGGCAAAGTGTAAAAAATTATGGGCAAATTCAACCTTAGCGCAAACTAAGTCTGAGAAGTGGAGCAGCCCCACAGGGGAATTAGGGCTTTGGGCATGGGTGTCCTGGCAGGGTGGCCTGCGGGTCTGATCACCCCAGTTGAGTATGCAGCGGGGAGATTTGCGCTGGGTGGGAGGTGAGCAAAGGTTCTCTGATTGTTCCACTCCACTTGTTCCTTCCTAGGCATCCCCAGTGGGTTATTCCATTTATCCCCTGATGCCACTATGATCTAAGGAAGCTTACGAAACACTTGGTTTGATGCCTGATGGTTTGTCACTGCTGGAAGTGAGTCCCTTAATTGATCAGGGCTGTTTTTGTCCAGTGCTGTTCTCCCCGGGTTACCCCACACTGACTTTGGCATATTTATTCCTGCTCTCCTTCTGCCTCTTATTTTTCTTTCCAGTCTTCATTCTTGATGTCATGGGACTGTCAGCATAATTTGCTTCTCATCTCAAAACCTCATCATGTGAGAGTCACTACTTACTTGAGGTTTCCTCCCCTTGCTTGGGGTCTGCAGGCTTTGGTACAACAACAGTCATCTGGGAAAGGAAGAGGTGCTCTGTGGGCCTGCCCTTGCAGCAGAGCACAGTGGGGGAGCAAACGCCGTTGTTAATCAGGCTCTAACCTGGGTTTGGTCTGGCAGAATGATCAGAATTAGGCCTGTAAGTCTAGCTCTTCTAGTGATCACCAGCAAGCACCAACTGTTTGGGGCCTTGGTTTCCCTCTCTAGCTTAACTTTGGACACTTGGCAAGGAGAAGAGTATTGGCTTTTGTAGATGTGGCATAGCAGGGCTGACACATGGAAACCTTGAATTCAGCACAATCTGCATTTGGAGCCTGTAGATTTCCCTTTCATGGTACTGCTCCCGCTGCTCACTCCTTATTTATTCTCCACGGTGTCCTGCCTTCTCACCAGCTCTTTACAATAATCTCTGTAAGAAAGGGGAAAGTAGGACTAAAAACACCCATCCCATAGATGAGAAAACCGAGAGGGGGGGACGTCATGTGAAGGACCGGGGGCCGGACCTCCTTGAATAATATGGACCTGGTTTTTCAGTATGGCCCTAGAGCCAGCTTCATGTGAAGGAAGAAATGGAAGCTCAGTCCTCTTCCATCTGTATTCATGTATTAAATATGTGAGTGCCCTGTAGATGTAAGGCACAGTGGCAGGTAGTGTCGTCCCAAAGCACTCAGGTGCCCAGGCCGTGCTCATAAACGAGTGGAGGATAAACCTGAGTAGATAGGGTTTCAAGACACCGTGATGAATATCCTGACTCAGGAAGTCAGGTGCTAACGGAACACACTGGAGCGACGGCTGACCTGGCCTTGAGAGCTTAGGAAAGGCTTCTGTGCAATAAGTGACATCTAACTTGAGATCCAAGAGGTATCAGCCCAGGAAGGGTATTCCAAGAAGAAGGAATAGCATATACAGAGGCCTGGGGGCAAAAGTAACTGCAGAGTTGTGTGTGGGGAGCCTAAGGAAAAGCACTCGGGGAAGAAAGCTGGTGCCAGTTCACTTGATCCCACAGGCCATGGTGAGGAGTTTGAGCGTTAGCCAATGGGCAGTGGGAAGTGGTGAAGGGTTTTAAACCTGAAAATATGGCTTAGTCAGATCTCACTTTTAGGAAAGTCACTCAGCAGCATGATGAGAATGGGTGGGAGGGAGGCTGTAGCTTAGGAGAAGTTTTTGCTCACACTGGGAGCTACTCCTTCTGTGAACACATCAGGAAGACCCATGGCCAAAATTTATCCCTCCCAATTTTTTTTAATAATAATTTCATATTATATTATGTCACCATACAGTACATCCCTAGTTTTTGATGTAGTGTTCCATGATTCATTATTTGCATATAACACCCAGTGCACCATGCAATTTGTGCCCTCCTTAATACCCATCACCGACCTATCCCAGTCCCCCACCCTTCTCCCCTCTGAACCCCTCAGTTTATTTCCCAGAGTCCGTAGTCTCTCATGGTTCATTCCCCCTTCTGTTTACCCCCCCTTCATTCTTCCCTTCCTTCTCCTACTGATCTTCCTATTTCTTATGTTCCATAAATGAGTGAAACCATATAATAATTGTCTTTCTCTGCTTGACTTATTTCACTTAGCATAATCTCCTCCAGTCCCGTCCATGTTGCTGCAAATGTTGTGAAATCGTTCTTTTTGATGGCTGAGTAATATTCCATTGTATATATGGACCACATCTTCTTAATCCAGTCATCTGTTGAAGGGCATCTTGGCTCCTTCCACAATTTAGCTATTGTGGACAATGCTGCTATGAACACTGGGGTGCATATGGCCCTTCTCTTCACTACATCTGTATCTTTGTATCCCTCCCAATTTTTGCACTGAAATTGCCCTGATTGCTGACTGCCAGCTGTGGGCCAGTGATTTTTCTGTGCTTAAGCAGAGAATGAAGATCCACAGTCAGAAGAGTTTTGTTCTGTTTTCCTGTTTGAGGAATCTGTGAGGGGAGAATTAAAGGAGAGGTCAGCATTGGGGTGGCTTAATCTGACAAAGCTGCTGGCAAGGGGCGCCTGGGTGGCTCAGTCAGTTAAGTGTCTGCTCTGCTCAGGTCATGATTGAGCTTCACGTCGGGCTCCCTGCTCAGCGGGGAGTCTGCTTCTCCCTCTCCCCCTGCTTGTGTGTGTGTGCTCGCTCTCTCTCTTGCTCTCTCACTATCTCTCTAAGATAAATAAAAATCTTAAAAAAAAAAAAAAACTACTGGCAAGTACCAACCCTACCGCACAAGCGTGGTGGCAGACACCTCCCTGAGCCCTACTCTCCTCATTTGAAAAACACAGATCATAAAACACTTGCCTCAGATCTTTGTGAGGATCCTATGAGACCATGTTAAGTGCCAGGTATGTGGGAGGTACCCAGTAAATCTTTACTTCTCTTTTTTTCTGCCTTTCCTTAATGCGGCTCCATCTCAGAGTAAAAGCCAGAAATCGTATAGCGCTAATCCACAGCCTAATACGGGACGGTCTACTTCTTTCTGACCTGTTGTACCCCGTCCTCCTCCTGGCACACTCTGCTGTTCTAGCACTGACTTCTTTGATGTTCTTTGAACACACCAGACACTCTTCCACTGCAGGAGCCCCAGATACCAGTGTGGCTTGTTAACTCACCGCTGTCAAATTTGTTCAAATGTCATCTTCTCAACGAGACCAACCCTAGCCATCCCTTTAAAACTCCCAACTCCCCCCTTCCCTTCTCTGCTCTGTTACCACCTTCTGGCAAATTACATAATTATTTAGGCATTATTATTATTATTATATTATTATTATTTAGTATGAAGTCTCTTCTGAGGGGCATGGAGGCTCCACAGGGACAGGACTTTTTTTCTGTCTTATGTAGCACTGTATCTCCAGTGCTTACAACAGTTGCCAGGCACATAATAGGCTCTCAGTAAATGTTTGCTGAATGAAATGGTTGATTAGCTCCCATGACAGATAGCATGCAGAGTATTGGGAATTGGGAAAGCACCAGGTATTGAACAGTCTTGATTGCTTTACAAGGGCTCTGCTGCAGTCTCTCCCAATTAGGAGTCAAAGGTTCCAGCCCTTCCCCTCCTTTCTCTGTAAAATGAAGACATTGTCCTTTGTCTCACTGATTTTTAGGAAAAACCTTTAACCCTTAGAAGCTCTTATGCAGAAGCATGGGTCAGCTTGTGGTTGTACTTGAAGGTGTAGAAACCAGTGTTTCCTCCTTTAGCAATGCTCCCAGTTACCACTGCTGGACAACCTGAGCTGTTTTTCTCCTTTGTTCTCTTCCTGTCCTGCACTCCTTGACTTTCAAACAGTCTCTCACATACGGCGGCATCCATGGTTCTCCGAATGTGGCCTCAGTTCATTTCCATGCCGGCCTCTGAGATCTAAGGAAGCTCTTCTGCATGAAAGAAAAGATAGCCGTCCCCTGGTGGACTTGTATACTTGGATTAGGTTCATTCATTTACTTACCTACTTATTCACATTCAGAGACGCACAAATGGGAGTGACTGAAGGAAGAGAAATAATGACAGCGGTAGAGGTGTATGTACAAAGAAGAAAATTTTTGTGTTAGGCAAGCTCCTGTGACAGAAGTGTTAGAACAACCCCCACACTTCAGTGGCTTCCAACACCAAATATTTATTTCTTCCCATAATCTCCAGGTCAGCTGGGGTGGCCTTACTTCGGGTGGCTCAGGTTCTGGTCTGACCCTATAACTCCTTTTCTGGGACCCAGACTGGGAAGGCAGGAGCTACCTAGGGCAGGCTCTCCTCATGGCCAGTGGCAGGGAGTATACGCAGCCAAGCCAACCCACACAAGACTATGCTTGTACCACCTTTGTAGCATTCCATTGGCCAGGGTCACAGGTCAAGCCCAACAACAGGAAGGTAGGGATGAATACTCTGCTTACTCTAGTGGCAACATGGTTGCATAACTGTTTCAGGGAAGGAGTGAAGAGTTAGGAGCAGTAAGTGAATCTACTTTTAATTCTACCTGAGGTAGTTAGGGAAGACTTCCTGGAGGCGGTAACTTTCATCTTTGAAGGATGAGTTTTTTTCAAGATGAACAGGCACAAACATATACAAATTCATGCATATATTGAAGAGAGAGAATAAAGTAGTGTCTTAATATTTATTTGAGTAGTCACCGTGAGCTATATGCAGAGAGCTACAGGAATATAAAACAAAGGTCCTCAGAGTACCTGTTCTTGAAGTCCATACTTCATGGGTGAGATGGGAAGGAAACATAACACAAAAGAGAAAAGGAAACGACATCACCAAGTACACTCTTATTTGGAGGGATAGAACAAAAGTGTGAACTCACAAAGGAAGCTAGAATATATTTTTAGTAGCTATTTTTGATAGATGATGCAAGATATGCGCTGTTTGATTTTCATTATTTCTCTTCGTCTTTACAACCTGTGAGGGACATCCTACTGGCAAATGAGAAAACTGAGCCTCAGAGTTGGGGGTCACTTGCTAACGTGGCAGAGGGGATACTTCCCAGTGGTTCTGTTTTGCCAAAGCAAAGAACTTATTCATAAAAAGTACTCAGTAGTGTATGTACTGTTTTATTCTTAAGTGAGACTGACTAAAACTTACCGAATTCTTGGTTTTTAGTGTCTACTGTCTGTGTAGCACTGTGTTTGTTAAAGGGCCCCCATCCTGGAGTAGGTGACCTCTGAAGTCCCAAACAGCTGTGAAATTCTTCATGTCACCTTCTCATTGCACATGGGATTGAGTGGCCTCAAAGATAATGAGATTCTTGCCCAAAGTCCTACTTAAAATTCTCACTTTGGATGGAGGAGGTTGAAATTCTGCCTCTTCCTTTCCCCCAGTTTATATATACACACCAGTAGTGTTCTTTCTCCTCAGAAATGAAGGGAGCAAGCTTGGTAAGTTGCTCTAGACCCAGCAAGGGTTAGAGGTGGGACTGGGTGGAGAATAACTGTTCCCCCTCTTGTGCCCCCTACCTTTACATGATACCAGCTCATCGCCTGTCATTACAGAGCACAGATATGTTCCCAGGCAACGTTCCAACTCACGGCGACATGGGCACTTGTGAATTTTTATTTCTAGTTTCTTACCCATGATCACTTGATGACTGGAATCACATCTTCCTGGTCTTATTGACTTTGAGTGTGACTTTTAGCCTAGCATTTCGTGAGTTTAGAGACAGAGAACTGGCTCCTTTTAGTAGCCATCCCTTTCCTCAGTGGGTTGTCAAACATCAACAGGCATTTTGTGTGCTCTCCATCTTGGCGGTCTGGAATTGAGTAGAAGCATGTTTCATGACCCATTTGCTCAGGAAGCTGGCCAAACTGGTTTCCCTGATCTCAGAGACCATCTCGCTGGTCATTCTCTTTCCCCAGGCACGTTTAAAATTTGTAGTAATGAGCAATGCTTTTGGAACTGCCTCGCACTGTCTTGTGTTTACTGTCTCGTGATTCCCCAGGTATCACGAGATGCTCGGGTGCTGCTGCCTCTGCTTGAGTTGATGACCCAGACACAAGGAGAATAAACTGAGTCTAAGACTGGTCCAGAGTGGGAGTGTGAGTAGGAGTGCCACTGTGGGAACAGGTGACCTGTCTGGTAAGGAATGCAGCATCCTTCTGAGAGCCTTCTTTCCACGTGGTCCCCCAGACCACCACTCCCTCGCTGGAAGAGGTGCGGAGGACTTTGCAATCAGCTACCTAAAACTTTTGCCAAGCCAACATAAGACTTTTGCTGCAGAACTGAACGAGATGTTACTTCATTTACTTTTTGCATCTTCTAATCATTGAACAACAGTCATACTTGTTTTGCTTTGAGAACTGTCAGCCAGATTGGTTGCTCTTATTTTTGTGTATGATTTTCAAAATGATTGACTTGAGCTTCCTGACAGAGGAGGAGCAAGAAGCCATCATGAAGGTTCTGCAACGGGATGCTGCCCTGAAGAGAGTTGAAGAGGAGAGAGTCAGGTAAGGGGCCAGGAGATCCTCGGACATGGGGGAAAGAGGGACAGTCTGTAAGAAGATGGGACACCTTCGTTTCTCAGCCATATGTGGTAATTTTGACGTGGAGCCTGAACTTACGGGTTTTAGGTTACTTCCTGGATGGGAATTTTTTTCCTTCTTAGTAATTTATCCCTGAGGTCTCCTGCCAGAGACAGTCTTGATAAACTAAACCCCTTTAATTTATTAAATACTGAATTAAAGATGAAGCCTATACAAACACATATATACATCTACATACATGTATGTGAATGTGTGCCTATTTATATCCACTTTTTAAAAAACTGAATCATTAACTAAGTTGAAATTTTTTTTAATTCCTAAGATTTTTAAAAGAAAATAAATTGGGAAGTAGCTCACATTTCTTCATACTTTGAGAAATGTTTGAATTACTTTCAACAGCAACTGATACTGGCTCTGACTGAGCCACTTTTTCATTTGTGTCTCACAAGAAGGAGTGGCAGCTTTGACACGTTGTTCTTGCTGAGAGGAACCCACATGTTCCACATCAACCTTCCCCCCACTTTCCACTCTCCCGCGGGGTTGGTGCGTTCATTGAGCATGAGAGAAGGATGCTGAAGAAGTGGGCTTGAGTTCAGGCCCTACCATCTATTACCTGTGTAATCTTGGGCTTTGAAGACAGTGAAAGGCTTCTGGAATGTACGTTAGTAGTATTAACTGCATAATCCCCATCCCAGGGGTTAACTAAAGCCATGTTCTTATTTCCTGGGATAGAGGATCATGAATAATGGATTTATTGGCACCATTTCCCATATTTTGACCCCAGTCAAACATGGATGCTTTGTGAACATGCTGAAATGCACTCCAAGCACTCCAGAGCATCTGGTTATGGCTACTAATAATAGCTCATAGAGACAGTGCTTAACAAACCCACGAACGATTCCCAAATGACAGTGATGAGCAGATTGCAAAGGGCATTTTTCTGAGCTCAAACACTCTGGTGCAGTTGGTAGGGGCTTGGGGTGCGATATAATTATGCCTCCTTGATGTGTGAGGAAGTTGGCTTTGAGACAGGTCAGGTGACTGCTCAAGCTCATCCAACCCGTAGGTGTGAGAATTGAGTCAGATCCTGGTCTTCAGGTACTCATGCACTAATGCTACTTCCTTTTTCTGAGAAAGTCATAGCAGACAGGCCATCTGAGCACCCGGCCATGGAGAAGGGGGCTGCTGCTTGGTAAGAGGTAGGACACTGAGCTGTGATGGTGACAGGTGAGAGCCTGAGAATGGGGCTCTTTACTTGTCATGCACCTCCCTACAAGTCACCTGTAGTGCTCTGTGCACCGGGATGGGGGGCTGTTCTCCATTCTCAGCTAGTGGGGTGCCTTGAGCATTTTATCCAAGAGGGGCGGGAGCAGTCTTCCCTCAGAGTCTTTTGGTAACATTGATCCTTTACCCACATACAGTTTATAAAGCTCTTTCATGAATGCTGTCCTATGTTTCCTCACAACCACCCTGAGATTTGGTGGGGCAGGACTGGTACACCCATTTTAAAAATAAGGAGTGAGGGCAACACAGAGAAAATACTCACTGATTCTTAAAGCATAGTGGGAATTCCTTTATCCTCTCAGAAGGCAAGACAGGGAGACTTGGAAAGAAAGCAGTGGAGCAAAGATGGCACTGGGCCCCTCTTCCTACGTCAGGATGTGGGGACTCTGACTATTGGATTGCTGAATACTTTCAATTCCTCCATTTATCAGGTGTTATGTGTGGGCTGCAATTCTATGCCCTCTATCGAGCCGGGTTAGGAAGAGACATTTGTGTCCCCCCCCAAATGTCCTTCCTCTAAATGTCCTTGGCCCCTGGGACTGCAGGCTGCTGAGTCTTCCCTGTAGTTGTGTGTTTCCGTGTGAGGGGAGTGGAGGTGTTTCATGGGCATCTGCAGTGGCTGATGGAAAAATCCTACAAAAATGCAAAGTTCTGGCTGGACCTGGGTTTTGTAAAGGGTGTGAGCATATAGCTTCTGGTACCAGCCTGGCTGCAGTCGCAACAACAATGCAATGAGTCCCTTAGTAGCAGTGGGTTTGCAGACTCCCCTTCCATTCACTGTTTCTCAGGGTGCCCCACCAGCTGCTGCTTCTGTAAACTGATAGCAAGAAGTCATGGGGTGGCAAAAAATCATGTGTGAGTCAAGCCCTGTGTACTACCACCATGCTGGGGGAGTTGCTAGTTAGACGTCAAGCACCTGATGTTGACTCAGCCACAGATAGGTTTAGGACTCTGGTCTTGGAGAGGAGTGATGGTGCACGATGGGTGGGGGATGGGGTGGCCGATGGGTGTGGGGCCCACAGACGGTGGACACAAAGAGGCCCTGCCCATGGCCTGGCCTACTTCACATAAAGAGAATTGTACTCTGACCCCCTCTTTGATTCAGGACTGAAGGGACTTGTGGGTATGGGGCTGAGGCTGTTCTTCTCCTGGGCTGGTAGAAATAGATATCTGGTCTCTGCAAGTGCTGTTCCATGGGCTTTTGCTTTCAGCCCCTTTGCCATCCTCCAGCTGTTTGTCTTTGACTCTTCTGTCAGCTTTCAATATAGCCTGACAGCTCTAGAAAAATTTTTTGGTCCCTGTCAGTCATTTTACAGATAAGGAAGGTAAAGCCCAGAGAGGGGAAGTGACTAGCCCAGGGCCACACAGATAATCACTGCCAGATTACCACTGCTGTGGTAAGAAAAGCTCTTGGTCCAGTGCTAGTCCCTTTTCCCCATGCTGCTATTTTGCCCTTTGCAATTTGTCAAGCTGCAAGCTGTCTTGTTAATCATTTGTTAATTTGTGAAGCACTGTCTGTCAGTGAGTTATTATTAGTAGCCGTAATCAGATACTCCAGAGTGCTTGAAGTGAATTTCATTATGTTCATAAAGCATCCATGTTCAATTAGGGTCAAAATCATTGGTATTATTCCTTCAGAAGACTAGGGAAGAAGTCCCCTGCTTAAACTTGGGAGTCAAAACTGACGTGGGTTTGAATCCTCTCCTCACCACTAATCAAGTGTGGTTCATTGAACAAGTTACTTAACCTCTCTGAGTGTTAACCCAGAGACTGAGAATGACCATAATACCAAATTCAAAGGATTAGAGTCAGGATTAAGTAAAATAATTATTAATCTTCTTAGCACGTAAGAGATGATGGATATATTTTAATTCCCTTATTTTCTTCTCTCCTTTGCCTCTAAAAAAGGGCAGAATTCTATGCTTGATGGTCTGACTCCTTAGGAAGAAATTACTCCTAAAACTCTCAATTATTTTATGCAAGAAATTTAATTGAGCTTCTAGTAAGTATAGGGAACTTCTCTGAACAATGATGAGAGAATTCTATGGTAATTAAATTTTGGTCCCCCCCCCCCAGGAAACTGACCTTTATCCATTTAATGGATTACCAATTACAGTTTCCCTAACATGATTTTAACAGTTTCCCTTTCCTTCTAGTTGGTATGTAGTTTTAGAAACACAAATCATATAATTCTAATATTGGCCTAAGCAAAACATCATTAGAAAGGCAAACCTGCCACTATAAATCTGACTGATCTTTGGAATGCTGATTTACTATGGACTTTGGAGCATAACCTTCCTACAGATGTGAGAGGGTCTCGCTAACGCACTAAGACCAGATGCTGCCTCCGAATCCTTTTCAGCATGGCTGTAGGGGAGATTTCACATTCACGCTGAAATCTGTTTGCCTTTCCTGATATATCCAGGGCTTTGAACTGTTCACATACAAGCTCATGTGAGACATTGTGGAGATGATTTAATCTCTATGTTACCTCCGGTCTGATTTCATGAATGAGAAAGATGAGCGTCATACAGGAGAAGTAAGTGTTCAGTTCCCAAATCTGTCCTACCTGTTTGTGGTAGAACAGGGACTTGAACTCAAGGGAATAGCCACTGTGGTGTCTCAGGAGGCAGCTAGAAGATAACCGTTCCAGGTCACTGTTGCCCCGCAGCTGTGTTTCACACTGCCTGTCTGCCTGCAGCCCCAAGTGCTGGGCCTGGTCATTACCATGCATGTATATTCAGCTTGCTTTCCTAACTACTGGCTAGAAACACTTCACAGACCAGCAATGAGGCAGACATCAGGATAGATTATTTCCCTCTTACTACTCCCTCTTCTTTTTAAGAAACACTATTCTGCATATACATATGTAATTTTAGTCTTTTATGGTTTGAAAATGAGACACTCTAAAGGTGGTGTTTCCTGTGCTTTGAGTCATACTGTCAGCAGGAAGTCCTTGCCTGTGTGTGTGCCTGTACACCACCAGCACTACACCTCCCACCCCCTGCACAGAGAACCACATTGACGTGACGGGCATTCTTGCCATAGATAACATCTCCACCGTGACCACATCTTATGATTCTTAGCTGTTTCCCTAAGACCTAAGTTTTTTATTTTTTGTTTTTTTTTTAAGTGAAGGCAGTTGACATTGAAGAACTGCTTTCCAGGACCTCTGGGGTGTTTTCTGTCAAAGCAAAGAGGACAGGAACCAACATTTGTCAAGGAACTATATTGCATTCAGAGCTCCACGTACATTTTCTCCTTTCATCTACATAGCAGTGTAGCTGAACCTGCTTAACACTGAGGAAAGGAGGGAGGAGGGGTTAAGCTCCCTGCAAGATTGAAGCCTTGCTCATCACCCTACAAAGCCTGTGCTTTCCTCATGCTGGGCAGCCTCTCAGCAGATGGTGGGGATTTACGATGTGTCCATGACACATTAACTTTCATTTTCCACTGTAAGGAGCATTTGCAATTTATTTCATTTTCACATGTGTTGGTTTTCAGATTCAGTTGAATTCTTTTGTAGAGTGAAGTGTGATAACCATCTTAGACACCAAAATCATGTTTGGCCCTCTTAGGTAGGATGGAGTTGACCAGGGGTCTGGATGGCTTCTGGTCCTGGCTCTGTGTGACTTTGGGCAAATCTCCTAACTTCTTTGGCCCCAGAGTATTTTCAAATCACATAGTCTTACCATTTTGTCCAGGATATACTGAGGGATTAAAAAAAAAAAAAAAAGACTGGGGAATGGGTCAGTCAGCCTCTCTGGACAGCCTGCTGGTTCTTACCTAGTTGACTAGATAACATCAACCAGGTAGGCCTTTGTCTAATCATGATGAATAGTGGGAAGCTGGGGTGTGTTGTGTGAATAAAAGGGGAAAAGAGGCTAGGCTGAGGGAAAAGTGTTGAGGCCAGCCCGGAGGGCGTCCCCGATCTTCTGGCTTTCCTCTGCAAGTGCTTACGCTCTCTCTCTGCAACACAGGAATTGAGACAGGCACTAGGGCTGTCTAAAATATTGGATTTTTAAAAAAGATTTTATTTATCTGTCAAAGAAAGAGCATGCATGCATAAGCAGGGGGAGCAACAGGCAGAGGGAGAAGCAGGCTCCCCACTAAGCAAGGAGCCTAACCTGGGACTTGATCCCAGGACCCTGGGATCGTGACCTGAGCCGAAGCAGACGCTTAACTGAGTGAGCCACCCAGGTGTCCCAATATTGAATTTTTTTATGCACAATTCTGAGCATATGGCTGGTACATGATAGGAGATTAATGAATTAATGAACAAATGAATAGATACGGCCTTTAGCATGCAGAGAAGGCAAGATGGCTCTCTTTTACAATTGACTAAATTCTTTGTACGTGATGGTGAAATTGTAAGTATTAAACAAGATGATGCATGTTAGGTGACTAGCACGGGGCCAGTAAAGAACACATGCTTTGTATGTATTAGCCAAAAGAATGGGGGCACGGCCTGCCTGGAGGGCCAGCAGGACAGTGCCCTGTCTGGGCTGAGTGCTTTTCTTCTACTTTCACTTAAGCCCACCAGACCATGGGTGTTTAGTGGGCATCTTCTCTATCCTCAGCTCTCTCCTACGCACAATGTGCCTATGGGCAGAGGATGATAAGGGATGAAAACTGTGATCTCAAGAAATACCTTTTTCTCACTTCAACTAAATGATATAAGAATGAGAGAATCAAATGCCATTTTTATTGGTACAATTAGAGTTGATGAAAAATGAGGCATCAACCTGGGCTGGTGGAGAAAATTTTAAGAGCAACATCTAGATGGTGGGATTTTTTTTTTAATTATCCTACATCTTTATAAAACCTGGGTTTTAATGTCACATGTATGTATTCATCTATGAAATATTCCAAATGACTAAGATTGAAAAAGAAATTGATTAAACATAGCAGGATTATCGTGTCAGGAAAGACAAAAATGGCACTTAATGAATTTGAGTAATTTCTTATTTTTTGCCACTTAAATGATAAGCCAGAAACCCCCTCCTAATTCAGTACTATCATGGCTACCAGCCTTTCAGGGGGCCATGTGTTTTGTGTGCCTATGGTGCACTGAAAACTTAGCTTGATCAGGGCATTCAGATAGTCGTTTAGACAGGAGCAGATCCAGAGTTGCACAGGGGTGCCTACAAAATGCATTTCAGCCAAACACCAAAAATAAGTAAATAAACAACCTCCTGAAGAGAAATTGAGACTTGTTAAGCTAGGAGGTGCTTTCAACAAGGTGATGGCTGATGCCAGATTTCATGATGTTTGTTCCTGTTCTGCCAAGAGTGAGGTGTCCTGCCTCATCAGGAGAAGTCGCTGCCATTGTGACTGGGTATGGTTCACTGAACCCCAGCAGCGACAGGATCACTCTTCTCTCTTGCCTGACTCAGACTGGGGTGGCTGTGGAGCATTTATTTGTTCTTTAATTTACTCACTGGCCAAACAGTTGTTAGGTATCAGCTCTGTGCCAGGCTTGGTGCTGGGTGCTGGCATGACAAAGGTGATTAAGATGTAGTCCTCACCTTCAGGGAGTTTGCAGAGTTGACAGATTGGTAGGTGAGACAGATGTGCAAATAGATCATTGGAATATGGTTTGGTTAGTGCTGTGGGAGGCTGGGGAAGGGCAAGCTGCTGACCTGTGCCTTGGCAATCAGGGAAGGCTTCCCCTGGGCGGTGGTGCACGAGCTGGATCTGAAGGATAAGGAAGAATGTGCTGCACAGAGAAGTGAGCAGAGATCCTGAGAGACTTCACATATATTGGCCTCTTACCAAGATCCAGGCACTGTTAGGTGCTTTCAAGTAAACACCTCATTTATTTTTTTATTTTTATTTTTTTATGATTTTTTATTATATTATGTTAGTCACCATACAGTACATCCCCGGCTTCCGATGTAAAGCTCGATGATTCATTAGTTGCGTATAACACCCAGTGCACCATGCAATACGTGCCCTCCTTACTACCCATCACCGGTCTATCCCATTCCCCCACCCCCCTTCCCTCTGAGGCCCCCAGTTTGTTTCTCATAGTCCATAGTCTCTCATGTTTCATTCCCCCTTCTGATTACCCCCCTTTTCTTTATCCCTTTCTTCCCCTACCGATCATCCTAGTTCTTATGTTCCATAGATGAGAGAAATCATATGATAATTGTCTTTCTCTGCTTGACTTATTTCACTTAGCATTATCTCCTCCAGTGCCGTCCATGTTGCAGCAAATGTTGAGAATTCGTTCTTTCTGATAGCTGAGTAATATTCCATTGTATATATGGACCACAGCTTCTTAATCCAGTCATCTGTTGAAGGGCATCTCGGCTCCTTCCATGATTTGGCTATTGTGGACAATGCAGCTATGAACATTGGGGTGCATATGGCCCTTCTCTTTACTACGTCTGTATCTTTGGGGTAAACACCCAGTAGTGCAATGGCTGGGTCATAGGGTAGTTCAATTTTTAACTTTTTAAGGGACCTCCACACTGTTTTCCAGAGTGGCTGTACCAACTTGCATTCCCACCAACAATGTAGGAGGGATCCCCTTTCTCCACATCCTCTCCAACAATTGTTGTTTCTTGCCTTGTCTATCTTTGCCATTCTAACTGGCGTAAGGTGGTATCTCAGTGTGGTTTTGATTTGAATTTCCCTGATGGCTAATGATTTTGAACATTTTTTCATGTGTCTGTTAGCCATTTGTATGTCTTCATTGGAAAAGTGTCTGTTCATATCTTCTGCCCATTTTTTAATTTGTTTATTTGTTTCTCGTGTACTGAGTTTGAGAAGTTCTTTGTAGATCTTGGATACCAGTCCTTCATCTGTAGTGTCATTTGCAAATATATTCTCCCATTCCTTAGGCTGCCTCTTAGTTTTTTTGACTGTTTCCTTGGCTTAAACACCTCATTTAATCACCTCAGAAGTATTGCAGAGTAGTTCTGATTTTCCCCTGTCTTTACAAACAAAGAGACTGAAGCTTTGAAGGGTTCAGTAACCTGCCCAGGTAACATATAGGAAGGGTCAGAACTGGGGTTTGAACCTGTATGGGAGAGTCTAAAGCTCATAGTCTTTCTGCCAGGCCTTTCTGCTCAAATGTTTAGGGAGGTCAGAAAGAGCAGTTCAGAGAATAGTAAGAAGTCTAGAGTATTGGCTAGTAGAGTCTGGAGTTAAGTGCTGGAAAATGAACCTGAAAAGGCAACCTGAAGTTAGGTGGTCAGGGGCCTCATATGAAACTCCTTCACTCCACAAGCACTGAATAAAAATCCACTATTTTCCAGAGACACCAAGCAAGGGTATATGGAGTAGAGGCTCTGCCCCTGGGGGCTCACTTTCTAATCAGGGAATGCTGGAAGGACTTCTCTCTTCTGGAATTGGACTCAAACTTGGTCCTTTGGGAGGAGAAGGCAAAAGCTCCATCAACAGCCCATAGGTGATTGTTTGCCCTGCAGAAAGCCTTAGGCAATTGGGAACCATTAGAAATGTTTAATAAGAACCTGTGACCTCTGGTAATTCAAAACCATGAAGTGATAACTGTCTTTGTCAGGATTTGGTGATATTCTGTCATGACACTCTGTGTCCAAGTGTTGTGATTGGATATGTTTGGGATGGAGTCACTTCTTCCTAGGTAATTGGAAGAGGAGAGAAAGTTCCAACAGAGAGTTGGACTCTGGGTAAAAAGATACTCCCCAGACTCACTTAGGAGAGAGGAAATGTACTTGCCAGAATCCCTACTGTTTTCCCCACTCCCAGGTATGCTGGTGTGCAACCCTCACACATGGCCCTGCCACCACCTTGATGTGGCCATCATACATGTTCTCTGCCTAAGACATGTAGATTTGCTACTTTAGGGAGGGTGCATATTAGCTTGAATGGCAATCATGAAACCCTCTTGGACTTCATTACCTTCCAAAAGTTCAAAGTCGGATTAAGGATTTTATACTCCTTTATTCTATGACTATCTTCTAGAGTTTGTGGTTCTCATTTTATTGAGATGGATGGAGAGATGTGAAGTTTAAAAGACTTGTCAAGTAGAGGGTTGGCTGGAAAGATGGCAGACTATGAGGACCCTAAGCCCACCTCATCCCACAGATACAACTAGATAACACTTATGTCTGCATAAATAACCTAGAAGACAATCTGAAGACTGGCAGAACAAATTCCACAACTAAATAGTGGAGAAGAGGCTGCATCAAAAAAGGTAGAAAGGGTAGAAGACCCAGTCTGGGAGTGGGTCCACTGGGGCTCTCTGCAGTGCAGAGGAAGCTGGTGGCACAGAAAGGGGTGAAAAACAGACTTTCACACTGAGGGACCCAGTGGTAGAGGGTGAAAAACTGGAGGATGAATCCCCATAATATTTGCCTTTGAAAGTGAGAGGAGCTGAATTTGTGAGTTCTTTAAAACCAGTCAGACTTAAAGCCTGGAACTTTAAAAATCAGGGGCTCGGCTCTGGGAGAGCCTGGAGGGCATTAGGAAAATGAGTCCCTACCTTTAAAGACACAGCACACTAACAGCCCAAACATACAGCTAGAATCAGCAGTTTGAAAACACTGAGGGAAGACAGGAGGGAGTGATTTGCTCATCTCAGAGCGTGACTTGTGGCTTATAGCTAGGAGAAACAAGAATCCTGGGGCAACCCCTCCAGAAACAAAGGAGCTGACAGGTGCCATTTCCCTCCCCCACATAAACAATGGCCACCTGCAAGAACCAACCTGACGCTTGCCTCACTTGCTTACACAAGGACACACCACCCCATGCTTTGCTGGATCCTCCCTTTTCAGTCACACTTGCCTTAGTCTCAGCACTGTGGACCCTTCTGCAAGAAGACCAGCACAAATCCTACCAACACCATGTCTCCCCACCCAGGCATTGTGTGGGACATCAATTCCAGCTGCAGTGAGGGTAAGTCTCATCTCGCAAGCAGACCACCACACACCTTGTAAAATGTGCCCCACTCCTGCTGGGGACCAAACATTGCCCATGATAGGCAAAGAGAACCTCTGCAGACAACTGGACTGAAGGAAAAAGAGGTCAAGAGTGAATAGCAGGGACACTAACACACCTAGGAGATATTCCCTTTGCTGGACCCTGGGGAATGGGACATGCACTGCAGGGCACTAGAGGACATCTTCTTCATAAGGCTATCATTATTAAGTGCAAGAGCACTTAATAAGAGCAAGAGAAGTAGCTGACTTTCCTAACACAGTGAAATAGGCATATGCACCCTCCCTAAAGTAGCATCGGGGTCCCTGCTCAGTGGGGAGTCTGCTTCCCCCTCTACCCTCTACTTGTGATCTCTCTCTCTCAAATAAATAAATAAAATCTTTTTTAAAAAAATAAGACACCACAAAAAAGAGAACTACAGGCCAATATCTCTCATGAATATAGATGCAAAAAACCTCAACAAAATAGTAGCAAACAAAATCCAACAATACATTAAAAAAATCATACACCATAATCAAGTGAGATTTATTCCTGGCATGCAAGCATGGTTCACTGTTCACAAAACAATCAACATGATATGTCACATCAAAAAGAAAAAGGATAAAACCCATGTAATTTCAGTAGATGCAGAAAAAGCATTAGAGAAAGTATAACATCCATTCATGATAAAAACTTACTGTGACATAGGTCTAGAGGGAACATACCTCAACATAATAAAGGCCTTATATGAAAAACCCACAGCCAACATAACACTCAATGGTGAAAAACTGAGAACTTTTTCCCTAAGGTCAGGAACAAGACAAGCATGCCCACTAGCAGTATTTGTTATTTAACATAGTACTGGACGTCCTAACCAGAGCAATTAGACAATATAAAGGCATCCACGTTGGTAAGGAGTAAGTAAAACTGACACTATTTGCAAATGACATGATACTGTATATACAAAACTGCTAGAATTGATAAATGAGTTCAGTAAAGTCATAGGACACAAAATCAATATACAGAAATCTGTTTCTTCCTATACACTAATAATGAAGCAGCAGAAAGAGAAATTAAGAAAACAATCCCATTTACAGTTGCACCAAAAAAACAATAAAATAGCTAGGAATAAATTTAACCAAACAGGTGAAAGACCTGTACTCTGAGAACTATAAAACCCTGATGAAAGAAATTCAAGACAACTCAACGAAATGGAAAGATGTTCCATGCTCATGGGTTGGAAATATAAAGATTGTTAAAATGTCTATACTACTCAAAGCAATCTACATATTTAATGTAATCTCTCTAAAATACAACAGCATTTTTTGCAGAACTATAACAAACAATCCTAAAATTTGTATGGAACCACAAAAGACCTCAACTAGGCAAAGCAATCTTGGAAAAGAAAAACAGAACTTGTGGTATCACAATTCCAAATTTCGAGTTATATTACAAAGTAGTAATAATTTAAACAGTATTATACTGTCATAAAACTAGACACCTAGATCAGTGGAATAGAACAGAAATCCAAAACCAAACTCACAGTTATATGGTTAATTAATCTTCAACAAAGGAAAAATGAATATCCAATGGGAAAAAGACTTTTCAGCATATGGTGTTGGGAAAACTAGACAACCACATGCAAAGTAATGACACTATCACTTTCTTACACCATACACAAAAATAAACTCAAAATGGATTAAAAGACCTAAATGTGAGATCTGAAATCATCAAAATCCTTGAGGAGAGCACAGGCAGTAATATCTCTGACATTGGCCATAGCAGCATTTTTCTAGGTATGTTTCCTGAGATGAAAGAAATAAGAGCAAAAATAAACTGTTGGGACTACATTAAAAAAAAAAGTTTATGCACAGTGAAGGAAACAACAAAACTAAAAGGCAACCTATGAAATGAGAGAAGATATTTGCAAATGACATAAAGGGTTAGTATCCAAAATATATAAAGAACTGATAGAACTAACCACCTCAAAAAACAAATACTCCAATTTAAAAACGGGCAAAAGACATGAACAGACATTTCTCCAAAGAAGACATACAGATGGGCAACAGACACATGAAAAGATGTTCAACATCACTCATCATCAGGGAAATGCAAATCAAACCTACAATGAGATATCACCTCACACCTGTCTGACTGGTGAAAATTGAAACACAAGAAACATCAAGTATTGGTGAAGTTATGGAGAAAAAGAAATCCTCTTGCACTGTTGGTGGAAATCCAACTGGTACAGCCACTATGGAAAACAGTATGGAGGTTCCTCAAAAAATTAAAAATAGAACTACCCTACAACCCAGTAATTGCATTACTAAATATTTACCCAAAAAGTACAAAAACACTAAATCTAAAGGATATGTGTATCCCTATGTTTGTAACAGCATTATTTACAATTGCTAAGCTATGGAGCAGCCCAGGTATCCATTGGTAGATGAATGGATACAGAAGAAGTGGTAAATATATACAATGGAATATTATTCAGCCATAAAAAGAATGAAATCTTGCCATTTGCAACATGAAGAGCTAGAGAGTATAACGCTAAGTGGATTAAGTCAGAGAAAAAAAATGCCATATGTTCTCACTCGCATGTGGAATTTATAAACAAATGAAATGAGCAGAGAAAAAAGAGAGAGAAACCAAGACACAAACTCTTAACTATAGAGAATAAATTGATGGTTACCAGAGGGGGTGTGGGAGGGATGGTGAAAATAGGGGATGGGGATTGAAGTGTACACTTATCATGATGGGGAAGAGAAAAAAGACAACACCACCTGTCAAGTAGAACAGTGCTTTTTAAGTGAGTGTAAATTAGGGAGATTTTAGGGCTGTATTTGTTTTGTTCAGCAGGTGTTAGCTTTTCAGTGAGCATGAATGGTTGTGGAACACTTGAAAGCAGTAATTGTACAATCAGAATTTGCCTCTGCCTCTACTCCCCAGCCCTCTACTTGCATAAATTTGATCTTGCTTGCCTCCAGCCTGCTTTTTCAGTACTCACTTCCCTGGCATTAAGAACTAGGGACATCATTCATTCCCCCACCCCCAGAGAGTCTCTGATAAACGCATTTCACCAAAACGGAGAGGTCTGATGAACTTAAAACTCCTCCACCAGATGTTCATTGGGTTTTAGGTGCTAGGAATTGGCAAAGCGCAGTTTTACATGCATTGCTAATTTAATCTTCAACGCAATCCCATGGAGTAGATTACTATGATGAACCTCTTTTTACAGATAAAAGGACCGAGACTTAGAGACACTTAATAGACCATCTTTCCCTGGGGTATTTGCATTTAAACGGTGGACACAGAAGACTGCAGCCAAAAAGTGAATCTGGTTTGAGAAATTCCAGGCACCATGTGGAGGTCATGGATGAAGTCTTTGATTTTTAAAAAATGTTAGCCTTGTCTTTCCTGACTTTTCAATCAAAGAGGAATTTCTTGGTCATCTAGGAGGCTTGTGGGGTCTTCTAAAATATTGAGAGCTTTATTTGTATGTTTACCAATTTCCTTAGGCACTATTCCATTTGAACTCATTTATTTACTGTGGGCTCTCAGCAAAATAAAGCTCTTTTCCTTTTGTAGACATTTGCCTGAAAAAATTAAGGATGACAAACAGTTGAAGAATATGAGTGGTCAATGGTTTTATGAAGCCAAGGCAAAAAGGCACAGAGACAGAATTCATGGTGCAGATATCATCAGAGCGTCCATGAGAAAGAAGAAGCTCCAGGTAGCAGGTGAGTTGATTTGGCTAGGACATTTTGAGCCAGCATTTGATTGGGAAGGCATTGCCAGGAGACAGGAAGGATGTTAGAATCAGTACTGCAGTCTGCTGAGGGAAGTCATTTAGAGGTGCTCTTTGCATAATGTGTAGTCCTCCAGCTCAAAATCTTCTTGCCCTGGATTCAGATAAGGCAGGGCCAAGGGACTCAGGGTAATTTAGAAAAACATAGGAAGCCCTTTAGATACTGTGTTGAGTTGTAGTAGTATAGACAGTTGGGATTTATAAGGCATTTACCCCCTTCATTCCTTTGGCCTTTAACTCTGAAAATTCAGAACCATTTCCTCTGAGGAGGATGACAGGAAGAGATTAGCTTCCCTTTCCACATCTGGTATGTCTTTAATCAACCAAGTATATCATTTAAGGGACTGTAAAGACAGTATTTTGAGGGCTTCTTTAGAATTCTGTTGGATTTATTAAATATGTGTGGTGTGCCTTCGCTTTCACTCTGAGCTAGGCAGTGTAAACTTTTACCCCTGAGAACAGCCCCTGTCTAGATCTAGCCTGTACCCAATAAGGAAAATAACTGTCACCTTTTGAACATTTCATACGTGATAGGTATTTGCTCTCTATTATTTGCAACTATAGCAGCAATCTTGTAAGGTAGGTATTCTTATCCCCGTTCTACATATGAGACATGTAAAATCAGAGAAGTGAAGTTACTTGTCCAAGGTTGTATCATTGGCAAATGGCAGAGCTGGGATTTTGTTCTTTCTGACACACCCCTTGCAAATAAGGGGTAATGTTTAGTGTGTGCCATGCACTGCTCACATCCCTCTTGATTTTCAAAACCATCTAGGCCTTCAGAAATCTTGGGAGGTATGGGTTAGTACTGTGGATTCTATTTTGCAATTGAAGAAAGTAGACTTCTGTGTAAAGAGACCTGTGGGGAATACCACCCTGGAATTTAAGTATTTGGAAACCGGGAGTCCTTGTGTTGCTTCATCTTAACATCAATGTATAAGCATTCCTGGCAATTACTGGCACTGGGGTCGAAAGCAAGTTTCCTGAACTTTTTGATCCTCAATTTCCAAATCTCTAAACTTGGAATATAGCACCTTCCTCACAAGGTAATGCATACAAAAAACAACACTGTGCCCAGCACTTAGCATAATTACTTAATGCTAATTATTTGAGAGGTGCTGGTAAAGAGTCCTGGGTGTTCAGAGGTGAGAAGAAGTGATTTTCTAAAGAGGGAGCATGGAGGTTTTATGGGGGGGGCCTTAGCATCTGAGCTGGGTATTGAGGATTATGTAGATTTTGGATGTGTAGAGACTGTGGGAAGGAAGAGGCAGTGGAGAGGAACATTCCAGACTAGAAGCATTTGTTCCCATTTGGATCCCGGAGCCCAGCCTCAAGTTGGGCACATTGTTGACATTCAGTAAATGCTTGGTAATGATGGTGTCTCTGTTCCAATGAGAACTAGCTGCCCTGAGTGTCCCCTGGCCATACATATTTAGTCCTGACCCCAATTCAGGTGAAATTCACCTAGAGGTGGTCACTATTTCGCTGGAGTGGTCTCTGGAGTTACCTGGACATTTAAAGGTCCACTCATACTCTCAGGAGATTCTGCTTGGGGGAAGCTAACATCAGATATAATTTTGCAGATATAATTCTGACCCTGGGGACTCAGACTCATGAGTGACTGCCTTGGCAATCTAGGAAGACCTGAAGCTGAGGTTTGAGCTTCAGTGATAAGAGCTACTAGGAGACTTAGAAGTCATGGAGGTGAGAGATGACCTTCCTATCTTGACTGTTTCTTCTTTCAGCAGAGCAGAATAAGGACAGAGCAAACGAGGCAAAGGAAAGTTGGGTGAATAACATCAACAAACATGCTTTCCTCCCCCCAGAGCTAACTGGTGCTGTGGAAGAGCCAGAAGATGTAGCCCCAACGAGCCCAAGGTAAGACAGAGCTCACAAGGACAGTCACTGCATGTGGGATTCATGGCTCGGTGTGCTATGAGCACAAACACCAGACTAATCTCACAGGCACTGTGAAATATGTATGAGAGAATTCTGGGCCTTGACGTGGACGGAGCCTGAAAAATACTCTTTCCCAGCTTCCAGAATTTCTAATAAATCTGAGTGTTAAGTAAAACTAAAATGTTAAGTGGAGGTTTCTTCCAGCACCAATAATAGCTGGTTTTTATTTGTATTCATGATTTTATCTTAGAGTAGAATGAAGAGGTACTTCAAAATAAATATAGTCACTTCAGGGGAGAGGTGAATTATGACCAAATTGTCATAACTTGGTGTGATAGAAGAAGCTCAAGCATGGGCACTAGACATGAATTCAAATCCTAAATATGCCGTTTATTAGCCATTTGATGATGGCTTTTCTTAACTATAGATAGGAATGATAATGTATACCTGGAAGGGCTGTAGTGAGAATTAGTGATAACATATGCAGAATACCTGACACATAGTAGGTGCTTAGTAAATGCCTCTTCAGGATGCAGGTTGTCCTCAATATTTCAGTCTTGATTTTGTTGGTGTTTTCCATACCTGTTACCATCTGATCAAAGTGTACATTTGTGTGTTCTTCCTAAGAAATACCTGATTGTGGAGCTATACTGCCACAGATGTTTTGATGGTTTGCTTTTAGGTATTTAAGGATCTTCCCATTGGTGTTCATCCCTTGGAAGTGTAGCTGCTACCCTTTGGTGGGAAGGCAGTTGCATTTTATCTGTAGCTCCTTAGTGAAGACAATTTAATTCAGAGTCTCCAACAGAGCTGAAGTTGACAAATTTGCTGATGGCACAATCACCAAGTCAGGTGCCAAGTCTGAGGCACCTGCAGAACAGTGATGTTTCCAGCATAGCTTACAGGTGAGGGAGAAGGTCTGTAATATAGGCATGAATAGGAATTTCAGAGCCAAATATGAGTAAAGTTATATCACATGGATAGTGGCATACTGATTCTGTTAAGGTACCCATTGTCTATTTCCCTATTGTAGAGGACTCACTTTGTTTTCCATGGGTGGTAGACTGGACTGCTTCCCCTCTGGGATGATTTGTAATGTCCTGTTAAGTCTGTAGAGGCCATGTTGGTTAGAAGTTAAACAATAAGTAGCCACTAAATTGATTTTGTGACCTTGCACTAGAAGTGACTTAAATTCTTGGGCCTTTGGTTCCTCAATTGTAAAATGGCATGATAATGATTTGCCAGAAGAATTATTGAGAATTTAATTAGGTAGTAAATGTAGAATTCTTACCATGGTCCATAGCACAGAGTAGGCATTCAGTGAATGGAAGTAGGGGCTCTCACAGAGAGTGAGAGCCTAGCCCTACCGTCTCCCCTTGGTGACTCCTCATTCACCAGCAGTACCCCTAATGGGATAAAGGATTGCCTTCCATAGGGAAAGATGAGACCTTAAGTATTATAAACTCCAGGAGTGAGAATGCAGTCATTTAGAATCACCATCAAGGAGCTGGCAGCAGTTCCTAAGAGCTAGTTTGACAGCGGACGGGGGCACCAGAACACTGACTGACTAGGGGAGGTGGGTACAAGTCCCATAGAAGGGGAAAGAAGATTTGGAGGTATCAGAAGACCAACTTAGCTCACTGCACAGTTTTCTCTGGGTCAGACTTCCTGTCCTCCCAAGAACTCATTTCATCTCAAAGGGCCTGGGGGACAGAGGCACCCCTGCCCTCCTAGTCCAGCTCATTTTCTTCATGACCTCAGGCAGGCTGGTGGCTGTATCTCCCCTCTTCCTCAATTTGAGGCTACTAATACAGCTTCCACAATTCATGTCTGCATTATTTCCTGCATTCCTTGTGTGACCTCAGACGAGTCTTTCTGGTCTCATCTGTAAATCAGAGCAGAGCTGCCTCACCAGGATATGATGAGATTAAATGAAATGAGATGTGGGAACCACTTAGTATTTCACAGGAAGAAAGAAAATTGGCAATTTCCAGTGGCTTTATAATTATGTTATTGTAACATAGATGAGGTACGGTCGAGAAGGCAAGAATAAAAATGTCAGATGTGTCTAGTCGGCTTCGCTCATTACGTGACCTGGGTGGTAATCATACAGAACTGCGGAAGGCGCTGTTGTATACTTCCTCCTTCCCGTGTTAGAAACTACCACTTGACTCAGTATCAGGTTCTTACGGTGTTTCTCACCTATACTTTAACCTTTGGGAACTGGGTGTGTTAAGTGTATTTTGGGGCCTGTGCTTTTAGAGGAATTGAACTTCAATAAAATGACTCAGTACCTGTCAATATTTTCTTAGCCCGGAGTCAGGTGTCCGGGAGTATTGTGAGGCAACAGTGACTAGATATTGCAGTTTCCTTTTCTTTTTTTTTTTTAATGTACTTTTTTTTTTTAAAGATTTTATTTATTTATTTGACAGAGAGAGAAGCAGCCAGAGAGAGAAGGAATACAAGCAGGGGGAGTGGGAGAGGAAGAGGCAGGCACCCAGCGGAGGAGCCTGATGTGGGCCTCCATCCCAGGACTCTGGGATCACGCCCTGGGCCGAAGGCAGACACTCAACAACTGAGCCACCCAGGTGCCCCTAGATCTTGCAGTTTCTGAAAGAGTTTTTCTTTTTTACTTTTTTTAAAATTTAAATTCAATTAGCCAACATATAGTACATTGTTAGTTTCAGGTGTAGTGCTCAATAATTCATCAGTTGGTTATAACACCCATTGCTCATTATATCACACACCCTCTTTAATGCCCATCACCCAGTTACCCCAACCCCCACCCACTTCCCCTCCAGCAACCCTCAGTTTGTTTCTCATCGTTAAGAGTCTCTCATGGTTTTCCTCCCTCTCTGATGACTTCCCACTCAGTTTTTCCTCCCTTCCCTTATGATCCTCTGCACGGAACTGAAAGGCATTATGCTAAGTGAAATAAGTCTATCGGAGAAAGATAATTATCATATGGTTTCACTTATATGTGGAATATATGAAGGAGTGTTTCTATTAGGCTCTGTGGCAAGATTCCTTCTTTCTGTACGTATAATTCTGTACGGTCCTGCCTGGGAAGAATTGAAATGCTGTGATGCCCGGCATGAACTCAGCCACCATCCTGTACCTGCGTTCTGTCACAACTCATCTTTGTTTGCACCTGTCACATGAGGAAGCAGAGAGAGGTTTGATGAACAAAGGAGCAGAGACTGAGGTTTTCTTTAGAGTGGAAAGAGAAAACTCCAAATGCTCACAGTTCCAGTGCTGGTTGCTAAATTTTAACTGGGCTGTGTTGGCACAAACGTGGTAAAAGACTGGGGTTTTGGTTTCCTTAAAAAATGTGTATTTCTAGTCGTCACAGATTGGTACCTTTTATAAAATATAACAAAAATGAAATATAGAAAACAACAAAGGCATGCAAAATATAAACCCCTGATCATGTGCTGAGATGTCTCAGCAAATTGCTATAAGTGATTCTAAATACATACTCTTGATTTCTGTATTTAGCTCATTATGAGCCAGTAACAAGCAATTCTCAGACTGGCACTGGTCCATGAACCACACCTTGTAGCACATTGTGTCCTTTTCACAATAATCCATAGGGCATGGCTGAACCAAGGTGGGGAATACACAGTGAAGATGGGAGAAGCTTTTCCCATGGGGGTCAGGACCTTGCCTATAAGGGAGGTATAACATGTTTTGACTGTAGAGGGAGACTTGCTCTGGGAGGAGGAGCAAGAGATAGTTGTATGTAGGGCAGTTCCTTTGTTACTTGAGATCACATGTTTTGTGAAACAAGATTAGACACCCTGGGCAAAATTGACAGTCTAGTAGCCTCTCAACTGACAAGGGCCTTGGATGTCCCCAGTGTTGGTGCTTTTTTTGGTCTGAAGGAACCTGGAAGCAGACTGGCCTTGTAGTTTCTCTGCCTCTCTCTAACTTCTTCCTTGAAGACTGCCTCTCTGAGGACTGGTCTCTGTGGTAGCTTATATTGTCTTAGCTCTGTGGCCTCACATGGGGCCAGAACTCTAAAAAAAATGATAGTTTCTCAAGTGTGTTCCAAGCTTCCCAATTTCCTCTTTCTGGTTCCTCTTCCCATGCCCTTCCTCTCCCACATCCCTTAGTTGCCCGATAGCCCCTTGTTTCTCCTTTAAAGGATCTAACATGCATTCCACTTTAAGAAATACTTGACTTCTTAATAACTTAATCCTGTATGGATGACAATGTTGAGCTTCTTGTCTTTTCTCAATGGTCACCCTATTAAACATGAGTCTGAGCATGTTTAAGGGATCCTAACACACAGCCCATCTGGTGTGTAATATGGACGAAGGCATTTCAATGAAAGGAATCAGAGGTCTGTCATGTGCCTGTCTCCCACACTGTGCAGACTTCCTGCCAAGAGGACTTAGAGTTCCTTATAGTTTCTAAAGATTAAAGAATTACGTTTCTAATACAGAAAGGTCAGAGCCTTCAACCAAGGGAAGCAAGGTGTTTGGTGCAGAGAGGACTATGTTAGGGGCAGTGGGCATCTCAGTGCCCTGGTATCACACCAGGGAGGTGGTCGTGTACTCTGACTCTATACAGACCAGCCCTGGTGATAGATGTCATTAGTCAAAGGTCAGTGACCACTGTTGCTGGAACAAAATTAGCAGGGGGTGATGTGAGCCAGCCTGAACTACAGGCAGAAGAGTTCAGAAAGGCCAGAAGAAAGGCAGTTGCAAGAGTAGGATATGGAGAAAAATAAGAAAGAGAAATAGGTGTGAATGGTTAGAATGGAACAATTAACCCATAGGTTGATTGGGCAACTCAGGCTACTTCTTGGAAATAAAGTGTTTAAATGTCTTTGTTTGCAGTTGAATGGAAACACTGGTTTAATATCTTGCTAGCACCCAATAAAATAAATCATTCTGTTGGGTTACTAATTCATTTTTCATTCAACCATTTATTCAGTCAGTCAGTAATTATGACGTGTTTATTGTATACAAAATGGTAGCTAGGAATTCAAAAATGAGCAACATATGGTTCCTGTCCTTAGGGAACTTATTGTTTGCAAAAGGGGCTAACATGTATAATCATGAATTGTGATGTGGTATGATAAGTATAATTAAAAAGCTGTGGGAACACAGAGGCAGAGCACTGACCGCTTCCAGGGTCAATGGGAAGGATTGTCAGGGAAGCTTCTAGAGATAGTTGTATGTGGGGCAGTTCTTGAAAGATGAGAAGGATTATGGCAGGTAGACATGGGGAGAGGACAGTACAGGCAGAGGGGATGACATGGGGGTCTGGCATGTTGGAGACGTGGAAGGGGTCTAGTCTGGTGGGTATGCTGTGTGAGTGGTGGGCAGTCAGGCTGGAGGAAGAGGCTGGGCCCGGATTGTCAAGGGCTTTGAGTGTTGGCCAAAAGGCTGGACTTTTTCCTTAAGTCACCAGAAGGCATTACATGACTTTTTGATCAGGTTTACTTTTTGAAGTGATCATTCTGCTAACTTTGTGGAAGATGGGGTGAAACAGTTCAATTAGAACATTGTAACAGAAGCTTAGGTGAGAGATGGTAAGAACCTAACAAAGGAAATGCAGAAAAGAGAAAACATATGGTGGAGTTTTAGAAATGAAATTAGAAGAAATTTGAAGGGTTAGTAGGACATAGATACCTGATAATCTATAAAGGATACGTGGGTCACTTGATGAGAAGTTCTCAACTGTGACCTGTAGGTCAGAACTGCCTGAGGGACTTCTAAAAATCCAGATTCCCAGGGCTGAGTGTCCATGCATTTCTTTCTCAATGTCGAGGATGTGGGTATTATTCACCACTGTGTCCCAAGCAGCTAACACATGGTAGGTACTCAGGAACAAGTACCTGTGAAATGAATGAATGAATGAATGCAGCACCCTGTCTTATTGTCCTTCAGCACACTTCTCATTATGTGACATCATGTTCTATATTTATTGTGTGTATGTATTGTCCCTTCCCCCCAGATCCATGAGGAAAAGGACTTTTTGTTTATTGCTATATTTTGTTTGGTTCACTGCACTATTCCTAACACCTACAACAGTACCCAACAAGTGTCTTGTGGAATGCATGAATGAATGAAAACTAGATGGAGAATGAGAGTCCAACCAATTGAATGAAAATAGTTGATGAGATAATTATGAAATAAAGAATAACAGTGAATGAGGGTTAATGAACAAACAAATGAATGAGTAAATGAATGATTGAATGAAGTGGTTTGCAACTCAGGACATGAGTAGAAAGAGGAGAAGGGGGAAATTTAAACTCCAAGAACAGGACTGACAACCTGCAGACTTCACTGTGGTGCATTACTGAGAATCTCCAAGTTCAGCAGTACCACCGTGAGCTCCGGTGATCACAGAGGTGGAAGAGAACAGGAGGGCTAGTCTTACATTTGGACAACCACAAGACTGGGAGGGGCACTCAGGATAGAGAACTGGAAGGCACGGAGGCAGGAGGGAGCTTGGCTGCTCCAGAGGTTTGTGATGTCCATTAGTCAAAAACATCCCTAGAGAACGAATGTCTCCAAAATGAGTTCAGGGAGAACAAGGTAAAGCCTTCATGGCAGTATTTCTTTCCATGGCATCAACACTTCTCTGATGACGTGGAAGGAAGGAATGAGTTTTCTTACAAGGGAAGCCGTGCATCCTCACTTCACTTTGTTTTAGGTGGAATTAAAACACTGTTTTGTTGTAAAAGTTGTCGTAATGAACAAAAACACTAGTCTTTAAGCTTCACTGCCTGTGCTTCAGTGATACCTGTGCCACCGATCTCCCTCTTACCCCTGCTGAATGGAGACCAAGCAATTAAAACCATGTCTTTATTTTTATTTTTTTTTNTCACTTTGTTTTAGGTGGAATTAAAACACTGTTTTGTTGTAAAAGTTGTCGTAATGAACAAAAACACTAGTCTTTAAGCTTCACTGCCTGTGCTTCAGTGATACCTGTACCACCGATCTCCCTCTTACCCCTGCTGAATGGAGACCAAGCAATTAAACCATGTCTTTAATTCTGAAGTAGTATTATTTTTTCTGCTAATGTTCTTGTTCCTGGAAGCCTTTTGTTTCTTTCTCTCGCAATCTCAATTTCTCTCTTTCTCCCCCCCCCACCATCTCTATGTTGCAAAAGGATTAGCTTTTTATTTCTATCCCTTCAATAATAAAATCAATGTGAGNTAATGCCGGGATCACGCCCTGAGCCGAAGGCAGACGCTTAACCGCTGTGCCACCCAGGCGCCCCAAAACCATGTCTTTAATTCTGAAGTAGTATTATTTTTTCTGCTAATGTTCTTGTTCCTGGAAGGCTTTTGTTTCTTTCTCTCTCAATCTCAATCTCTCTCTTTCTCCCCCCCACCATCTCTATGTTGCAAAAGGATTAGCTTTTTATTTCTATCCCCTCAATAATAAAATCAATGTGAAGCACTTGGCTTCCTCCCAAAGGCAAGGTAGAGAGGAGCCGATCTATGGCCAGTGCATTTGCTCTTTTGTCCTTGGATATATCGCATATCCAGTGATGTGACCATTTCATTTCTTAGAGGCCTGCCCCAAAGAACGACTTTTGTGGAGCTCTTTAAAACAATCTTTCTTAATCCTATAGGATCTTGGATTTACCCAGCTCACTTATGGTAGAAATAGTTTCATTGTGACATCCGAGTGTCTTACACGTGGCTGAGTATGTGCGTGTGAGAAAAATTATAGTGTGCAGTGTGGTGGCCCCAGAGAAGTCATGTTTTACTTAAGAAAATACTGACTTGAAAGGCTTGGTCCCGCATATTTTCTAATTTACTTCCCGCACTTTATCCCTGAGTCATTTTTCTTGTTTATTCATGTGTTGGAGCTTCACTGAGTGTAACACAGGCCAGCACGGTGTTGGGCGCTGGGGGTATGATAAAACACTCGCTTCCAAGGAACTCACCGTCCAAAGAGAGAGGTCAACAACAACACGTGAAAAAAGGCACTTGCAAAATTTGCTTCTGATTCAGCACTGTTAATATTTAAGCTGTAAAATGCCTCAAAAGAAGGCGTAAGATATCTGCTGTTATTTTTAACTTTTTTCAAGAGAAAGGCCAGTGAAGATTCAAAAGCTTTTAAAAGTTGCTTTCGTGTGCTTAGGAGCACTTTAGGGCTGGACGCAGAAGCCAATGGAGCGTCCAGCTGCCTGTGTGGTGTGATCGGAAGCCCCACCTCTTTCTGCAGTGTCCCTGCAACAGGACCTAACATGACTATTCTTTAGAGTTCAGTCTTCAGAGACTCGGGTTAAAATGCAGATACTTTGAACCCTAAAGCCAATATCATAATTTAATACTTTAATAATTCTTTTAACAAAGTAAACACATTTTGTCCAAGTGTTCCTTCTGGTATTGCAGGTAGTTTTTGAAGGGTTCCTGAGGGAAGAAGTACAAGCACAGAGTGTGGAATTTGGCTTGCTACAGTTTAAAAAGCTCATCTTGTGGAATGTATTGAATATCTTTTATATGCAGGACACAAGCTACTGCCCCCGAGAGGGATTCCAAGAAACAAAGACACAGTATCTGGCTATAAAGAGACTATACTCTCTTAGGAAAAATTATGCATCTGTATGTAAATATCTGATCACATGATAGCAAATAGTGCCAGGCAGAGAGCAAATTCCTAATCCAAAGTACCAAGGAAATGTGCCCTAAGATTGGAGACAAGGAGACCCACTTCCAGCTGGGCTGATAGAGGAGCAGCATCCCAGGGTGGTGAGATTTGGCCTGGGCCTGGGGATGACAGCAAGGATTTGGGCAGAGAGCACAGAAAACATGCCAGGGCAGGGCTGGGTGATAGGCTGAGTGCAGATAGTAACCAGTCAAAGGAGTTTTGGGGATAGTGAGTAGACAGATGCCTTTGTTTGGCATGAAGGGTCTACAGGAAGGAAGAGTGGGAAAATATGTTAGGTAGATAGTGGAGGACCTCCAGTTCCTTCCTGACAAGTTCAGACTTCATTCCACAGGTCTTGGGGATCCAGGGAAAGGAAACGAGCAGAAGAGCAACATGGTCAAAGTTGTCTTTGAGACCATCCCAGCTTAGAGGCGGAATGTTGTATGGATGAGAGGAGTGGAACTTGAGAATCAGGAGGTCAGATGTGAAGCTAATTGGGCTGACAAATTCAGGAGGTGACAGTACAGGTGGAAAGGAAGTGACAGATGTGAGAGTCACTGAGAAGGAGGAATCACCTCAACCTCAGTCCTCTTGCTGTGAACCACTGCTTTACTAATGTGAGAAGTCAGAGGTAGGATAGACTAGCCATGAGCGTGACTGTCTTTCGGGTCAGGGTCAGACACCTGGCTTAAATCCCCAGCTCTTCATTAACTCATTTCGTGTCATTGAACAGGTTCCTTAGCCTCCCCAAGCCTCGGTTTTCTCATGAGTAAAATGGGGAGAAGGGTACATACCTCATAGGGATGTTGCAAAAATCAGTTGAAGATCAATGGTTGCCAAATAACAGGCAGGCATGCAAAACATTGTTGTATTCCTCAAGAGAAGTAAAGCCAGAGCTTAATCTAAGAAGTCTCTGTAATTTTCACAGATATACTTTGAGGTCTAAGACTCTTGTTTTCATTTTTTCTAAGTAAGCAGACTAAGTAGCTAACCACATGTCCCACCCCCATCTCATTTTCCCCTCTCCCAACCACACGGTAACCGGGTGAATACTGTTTCTGTATTTTAGTGGCTGACCATGTGCTCTGAATGTGTTGTTTCTTCCTTTCTTTTGCTTTCTGAGCTAATAGGAACAAAGGCATTTTTTTTTAACCTAAATAATGTGCCTCCTTGTTGTTTGGCAAATAACATGGATTTTTAAAGGAAAAATCGTGGTTACCTATCTGCTGCCACTTCCCCGGCCCTGGCTCAGTGGCCTGTGTCTTTTCAGTTGTTCACCAGTTGTGTACCAGCTGCTCTACATGGCATCACAGGGGGTTATAAAGTAATGCTCAAGATGGCACTCCTGGGGACCTCCTGTTCCCTGCAAGAGAAAAGCTATGTATGTACAGAATGAGGTTGCACAGTAGTCGGGAAGCACATTGCTGGATAGAGTTTAGTAAGAGAGAGACTGGTTTCATGTCTGGTTTTATGATGTGGCATATACGTACTCAGAGCCGGGGCCCAGGAGGCACGGGAACTGTGCTTCCAAGGAGCAGAGATGGCAAAGTCTCGCATCCCTCCCCATCCTTTGTTCTTGGTGAGTGGGAGGGGAAAGGAGGAAGGTGGCAAGAGAGATGGGTGTTCCATGGACAGCCCCGACCAGCAACACTTGGTTCAGGTCCTCTGATCATGTGACTGCTTTATTTTATAAGAAGATGATATAAAATGTTCTGAGAAATGGAGCCTGGCATGTGCTATAAGGTTCCTCATGTCACTCCATGGTTTCTTAAGATGGCAGTCAAGAGAAATGGCTTTCTAGTCCTGGGCTATTGGCTGTTTTTATCGTATGGACACTGTGAGTTCTCTTAGTGACCAGGTCCTTTTTTACATTGGTGCTAGATAACTTGATAAAGTGTGTACCCACCTGTTGTAAGAGTTGCCTCCTATAATGTGTTTTTCTATTAGCCTTAATTCTGTCTCCTTTATAAATCCCCATTCTTGTTCCCTGCCCTTCTCCTCCCCATCCTTTTTCCCCTCTTTGTTACATCCACGTGATCAAGACATATTGTATATGCATCTGCCTCATCTTCTGTAATTCCTTTCTGGAACAATGTGGAGGGTAATGAAAGGAAGAACGGCTTCCTCGGAAGTTCAGCCTCTTCCTGGGACTAAGTCTATGTAAAAAGAACACTGGAGGTGCAGAAGGAAGGAAAGGAAATGAAGCCGCAGGAACATGTAGCTCACAATTGGAGCCACCGTATTCTTGGGCTGGGCTCTGGGACAGATTGCTCTCCCTCCCCAACTTCCAATTCCTTTGCTGCGTGGTGGAAAGCCAGGGCCTTCCTAGGTATTTTCCAAGTTGTTGACTCTGTGATGTCACTAAGAGAACAGGTGGAGTCTAAGCGGGTGCAGTGGTTTCAGCCAATAGTGACCTCACCTTTCATGCCTGAGGCAAGGCCACTGGAGCAGGAAGTCTGAGCAGGTGGTTTTCTTCCCTCTCTAGGGCCACTCTGACTCTCTTTGTCCCTTCTTCCTCAATAGCCATGGGAGTGACTGTTCAGTAGGGAGCCCTACTAAACTCACTTTTCTCCATTTACTCTCACCATGCTGTCATCCTGGGGCTGTCCTGTCCCTTGGGTAGAGAACCTTATTCTGAGCCAGCTCAAGACCTCCATTCTCCCATCATCTTCTGGCTGCTGTGCTTGGCATTATCTCTTTTGCATTTGAACAAGAACTTGCTGGCCAGTCTGGAGAGTTCAGTTGAGGGTCCTCAGCAAGTTGCCGGAACGCACCAGCCTCCCTGCACAGCAGCTCTTACATCTGCTGTCAAGTCACTGGTCTTACCTGAATCTCTTCTTCAGTTATTTCCTCCCTGACTTAGAGTAAGCACTTCCCTTCCATGAAATCAAGCCCTGAAGCTCTCTGGGGCTTCATTTCAGCAATGACGTCCACTGTTGTACACCCCCCACTGCCTTGAGATGAGTTGCTCCCTGTCATCTGCATCTGATGGTAGCTTCTGACTTGGAGATGAGTCCATTTCTACAAGTGTACATTGTGAACCTCTTGTGTGCTTGGTACCATAATAAAAACTTGACAGCTTCTGCTGGATAGTTTCACTTGTCTCACGCCTGTCTTTCATTTCTGTTCTGCCCCTGCCTTTGCCTCACTGCGTAATCATCTCTAGGCCCCAACTCCCTCTCCCTTCCTGGCAGTTTGATTTTACAAACTTCCTCTGCTGTCCTGCCTTAATAGCTTTCAGCTTCAAGGCACGATTTATGCTTCCTCAAAGAGTGAGGGTTTATTCTCTGAATTATTTTTTCTTTTGCAGTTCTAGCGTGGTAAATCCAGCTTCCACCATGATTGACACGTCCCAGGAAAACACAAGGAAGTCAGCTGTGTCTCCGGCTAAGGTACATTGAGCTCAGACCCTGAATATCTCATTTTTGGCAAGAATACCATTTTTCTCATTTTAGCAAAGCACCATGAAATAAAGAGGATTTTTTTTGGTACCAAATATAGATGATTTTTACTATTTAATGTAAGAAGTCACTCTTGTGGTGAAAACACTGATGAATGCCATGTTTCTGCATTGCTGGAGACTCTGATTTCTTGCCCTAGAGAATAAAAGGTCTCAAGCTATTGGGGACTGCTGCTTTTTAAGCATTCGGAATGTGACTTGTTAGTTCCATATCAGTCCATATTCCTGTTCTTAGCTTCCTGAATCTCTTTTAGAGATCTGCTTGTGGGAGGGGATTGCTAATTTATGAAACTCTAGACAGTAAACATTGATATTCAGTTTTATATTAATAAAAAATTCTATTTACTGATCCCCTTTCTGTCATCGAAATTGATGATCATAATAGTGATAATGAAGCACTTCAAACACTTTGATAAGTGTCTTTTAATTGTTATAGGAAAGGTCATTTACAATTATATTTAGTTCAGCTTTAATCTAGTACAGCAAAAGTCTCATATGGTAGAAAGAGCATGGGGGAATCTGCCCTGATTCGTCTCAGGTTGACCCTAACCTTGACCAGGCCCAAATTTTCTCACCTTTGTAAAATATGAGGTTTAGATTTAAGTGACTGGTTCTGGTCTAACTTTGTAGGACTCCAGATTGAGCATATTTTATACAGTTTAATTTTTCTCTGGCATATCTGATAATTCTATGTCAGCCACATTAATGAGGACAGTAATGTGTCAAACAGGCCAGATAGAGTTTACTGGATAAAACTATCAATACTGGAGATAATCAGCGTTTGCCAACACTGAGTTGCTGCTATGACATTTAAAATTAGTTTAATAAACAATATTTTTCCCCAGCAAAGGAAGAATCCGTTTAATAGCTCCAAGTTGCCAGAAGATCACTTATCTCAACAAACCAAAAGTGAGCTGTCAAAAAATGGAAAGGCTGGTTTCTTTCAGACTTCAAAAGAAGGTAAATATTATTTTTATGGACTAGATATTTTTATCTTTGTTATCTGTGGACTAAGGGAAATTCTCAGAGTTCCTTTAACTCAAATAACTTTCAAGAGAAAGTGAAAAGTCCTGATGGTTTTCTTATTTTACTGTGCCCATTGGTTTCCTGCCTGAGAGAAGGAAGCAGAAATTTTAGAAACTGGAAGTTCATGCATTCCAGTCTTGGACCTGACACTTGTTGTTTGACCTCCCGACCTTGGAATCTCCCTCAGTGAACTCGGGAATTTTTTGACTGGAGGCATTCAGTCACTCATGTAACGGCACGTATTGGAGGTCTACCACATGCAGACATAGTTCGTGTAAAATTAAGACTTGGCCTCAAGGAAAAAAAAAAGCCACTTGACAATGTTGTGATCCTCTAATCTGTAATTATCAGCCTAGTCCCTGAGGAGGCATTTGATCAGGTTTGTGGTTTAATTGATTTAAGTCTGCCTCTTATGGAATTTTACCACTCTTCCATGCCACTAAGAAGAAAACACTAGACAGTTCAGTCTCTTCAAAAGCAACTGTAGGAAGATTCCACAGGCATTAAAGGTTGGACAAGGTGTAGAAAATTAACACTGAATTGTGGAGTTGGAGTTTCAGTTATCCTGTTTTAATATTAGTGTATTTTATATTATGTAAAATATTTTACAGAAAAAAAGGGGCTGGGACATGTTACCTTTTTTTTAACTTTCTGAAAAAAATTCATTTTTGTTTTTTTTTGAAAGATTTATTTATTTGAGAGAGAGAGAGAAAGAGAGCAGGAGGGGAGGGGCAGAGGAAAAGGTGGAGAGAGAGTCTCAAGCAGACTTCATGCTGAGTGCGGAGCCCCACATGGGGCTTGATCTTACCACCCAGAGATCATGACCAGAGCTGAAACCAAGAGTTGGACACTTAACTGACTGTGCCACCCAGGAGTCCCTGAAAAAATTAAGTTTTGTTTTAGAGATTTTCTTTTTAAAAAATTAAAAAAAATTTTTTAAAGAAAATTGAGTTCCTTGGGGTGCCTGGGTGGCTCAGTTGGTTAAGCATACACCTTCAGCTCTGGCCATGAT
Source organism: Ailuropoda melanoleuca (assembly GCF_002007445.2). Classification (NCBI taxonomy): domain Eukaryota; kingdom Metazoa; phylum Chordata; class Mammalia; order Carnivora; family Ursidae; genus Ailuropoda; species Ailuropoda melanoleuca. The sequence goes on from NC_048225.1 coordinate 44,166,977, forward strand.
CCTGGGGTCCTGGGATCGAGCCCCACATGGGGCTCCCTGCTCAGCGGGGAACCTGCTCCTCCCTCTCCCGCTACCCCTCCCCCTGCTCGTGCCCTCTCTTTTTCTCTCTTTTTCTCAACAAAATAAATAAAATTGTAAAAAAAAAAAAAAAAAAAGGAAAATTGAGTTCCTTTTTCTGGTTTCCATATGTAAATTTTCAAAGTGACTTCTCTGTTTTTTCTTAGCCTCCTTAGGAATTTTAAAAATCTTTTCTAAAAACTGTTTATTGAGTATAAAAATACCACAAAGTATGTATGTAAAGCACAGTAATCTTAAATGGACAGTTCATGAAGTTCATGCCTGAATTTTTAAATGCTTTTTAATTAGATCTGGACTTACGGTAATACTTTATTGTCTTTAATATTTTACTACTTTTGCTGCATGTAGATTAATTTATGTTAGGTGTTTTAAATTATAGAGCTGTTCTCCATTTGACATGTCACCTAATGTGTTTTAATTTACAGGTGAACTGTCAGAGTCAAAAGAAAAGTCATCTGTCCCAGATACTTCAAGCCAAAATTTAGAGAAACTAAAGCCGAGATCTCCAGGCCCCGAGAATGGATCTCAGGTCAAACCTCCAATCCCGAAAGCCAGGAAAATGCTCCCCAAACCACATGAGTTAAAGCAAGATGATAACCAGTCTTTTCCTCGACAAAGGACAGACTCCCTGAGCGCAAGGGGGGCTCCCAGAGGGATCCTGAAACGCAACTCCAGTTCCAGCAGCACAGACTCAGAAACAGTTCGTTTCCATCAGAACTTGGAACCCAAAAGCAAAATCGTGTCCCCTGGCCTCACCATCCATGAAAGAATTTCTGAGAAGGAGCATTGTTTAGACGATGACTCCTCTTCAAACTCCCTGGAGCCATTAAAGCACGTGAGATTCTCTGCAGTGAAGGATGAACTCCCCCAGAGTCCTGGGCTAAGCCATGGCCGGGAAGTAGGGGAATTTAGTGTTTTAGAGTCTGACAGGCTGAAGAATGGAACGGAAGATATTGCGGACGTCAATGAACTTTGGAATGACCCTAAGCCTTCCCAATACAGGAATTCTTTACCTTTACATCAGTCAGCCTCCAGCCCAGGTGCATCAAACAGCGAAGCACATCAGCCAATGACTTCTGGTTCTTTTCCAATGAATGGGCACCATTCTCCCTTGGAAGGTTTAACTCCAAGACCAGAGTCCATTGAAAATTCACCCACCATCAATGAACACAAAGCTAAACCATCAGAATTATCAAGCCGTGAAGCAGAATTGTCCAAAAGCCCTGCTGGTAAGAGAGTTGTGACTACCAGACTATAAAAACCAACGCAGTGGGCTTGGAATGGCTAGGCCAGCCCTGTAGAAGCCCCATTTTGTCTCATAGGCATTCCAGCTACAATTTAGACAGGTGCCACTGGGGAATGATTATACTACCTCTTAATGGGTTTGGAGGTTTTCCTCAATCATCAGTAACTAAAGTGATAACTAACACTAAAACCAGGATAACATTGTTTCTGGCCCATAATGCTTTTCCCTAAAAAATGTAACTATCAATTATTTAACCGAACAAATTAGTGTTTTGAATTAAATCAAGGTGTGTGTATATAGAATAAGAATTAAATATATGCTAATACCTTTGCACAGAATATATTATTTACCTAATGCATATTTATTACCATTTAATCAAAATTTGATTTTTTTAAAAAGATTTTATTTTTAAGTAAATCTCTATACCCAACGTGAGGCTGGGATTCACAACCCCGAGATCAAGAGTTGCACGCTCCACCAGTTGACTAGCCAGGCCCCTCAGATTTTTTTTAATCTCAGAAGAACCTTCATTTTTTTTTTTTAATTTGAGAGAGAGACAGAAAGAACATGAGTGGGGGGAGGGGCAGAGGGAAAAGACAAGCAGACTCCCTGCTGAGCAGAGAGCCCAATGTAGGGCTCCAACCCAGGATCCTGAGATCATGATCAGAGCCAAAGTCAGATGCTTAACCAACTGAGCCAGCTAGATGCCCTGAACCTTCATTTTCTTAGCCATTTGTTCTTAGATGTTAAAAGTGCTGAAGGAACTTTCTCCTTCAGCTGCTGTGAGCTGAGAGGCCAAGAGAATACTGCTTTTCCCTCCTACCTAGCTAACTAGCCCTGTCTCGAAGATCTTACACCTCTCAAGGGATGAGACACTGTTTTCCCATACCCATACGATTATTTTGTAATTCTTATGTTTTAAAAAACAGAAACAATGGGAAAAAATCATGCTGTGTATTCTCTCCCATCTTCAGTAAGTCTTCCTCCAGCCCTATGATAATTTCTTTATAGTCGGAAAATTTACAATGGCAGCAGTCATATGTCTGATGAACTTGCTCTCCTCCTTCTTATTAGTCAATATTAAGTTAACACTGGGTCACTTTTCCTCGGTCCTGCAGTTTTATACTTGTTCAGATCAGTCTAATTCTTAAAGAGCAAAGCACTTTCAATTACCCTCTTGTGCCCCAGACATTTTAATCATTTGAACACAAAGGAATATTTTTTTAAATTAAAAATTAGCAGGTGCTTCTTCAATTAAAAAAACCCTTGTATTAAAGGAAATTACTGAAGTTTGATAAACATTGGCAAATAATTGGATGCTGCTTACCTAAATGTTTATTCAAAAGATGAAAAAAAATGTTTAATAATGTTTACCTTTATTATTATCCACAGAAAAGATTTGGTAAGCCTTTCCTGTTTTTCAAATTGCACCTGCTTTCCCACAGACTACAGACTATCTTTATAATTTTATATTAACTACTTATTTGTGCCTTCTGATTTTTGTTATTAAAGATTTATTTCTTTTAAGAGGGATAGCATGCACATGAGTGGGGGAGGATCAGAGGGAGAGGGAGAGACTCTCAGACTCCGCACTAAGTCCTGAACGCAACGCGGGGCTCGATCCCATGACCCTGAGATCTTGATCTGAGGAGAAATCAAGAGCGGGACATTTAGCCACCTGAGCCACCCTGTGCTTTCTGATTTTTAAGTCCCAGCTGACCATGAAATTAGGGAGGAAAGCATCATCAGCTACACCTATGTTTTTTAAGATTTTTTTTTTTTTGAGAGAGAAAGAGAGCAGGGGCACAGGGAAAAGCAGACTCCCTGCTGATCAAGGAGCCCAACATGGGGCTCAATCCCAGGACTCCAGGATCATGACCAGAGCCCGAGGTAGACACTCAACTGATTGAGCCCCTCAGGCATTCCCAGCTACACCTATTTTGAGTGAGAGGCCTCCTGGCCTTAGAGCTTATATACAAAGTTCTCCTTACTTATTAACATCTTGCTTACCACAAGAACATATACAAGTAAATAATGAACATAAAAAGAAAATCAGGCCCCAAAAATGGTAAATGCAAATTATGTGAATGACAAGTGTTTGACTTTAGCTCTGACCTTCAGGACAGTCAATATCACATTCATTACTACACTGCAAAATACAGAAGAATTCCTCAGAGAAAATGGAACGCTACCTGGCATCAAATCTTTAAAATAACTGTTCTTATTTTAAAAGTAATACACTTCCATTGTAAAACATTTGAAAAGTAGAAATGTACACAGAATAAAACAAACCATCTGTGATGCCATCATCCAGCACTAACTACAGTATTGCCAACATTTCATTGTAGAGCCTTTCAATAATTTTCAAGCATGAATATGATTTTAAATTATGTTTATACTGCCAGACTCCTTTTTTTTAATGAATAGTATATTATAAGCATTTTTTCATCATTGTTTTCTGTTAAACAAATGAACACGGAATTCTTCAAGATTTCTTAAAAGAACTTCACAATTATTGACATATATTCATTAGCACAATGTGTAGTTAAGGAAACCAAGTTCTACCATGTGCCAATTATTGTATAACACTTTGTTGTTTTCACACTTAGCCAGATAGAATTCTATTAACTGATATGTCCTCTAGTACATTTGAAATGTAGTTGACTTCATAAGAATTCAGGTGACATGATTTTCAAGAACATGCATTGCATGGCTTAGCATTTGTAAGGAAGAAGGAGGAATGCTGAAACACCTGGGTCTTTTTTTTTTTTTTAATGTGATGTTAGTCACCATACAGTACATCATTAGTTTTTGATGTAGTGTTCCATGATTCATTGTTTGCGTATAACACCCAGTGCTCATCACAACACGTGCCCTCCTTAATAACCCATCACTGGGCTAACCCACTCCTCCACCCTCCTCCCCTCTAAAACCCTCAGATTGTTTCCCAGAGTCCATAGTCTCTCATGGTTCATCTCCCCCTCTGATTCCGCCCCTTCATTTTTCCTTTCCTTTTCCTAATGTCCTCCATGCTATTCCTTATGTTCCACATCTAAGTGAAACCATATGATAACTGTTTTTCTCTGCTTGACTTATTTCACTTAGTGTAATCTTCTCCATTCCTATCCATGTTGATGCAAATGTTGGGTAACCGTCCTTTCTGATGGTTGAGTAATATTCCGTTGTATATATGGACCACATCTTCTTTATCCATTCATCTGTTGAAGGGCATCTTGGCTCCTTCCACAGTTTGGCTATTGTGGACAGTGATGGTATGAACATTGGGGTGCATATGGCCCTTCTTTTCACTACATCTGTATCTTTGGGGTAAATACCCAGTAGTGCAATTGCTAGGTCATAGGGTAGCTCTATTTTTAACTTTTTGAAGAATCTCCACACTGTTTTCCAAAGTGGCTGTACCAACTTGCATTCCCACCAATGGTGTAAGAGGTTCCCCTCTTCCAGGTTCGCCTTTCTCCACATCCTCTCCAACATTTGTTGTTTCTTGCCTTGTCAATTTTTGCCATTCTAACTGGTGTTAAGGTGGTATCTCAATGTGGTTTCGATTTGAATTTCCCTGATGGCTAATGATGTTGAACATTTTTTCATGTGTCTGTTAGCCATTCGTATGTCTTCTTTGGCGAAGTGTCTGTTCATGTCTTCGGCACATTTTTTGACTTGATTATTTGTTTTTTGGGTGTTGAGTTTGAGAAGTTCTTTATAGATCTTGGACACCAGCCCTTTATCTGTAGCGTCATTTGCAAATATCTTCTCTCATTCCATGGGTTTCCTCTCTGTTTTGTTGACTGTTTCCTTTGCTGTGCAGAAGCTTTTTATCTTGATGAAGTCCCAAAAGTTCATTTTTGCTTTTGTTTCCCTTGCCTTTGGAGATGTACCTTCAAAGAATTTGCTGTGGCTGATGTTGAAGAGGTTATTACCTATGTTCTCCTCTATGACTTTGATAGATTCCTGTCTCACATTAAGGCTTTTCATCCATTTAGAGTTTATCTTTGTGTATGGTGTCAGAGAATGGTTGAGTTTCATTCTTCTGTATTTAGCTATCCAATTTCCCCAGCACCATTTATTGAAAAGACTGTCTTTTTTTCCATTGAATATTTGTTCCTGTTTTGTCAAAGATTAGTTGACCACAGAGTTGAGGGTCCATATCTGGGCTTTCTATTCTGTTCCATTGATCTATGTGTCTGATTTTGTGCCAGTACCATGCTGTCTTGGTGATCACAGCTTTGTACTATAGCTTGAAATCAGGCAATGTGATGCCCCCAGCTTTGTTTCTCTTTTTCAACATTTCTTTGATGATTCGGGGTCTTTTCTGGTTCCGTACAAATTTTAGGATTGTTTGTTCCAGCACTTTGAAGAATGGCATTTGTATTTTGATCAGAATGGCATTGAAAATATAGATTGTTCTGGGTAGCATAGATATTTTAACAGTGTTTATTTTCCGATCCATGAGCATTGAATATTTTTCCATCTTTTTGTGTCTTCTTCAATTTCTTTCATAAGTGTTCTGTAGTTTCTTGAGTATAGATCCTTTGCCTCTTTGGTTAGGTTTATTCCACAGCATCTTATGGTTTTTGGTGCTATTGTAAATGGAATCAATTACCTAATTTCTCTTTCTACAGTTACATTGTTAGTGTATAGGAAAGCAACTTATTTCTGTGCATTGATTTTGTATCCTGCCACATTACTGAATTGCTGTATGAGTTTTAGTAATTTGGTGGTGGAGTCTTTTGGGTTTTCCACATAAAGTATCATGTCATCTGTGAAGAGAGAGAGTTTGACTTCTTCTTTGCCAATTTGAATACATTTTATTTCTTTTTGTTGTCTGATTGCTGTTCTTGGACTTGTAGTACTATGTTGAACAATAGTGGTGAGAGTGGGCATACTTGTTGTGTTTCTGATCTTAAGGGAAAGGCTCTCAGCTTTTCCCCATTGAGAATGACATATGCTGTGGGCTTTTCATAGATGGTTTTTATGAAATTGAGGAATGTAACCTCTATCCCTACACTCTGAAGTTTTCATCAGAAAAGGATGCTGTATTTTGTCAAATGCTTTTTCTGTATCAATTGAGAGGACCATATGGTTCTTGTCTCTTCTCTTATTAATGTGTTCTATCACACTAATCATTTGTGAATGTTGAACCACCCTTTCATCTCAGGGACAAATCCCACCTGGTCATGATGGATAATCCTTTTAATGTACTGTTGGATCCTATTAGCTAGGATCTTGTTGAGAATTTTAGCATCCATATTCATCAGGGATATCAGTCTGTAATTCTCCTTTTTTTTTTTTTAAAGATTTTATTTATTTATTTGACAGAGATAGAGACAGCCAGTGAGAGAGGGAACACAAGCAGGGGGAGTGGGAGAGGAAGAAGCAGGCTCACAGCAGAGGAGCCTGATGTGGGGCTCGATCCCACAACGCCAGGATCACGCCCTGAGCCGAAGTCAGACGCTCGACCGCTGTGCCACCCAGGCACCCCTGTAATTCTCCTTTTTGATGGGGTCTTTGCCTGGTTTTGAGATCGAGGTAATGCTGGCCTCATAGAATAAGTTTGGAAGTTTTCCTTCTGTTTCTATTTTTTGAGACAGCTTCAGGAGAATAGGTATTTTTTTTTCTTTGAATGTTTGATAGAATTCACCAGGGAATCCATCAGGCCCTGGACTCTTGTTTTTTGGGAGGTTTTTGATCACTGCTTCAATCTCGTTACTGGTTATTGGTCTATGCAGGTGGTCAATTTCTTCCTGTGTCAGTCTTGGTAGTTTATAGGTTTCCAGGAAGGCATCCATTTTTTCCAGGTTGCTTAATTTATTGGCATATAGTTGTTGATGATAATTTCTAATAATTGCTTCTATTTCCTTGGTGTTAGTTGTGATCTCTCCCCTTTCATTCATAATTTTATTGATTTGGGACCTTTGTCATTTCTTTTGGATAAGTCTGGCCAGTGGTTTATCAATCTTATTAATTCTTTCAAAGAAGAAGCTTCTAGTGAAACACTTGGGTCTTAACTGAAGGGAAGAGTGCCTGAGCTCCCTTATCTAAGTGTTCCATGTGCCCTTTGATTGAGGCTCAGAGAGGATCCTCTCTGCTTTCTTGATAGCTTAGAGCTTAAATAACCTTCTCTAGCCTCTTAGCCATTGGTCAGCCAACATCAGGGAACGGGTGAAGATCACATTCTGCACCAGTCTTCTTTCATTTATTTGGCTCACAGAAACGACTTAGAAACTCACAAACTGTAGAACTGAGTTAGGGCATAACAGAGGAGCCTCTTGAGATGATGGTCCTCAAACTCCAGTATACTGAACAGTCACTGGGCTAGGTGTTCATAAAGTTTCCTGGGCCCCTCTTCAGAGATTCTGGTTTAATCTATTAGGAGGAAGGCCCGGGAATACAAATATCCTCATTGTACCATTCTAATGTTCTGGAGGGAGCTCCAGAAAGTTGTTTTACCAACTCCTGAAATTCCCCTTGGTCTGTCTTCCTCAAACTTGGTATAAGCCCCCTCTAGTGTTTATGAGTATGCCTGTGGATGGGCGCAGTCATAAAATCAACATGGTGTATTTTCCTTGAGTGTCAAGTTTTATGTATAGATTTAAGAGTAGAAGAAAAGTAATATTTAAAATGTAACATGGATCACAGGCGCTGGGGTGGCTCAGTCAATTAAGCATCAAACTCTTGGTTTCTGCTGAGGTCATGATCTCAGGCTCATGAGATCCAGTTCCATGTTGGGCTCCGTACTCAGCAGGGGGTCTTCTTGGGATTCTCTCTCCCTTTCCCTCTGCCCCTCTCCCTGTTACTCCTCGTACCTATGCTCTCTCTCTTTCAAATAAATCTTTTTAAAAAATGTAATATGGATCAGAATACAAAATCCACAGGAATTTTTTATTTAATTGAAAGAAAATTTCATTATGTTCAGTTAGCCAACATATAGTACATCATAAATGAATTTTTTTTAAAGTAATCTCTACACCCTATGTGGGGCTTGAACTCATGATCCCGAGATCAAGAGTTGCATGCTCTACTGACCAAGCCAGCCAGGTGCCCCCATATTAATTCTCAGAATAAATCAGAGACTTCAAAGGAATTTCTCAATTGGGTCTATACCCCATACCTCAGGAGTCTACATTTACCTTCCTTTACTGTCAGAGCAACTCTGGTAGAATACCTTAATTAGGATGGTTTGTATTACAGCCCCTGAAAAATGCTGATAGAAACAGCTAGTGGTGTGGAAAGTATAAATACAAAGTGACACTTTAAAAGATAATGTGAGTAATTGAATAATAATTCTTTAAACATTCTCTTTCCTTATTTAGAAAAGCATTTCTGTGTTGCAGATGGACTGTCTTGTGTTGAGCCTGAGCCATTTCAGGTGCCAGATCACAGTTCTAGAGACCATCAGCAAGGTAAGCCCCCTCTTCTCAAGGCCCTAAAAGCTAGGACGTCCTCACACTCTGGTCCATTTGACACTGAGATAAGGAAGACAACTGATGATTCCATATCTAAAGTCCTAGACTGGTTTAATCGAAGTTCTCATTCAGAAGACAATAAGTCACCTCTCCAACATCCCCAAGGAATAGAGCTGAAAGAAGAAACAAACTCAGAATCGCTGACTGCTACTGCCTTAGAGAGAGATGACACCAGTCTGAAAGAAAAGGGCTCAAAGGCTCTATTACCCACCAAAGTTAAATTGATGCCTGCAGAATCTGATTCAACGTTTCAGGGAGAGGGAAATACACTGCCTTCTAGAACTTGCCAAAATGATAACGTGAATATCCAATGCAAATCCATTAATTTGTCCCAACAAGGCAACGAAAGTCCAGGCATATTGCAACCATGTGAAATCTATGGCCAAAATCAAGGGAGTAAAACTATGGACTATAGCCAAAGTTCAAAAAATCGAGGAGAAGGAAATCGGGTACTTCCCCCAATCAGTAACTATTCCTACAGTGCTCTCAAAGGACCTGATGCAGAAGGCCAAATTCCATGCAATATTAGCGATGTTGACAGCTTAGATGAAGAAGAGCCTAAGCTTCATGTTTATGGAAAAAATAGAGGAAACCCAGAAGTGAAATTTGACTCAACACTTGTCAAAGAACCAACTTTGAAAGACAACATGAAGGCAGAGAGAGAGAGCAAAGGAGGGGATACATACTTTCTGAAAGCTTCTTTAGAGCCAGATAATATTGAGTCACTACATGGGGCTACCAAAAACAAATCTTGGAAGAAGCCTGAGGTCCAATTACAAGAAGCTGGTGAGGTTCCCAAAAACCAAGTGCAAAGAGAAAAATACAAAAGAGTAAGTGAAAGAATATCTTTCTGGGAAGGTGAAAAAGCTGCTGCTAAGTTAAGTCATAAAGAACCCACATCATCATGCAGTCAAGGGCAGCCTTCTGCTAAAGCATATCAGCCTGTGAAGTCCATGCACAGTTTATCTACAGCCCAGAGTGAATATAATCAAGTCACTAGTAAACAAGTGGTCCTAGATAAGAATGGCCACACAGCCCATCTCTCCAGTTTTTGTTCCTCGAATAAACCTAAAGAGAACAGGCCCCAGATACCAGGTTCATCCAAAAATTATCCTTCAGTTAATCAACCAGGTGAAGTGCCTCCATTTCAGAATAAGATAAATGAGCCTATAAAAAGATTGCCTGTGGCAGAGAGTTGGCATTATAAAAGGGACATTACTTTATCAGCTTGGCAACATCCTTCAAAGATTGGAAATGGAACACATACTCCTTTGGAAAAAGGCAAATCTCTAATTGGTGAATCAAATCCCAACTTTAAAGTTACATCCCTAAAACAAAGAATGGATGAACCCAATACAGAACAGGTTTATAATCACTCTCAATTTGAGCATTTGAGAAAGTTTTGGGACTCAGGAGCCAATCCAAACAGTCAAGAGAATGTTGAGAAGAATACTACCACAGTAAGCCAAAAATATTTGATGTCTTTTAATAGTCAGAAACACAAAGAATTCAGTGACATTGTATCATCAGGAAAGACTATCCATGAAATAGGGACGTTTCCAGGTAAAAAAAAAATTCTGGCAAGAGAGGAAATAGAGAAATTAAATTCAAAGTGCACACTCCAGGTGTTACCAGATGAAACCACATTTCCACTGGGACCATCCAGAAAATCTACTCATCATTTGCCAGGAAACGAGTCATCAAAGGAAAATGTGGAAAAGAATACCAAATGGTTTGTTATGCCAGTGTTCAAGGAGGAAAAGGGTAGCTCAGACCAAGAGATTCAAGAATCCATAGTTAAAACAAGTGTTTTGTCTAAAGACTACAAAGACACTTTTAATGACAGCTTACAGAAGCTACTTTCAGAAGCTTCATCACTAGCCATGCATCCTTCTGGTGGAAAAGTTCATGGAAAACAAATGTCTGAACCAGATATTTCTGGAAATAAAATATGGCCTCAAGATGCAGATTTTGCTGAGACTGAGGAAGAAGACAACGGACATAAGGAGACCATTAATGAGCATGTAGACAAAACAGTAGCTCCTGCAAAGGTTAAGCTGAACACCTTGACTGCTAGTCTCGATAAACTCCTAAAGGAAGCAACTGGAACTTCATCCTGTCCCTTGCCAGTCGTGTTGGAACCTGCGACCACTAGGATCAACTCTGAACCTGAAGAAGGTAGAGTTAATGAAAAAGGGATAGAATGGAATAGCACCTCAGCCTATCAGAAAGAGATAGTAGCTCCTTTTCCAAAGGGGAACAAAACTTTAGTAAATACAGCTGTCTCCCAGAAAGCTGAAAGTGGTCGGTGCCAACTAAGTATGGAGGACGTATGTCAGGTGGCTGCAGAAGGTGCTCACCCATTGGGTCAACCTTCCCATGTTTACAGAAAAGATTCTTTTGGGGATGTGGCCAACTCTCCCCAAGAGATGCCTTCTTCCAGGGATGCTTGTCTTGCTCCTCAGGATAAGGCATTATCTTCACAAAGGGAAATTTCAGAGACTGTAGAAAAAGTCATTCTTCCACCTAAACCTGCCTTGAATGATGTATATGCTGTATTACAAAAGCTACTGAGAGAAGCTTGTTATCCAGCTGGGAGCGAAGTAGTGCCTGGGGAAGTAAAAGCAGAATTTCCTGAAGGAGTACAGGCAGCGGGTAGCCCCCAAAATTCTTCACCATGGGCTACAACGGACACTACAGTTCCAGACAGAAATGACTTTTATTCCTCCAACGTAGCCCCTGATAAAACTCATAACTTTGGACCTTATTTAGCTGCCCGAGTACCTCCATCAGAACAAACCCGTTGCTCATGTGATCCCACTGTTACTCAGTGTGGCAAAGAGTTACCTCAGGAAGTAGCAGAAATTGTGAGGGAAACAGTTATTCAGCCTAAATCAGAGTTCCTAGAATTCAGTGCTGGCTTAGAGAAACTACTGAAGGAAGCAATTGAAACCCCCTCCTCGAAATATGAAAGTGATACAGGGACTCTTTCGCCATCAAAGTTAACAGGTACGGCTGAGGTGTCCGGGCAAGCTGCTTCTGAATTCCATCGTGAGGAAATCAAAGAAACAGTAAAAAAGTCTGAGGCTCCATCAATAACTGAGAGTGCTTTCAATATTGGTTTTGACAGACTTTTTAGAGAAACTTCTGAGGCTCCTTCTTACCAGCTCCAGGTGTCAGTGAAAGAAGAAACTCCTGAGAAGGAGACTTCCCAGTCAGAGCAGGCCAGTTTCTTGAGGACAGTACCCCATTTTGACTGGACAGCCTCAGAGGCCTCTGAAATGAAGCTTACGAGTAATGTTTTCAAATCGCAAGCGAACCAGTGTGATGAAGTGTTGGGAGGTGACAAAGCTGTGACTGATTTATCAGTAGATCTTTGTGGTCCTGAAAGTGGGGTTGAGGTCCCTGGAACACTGCAGTTCTGTGTGGAACATAAAATAGGGATCACTGACACTAGAAACCCTGCAGAGGACAGGGATAGTGAAAGTGAGGGTGCAGGGGTTCGAGAAGGGGCTTCTCAGGAGCCTGGCTTGGAAGAGGCTCCTAAAGCAATCAGTGTGTCCAGAAATAGGCAACCCATTTCTCTCCTGACAAACACAGAAAACCCTACAGAAACAAGTAACGTCGAATTGATTCTGGCATCACCATGTAAGAGAATAGAGAAAACTGAAGAAAAAGAAAGTTTCTCTGACTCTGATATTTCAGGTGGAAACTTGAGTTCCAATGCAGAAAGCTGGAGAAAAACTTCCAGTGAGCATTCTGAATTTTTTAACCTATTGGTTAATGAGTAAGGGAATGCTGATGTAAACTATGATACAATTTTTAAAATTGGGATTAATTTGACACTTGGAAATGGTGGTAAATTCTTATCACTTCAGTTCTACCTAGGCTTTCTTAATAAAAAGCTACAGTTCCCTTTATATTCTTTAATCAAATGAGTTACATAGAGACAGTTTTACCCACGAGGCAGTGTTTCAGAAGCTGACTTTATTCTCACTAACAATAGAGTTGTTAGGTTTTAAAAGTAATTTTTAAAGAAATTTTTGGGTTTAGAAAGTACTTCTGAAACATTCAAGCTAGTTTTCCTCCTGGAAATAATTTTTCTTAATTGGCAATCCACACAGAAGTCTCTAGTAAGATTCATGGCAAGAAAGTGCCACGCACAAATGGGCACAAATTTCCCTTTTAGGGTGAATATTTTACCACAGTAGTGGCTGAATATACCAGGAAGAGTGCAAGGCTGGAACTTTCTTTCTCTCGGATACCTTTTCCTGTGGTATTTTGTTGCTACTCTTTTCCTCTTGTTTTCAATTACCTGCAGAATCTTCCCCTTCTCTAGTGTATGACTTTGGTCAGATGACTTTACCTGATTCCACCTGAGGGCATTGCCTGGCCTGCTGCATTTCTTTGGCTCCAGCCTTGGCTAAGTGAATGAAGATCTTAATCAATTACTACATTCATCTAAGTGGGCTTGGGGGTACTGACTTCAGCCAGGCTGAGAGGTACAGGCCTTGTCTCAGTTTGCTATGATGATCAACGTGGGCATTTTAGCAGAGAAACCCAGAAGCAAACAGGAATGTGAAACTACCTGAGTATAACAATGAAATGATAAAGGATCCTCTCTGGCTAGGACATTTTAACCACAGTTGCACAACAGTGGGTACGGCCACCCTCCTAGCAGTTTAGAAAATTTGTCATTTTCTAGCTCCCCTCTGTATTGATGAGAACGAATAAGCTTTACTGAGTGGATGACTCGTGAGGTTTGGTTTCCTTTGCAAGTAACTTGTACAGCCTCTTCTTGAAAACTGACCAAAGGATCCACCTTTAATCTTAATTAATCAAGTTGAAGGCCCGGTTCCAAAGGTTGCTGGTAAGAAAAGGAAAGTGGAATACCAGTCTCTGAAACCAGACATACACAGGAATGTACATCAGCATGTTCAGCTTGCTAAAGTAGACTTTTACTAAACTACCCCATGAGTGAGGGGGGTCGACTGGCCCATAGGACAGCTTGTAAATTTCTACTTACTCTGGAGACTATTGGCCCTAATATATATAGCCTTGTTTATAGTGCATCAGCATAACTGACTGAACAGCAAAAAGCCTATCTAAAAATGAAATAATCAATATTAAATAACCACCCAGAGAGAGCCCAGAGAAGATATTTAAAAGTTATAAGCCAATAAGAGGTATAAAATGGTACAATTGTAGTTTTATATACTCTAACCTAAATTTTTGTTTTTAAACAAATGACTGGGGGTGGGCTGGAGGAGGGAGGAACCTGTCTACAATGGCACCACAATTTTGGTGAGCAACCTAACATGTTTGTTTGTTTAAATTTATTTATTTGACAGAGAGCAGGAGAGCACAGGCAGGGGGAGCGGCAGAGGGAGAGGGAGAGGCAGAAGCAGAGGCAAAGGGAGAGGCAGAGGGAGAGGGAGTAGCAGCGCCCCTTCCCCCCCCGCAGCAGGGACCTTGACACCGGGCTTGATCCCAGGTCCCTGGGATCATGACCTGAGCTGAAGGCAGATGCTTAACCGACTGAACCACCCAGGTGCCCCAAACCTAACATGTTTGACTTGTGGCTGAGCTCTTATTCAACTAATACTTCAGTATGTTCCTTAAAAATTAAAAAAAAAAAAAGGCTCCATGGACAAATACTTTTGGAAATGCTGGGAAATAATGCACATTATCTGCATATTAAAGTCTCCAAGGAGATCTGTAGTAAGAAACCTTTAAATCTGAACACAGAGCATCCCAAATGTAATTCATCTTAGAATCCATTTGCTCTAGAATACGTATTAACATTGGGGAGAACTGGGATGCATTTCAGGAACGTATTCTGTAGAGAAGTGTTTCCCAAATTCATTGACTCATTAATGGAATCATTCACTGATTTAGCAAACTTTTCTTTTCTTTTCTTTCTTTCTTTCTTTCTTTCTTTCTTTCTTTCTTTCTTTCCTTTCTTCCTTCCTTCCTTCCTTCCTTCTTTCTTTTCTTTTCTTTTCTTTTCTTTTCTTTTCTTTTCTTTTCTTTTCTTTCTTTTCTTTTCTTTCTTTTCCTTCTTTCTTTCTTTCTTTCTTTCTTTCTTTCTTTCTTTCTTTTCTTTCTTTCTTTCTTTCTTTTTTTCTTTTCTTTCTTCCTTCCTTCCTTCCTTCCTTCCTTCCTTCCTTCCTTCCTTCCTTCCTTCCTTTCTTCTCTCTTTCGGCTCCATGCCCAACGTGGGGCTTGAACTCAAGACCCTGAGAGCTAGAGTCACATGCTATACCAGCTAAGCCAGCCAGGCGCCCCTAGCAAACATTTTTGTAGTGCCTATTGCAGCCACTGTTCTAGGCACTAATAATACAGCAGTGATGAATGACCATATTCAGACCAGAGCTAATACATAAGTTAAGAACCGTCTAGAGATATTTTTTTGTAACATTAGATATATTTAATTTACAACACTTATTTTGAGGTTATGTCCTTTTTCTTTTTTTCTTTTGGTCCTAACATGCCTATTAAAAAAAGTAAGTAAAGTTATTAGTATATGATAGAACCCACACACACTTTAAAATGACTTAATAGGGGCGCCTGGGTGGCATAGCAGTTAAGCATCTGCCTTCGGCTCAGGGCGTGATCCCGGCATTATGGGATCGAGCCCCACATCAGGCTCCTCTGCTGGGAGCCTGCTTCTTCCTCTCCCACTCCCCCTGCTTGTGTTCCCTCTCTCGCTGGCTTTCTCTATCTCTGTTGAATAAATAAATAAAATCTTAAAAAAAATAAAAAATAAAAATAAAATGACTTAATAAAGTAAAAAGTTGACTACTTCATGTCATTTCCCAACATTTTGTTGGAAATTTTGCTAGCTCATGAATCCCCAAAAGCCTGTAGTCGTTGATCTGGAGAATTCGCCCATCTGTGTACCTGATTATACACAGATGTTAAACATCTGAATCCTGCCTTTTATGGTTTTCCGCTAATTGTTTTAATGCTCCTAAAACCACTTTGTGGTTGTCTTCAAAAGCTAGAAGTGAAGTGGAAAGATTCAAAGTCTGGCACGGAACAAATCATGTGCCTAAAATAGAGGTGTAGACGACTAAGAGATCACTTTTCTATTTATGTGGTTATCTTGTTCCTTTATGATTTATGCTTGCAAATACTTCTTGACAAGGAAAATGGTTTTTAAAGGACTTATGAAGAGTGGAGAAATTTTACTTTTTTTCTGGGAAGTGCTTCATTAAGTAAATAAAAGTATAGAGGCTTCTGACATAATCCCTCTTCTCAACCTAGGATACCAGATACCAATGTCCATTGGTTATTAAGAGTTAGGATTTTTGGATCTTTTTTGTCTTGTGCAGTGTTCATCAATTTTATCTCATAACAGGTTCAGAAGAAGAACCCAGTCCTGTCTTGAAAACATTGGAAAGGAGTGCTGCTAGGAAAATGCCTTCCAAAAGTCTAGAAGACATTTCATCAGATTCACCAAGTGAGAATAAAGGTTGCCCCATTGTCCATGCCCCCCGTCTAAGCTTAAAAATGCTCATGTGCTTTTCTGTGGCCTCACTGCATGCTGTTGTGCACTGAAGCCCCTAAAGCGGGGGTCAACAGATGACAGTAACCTTCCCAAAGTGAGTGGAAGCAGCTCATCCTAAAGTGGCTGGAACTTTTAAAATAGTGCATGACGTTTGGTTACTAGAACACTAGGTTTCCTTGAATTGAAGAACCCCAGTTTGAGTGTTTATTCAAGTCCAGTGAGTTTTAAAACATTGGGGTAGCTGGCAGTTCTAGTAAGAATAGCTAACATTTATTGAACACCGTGTGCCAAGACGCGGCTAAGCATTTCACATGCATCATTTCATCTAACTGGCGTACGGAACCCTGCGAGAGATGATGGTTATTCCCATTTTACAGATGAGGAAAATGAAGCTCAGAGAGGTAAAGTACCTTGTATAGTGTCATGCTGCAGAGCTGTGAATCTGAACAGATGACTATTGAGAGCATTTATGAAGTGACCATGGTATATATGACAGTGTTGGATGTCTGATGAATTTGGCATGATATGGAGATGAGTTGGTCCCTACCTTCAAGGACTGTCCTTTCTCTTTTATCCTTTCTTTTCACACATTTCTTTTGGATACTAGAACTAGAAGCCCAAAGACTACCTGTCCTGCAATACTTTAGGCACACTGTTCCCCCAGCTGCTGCTTTAATTGGTGAAGGACTTCTTGAGTACTAACATAAAGCATTATATATATATATTATATATATATAGAGAGAGAGAGAGAGAGAGAGAGAGAGAGAGAGAGAGAGAGAGAGGGAGAGAGAGACTTGTGGGCCAGACAAGTGGACTTAGAAATCCTGACTTCTAGGGGGTTTGCTCTTAATTGTTTTTAAGCTAAGAGGCACCCCTGGGAGCACAGAGGGTCATGAGAAAAGCTACTAAATGAAAGTTAACCACTGCCAAACTCATACGCTTGAGATTTGAACATTGTCATGTTTAGAATATGCTTTAGGCATCTGCAATTGAGACTAAAAAGCCAGAATTTAAAAAGGAGAAGGGGAAAACCACTCCATTAAGTAATCCCTAAAAATCAGAGATTTTCAGGGCTCTGAGGACAGTATTCCCATTTTGGAATGCAGTTCTGTCCCTACCAGAGATCTTGGAATCTCAGGATTGGAAGTGACCTTGAAGGTCACCCATTTTAAACACCCCCCCCCAATGCAGGAATTCCCTATAAAGCCTCCTCAACAGGTGGCCGACCCCCCCCCCCATCCGCCTGAATGCTCCCACAGAAAGCAAGTCCAGTCCTTTGTTGGACCGCCCTAATTGTTCTTCCTGATGTTGGTGATGGGTCCTGAGGAAAAAGACAAAAAAACAAAAAACTCAGCAACAATTGTCCAGTTTGGCAAACCTCTTGCCTGTGAAGCATGGGGCTATTTCCATGGTGCAGCTTTAAAGCACTCAGGAATGTGCAGGGTTAAAAAAAAAAATCACCATCAGCTGACGGGTATTCCTGCACGCTCCCTTCCAAATACCGATACCCACTCTCACACTAGCCTGCCAAGATTCCACTTAGCAGCTGGTCCCCAGTTACATCTCTTCAGTTGACTTCCCAAGCAAGGCTCCCAGAGGCATACACAAATGATGATGCATGCACAGAAATATTTGTTAATGACCATGGGTTTGAGAAGGTGTTAGTCATGGCTAGCATCTTACCCTTTCCAGAAGAATAGAGAGGCTGTTGCCGCCCTGTGTTTTCTCCTGCTGCTGGCCGTTTGCTTGCTCTTAGCTAACCGTCTAACCCTGGGGAGTCCGTGTGCAGCAGTGTGCTGATGTAAGCTGCATCGGGGCTGAAATGGGAGCTCCCGCTATGGCACTGGTTCAAGTAGCTAATCTAAAGAGAAAGTATTTTGGGGAAGACATCTTGGTTGCACCCCTCACTGCATCTTGACTAATTGCTTCCAACTCCGGGGGCTTCCAGGGACAGTCTCATTGTTCTCTCTCGCCAAGGGTCAGCGGTGTTAACCATTTGTTAATTTCTCCTGAACAGATCAAGCAAAAGTAGATAATCTGCCAGAAGAATTAGTACGTAGTGCTGAAGATGGTAAATATCTTTATGTATTTGCATGTCTGTCTGTATATTAGGTTCTGGGGCGGTTTGGGCAGTCACCGGGACGCAGCTGTTGGATAAATAGAAGAACGTCATTTGCCACTATGTGATGAATGGTGCCTAAGTTATTATAAAACGGTTCTGACTCGGCGCATTTAATACTAACTGTTTGTATTCTCAAGGCTTCTGCAGGTGATACCGTTGTGAGGATCGCATCAGAGACCCTTGGGAAGCAAGGGTTTCTATAAATAGGAAATTGTATTTCTATGGGTATGAGCTGATTTTTGCTACTCTGACTTGCAAAACTCCTTGTGAGGGCAGGAAGCATCGGGTGGGTTCCTGGGTTAAGTTATTCGTGTATTTGTCTCATGTCACAGCATTTGGATCTCTCTGGGTACAGCTGGTAAAGCTTTAACTTCAAAGGGAAGAGTCCCAGAACCAGAGTCAGGATCCTGCCTTGCCTCATTTAAATAGCTAAAAATATACTGAGGTAAAATGAACTGGTTCTGAATGTTAAGGAGCCAGAAGATATTGAAGTTTGTCAATGGATTGAGTACTACATAGTTCACTGATAAAATATACAGGGTAATAGTGCCTTGGTGGGGGAAGGGATGGAAATGAGTCTGATTTTTATAGTTCAGCATTTATGCAAATATGTAATTTATATTTGTACACTGGAATTGTGTTTTCTAAATTGCCTTTACTATAATAATAAAAATATATATTAACTGAGCTTTCCCCATAAAATGTAGCATCAGAACTCCTCAAAGGTCATTCCTTACTTTTGTGTCATAGTTTTGTCTTTCTCATTGAATTCTTACAACAGCTTCGTGGAAGTAGGCGTGGCAGGGATTTTCATTTTCATTTACAGATAAGAAAAGCTCAGAGAAATGAGGTGACTTGTCCAGGACCCTGTAGCTAGTTGGTTGGGGGCGGGGGGGAGGTGGCAACTAGAAGCTCGGCTTCATTACTCCTAGTGCAGTGCTTCTTCCATCCCCGAGCTGTGTGTGGCTCAGTGACTTAGTAGAAAGATGCCAAACATCTCCTATGCTGGATGTTGGATTTTCAGTTGACTAGGAGACCCCTAAAGGGGGTACTGAAGAGTCACTCTGGGGAACACATAAAAGCAAGCTGAAAACCTATCAGCTGTATTCTGCAGTCTCCATTGTGAAACTGATATGTGAGCTTTACTTTCATGTCTCTTTAATCCTTCTTGGAAAATGGTATTTATTCTCAATGTTGCTCTTCTGAGTAGATCAAAAACCAGATCAGGAACCAGATACAAATGAAAGCATACCAGGAAGTGAGTAGCAGGAATTTTCTCACAAATGACTAAATGTTGCCACTTTACATGGTGTTAAATATACTGAAATAACTAACACTATTAATCACGCAGTATTTATTATTGGTACTAAACTCTTGCAGCTCACAAAACTATTTCATTCTGACAAGGGTTTTATTAAAAACATTTTACTGCTGCCAGTGTTGAAAGATTAATTTGTGGTTCCCCTGGGGGAGAGTTATGTATTTTAAAATTTTTTATGTAGACATATATATGTACAATATATAAATATATATATGTATGATATTGCTGAGTATTATTATACTTCTGTAAGTCTCTCTGCTCTTTGAGTCTTTTCTTAGAATGAAGGTGACACCTTCTGTTATCACTTGGCTTTATGTTGCAGTATGGTCTTGAGTATTGGATCTCTTGTGGCCTTTACACAAGACTGTAAACATGAAACAATTTATAGTTCATTTGGACCTAAGAAAGTATCGTACTTTTACAGTTAGTATGCATTATGGTTGTATATATATATGCCTCTCTACATACCGATGGAAGCTAATTTTATTATGTCCAGGGTTTAAGCTCTGAGGTTCAAAACTGGACTCAGTATATATTCAATATATAAAGCAAGTGAACATCTCAATCTTCAGAAATAAGTCTATATGTGTGGTGGCTAATGTCCATCCGCTAATTAATATCCACCACCAATCAAAGATAATGATTGTTTACTCTTTTCTGTTCAATCTGAAGATTGCTGTACTTAACTCCGACTGCTGTCTCAAGGACAAATAGCACGTTAAAAAGGTGTCTGTGGGGCCTAGCAAAGCATGCAGATAGCGTGTGTGTCTTCTTAGCTTCCCAGTTTCAGCCAGTTGCATAACGCTAGGCGCTGGAGGTATGAAGATAATGATACACGTGTCTGCCCTTAGGAGTGCACAAGATTTTTATTAACAGTTTCCAGTAGTCTGGATGTGCTAATAAGTCTTATCGAGAAGAGAGGCTAAATGAAGGAGCCATTTAATAGAGAAACAAAGTGCTGACACTAGAAGGCCGTGACATATAGTCTGAAATCCGAAACTTTGCTCATGAGGTCCTCCTTCCGGAGATGAAGGTGCTGAGCACATGACCTGACCAATTCTTAAGACGTCACTAGGCAACAAGACAATCCAGGTTTTGGCCCCTGATGCGTGTTCTCTGTCCAGCGGCTTCAGAGGAACCAAGACTTCTGTCCCTCAGGGGTGTTGGGTGAAGAGGTTTCTCCAGGTGCTTTTGAACTGGCAGATGCTTAAGTTTGGTCCTCTTGTTTCATCTTGTTTTGTTCAACATTTAGCCCAAGTAATGAAAACAAAGCATAGACATGGACGTATATGCCAATGTGTCTGTGTCTTTGTTCATGACCTAGCTTAGTTAGGTCAAGCCAAATAGGCGAATCATGTGCTGAATTCTGGATGAATTAATTCTCTCGCTGGTATTTTCCAAGATGCCTATTAATGTATGGGCTGAGATTATTTCTTTTCTCTAGTGAAGAATGTATTCTTACCACAAAACAAAATTGAAATACATGATCGAAACATAAATTACTAAAGCCTAATAAATGTAAAACTGACTACCTTTGAGTAGCAGATATAAATTTTGAAAATAACAGGGAGCAGTATTATGATAAAAAGTTTTTGCATACTCATTAGGCTCTACTGTGTCCTCATGGGACCTAACCTTACACTACTGCGGTGTAAGTCACAAAATATACCCACATACACATTATTGTTTAATTGGTAGTGATTAAAGCAGGTGTCATCTTGCGAGTCACTGTAAATGTATTTTGATACATTTGTGAGCCAAAGGCTAGATGAAAACTATGTGAATAAGCAAATATTTATTATGTATAGTTCAATTTTCAGTTTTCCTTCATTAATTTTCTTTTAACTAAAGATGAATTTAGCTAATGCTTAGGGCTGAATTTGAGCTTTTTGAGCTATATATTGAAATATAATTTTATTTTTGTTCTCCTGATATCTCTTTTACCGGTAAAAACCAAGTCGGTATATTTGTATCACATCAAAAAGGTAATTTAAAGATTATCAGATAATATTTACTTTTTAGCAAATACTTATGGAGAGGATACTATGTGCCAGGGCACTGTTCTAAGGTCCTTGAAACATATTAGCTCATTCAGTATGCAAGCTCTGCTTCACCAAAGCTTAGACACCAATTCTTAAAGAAAGAAATAGGTTTCTAACTAGAGTTACACAAATGAGGAATAGAATTCATCATCTCATTGTGACTTCCACACATATACTTACTGTATTTAAAGGTGTCTAAATAAGGTGTCTGATACCTTTCTATCAGAAAAGTAAATAATTTGCTTTAAAAAATAATTAGTTTGAACTCATGTTTTTCATAATTCTGAGTGAGAAACACTATCAGAGAAGTAATCCCCACAATCATTGAACGAACAAGCCCTTCCTTTAGACACTCAATAGCCAGGACACTATTATGATTGAGTTGTGTACAGAGATCCTTGCTGTCCAATGAAATAGTTTTTCAGTCTGCAGCATGTTTTAAAAATACATCCCAAGGAGATGAACCAATAAATCACACATCTTGTGGTTCAAATTTCTGATGTGAAGGATAAGTGAGCACCAATTCACAATGGTGGTATGTTTCAATATAGTTCAAATCCAGCTCCAGATTAATAAAAACTAAGTCTTTAAATTAATTGTTATTTTCCATTGGTTCAACTCCTTGCCATTTCTCTCTGTATAATTTATGAAAACTGCATGTTGCATGTGATCCTGTGCATGTGAAATACTGTGCCTTTAACCTTTTTGCAAAAATATCTCGTTCATAGATGAAAGAAAAGTGTGTTTTCAACTTATACTTTATGTTTGTCTGTTAATGTGAGGATAATTTTGAATGGAAATGCTGCTGTTTAGTTTCCACAGTGCCTTCACAACCTGATAATCCATTTTCCCACCCTGACAAACTCAAAAGGATGAGCAAGTCCGTTCCAGCATTTCTCCAAGATGAGGCAAGTTTGTCTTCTGTAACTTCAGAAAAATGGAACCAAATAGATGGCTTTGCAATGCCAAGGTTGGTGTGTTTGTATTCAGTGGTGGCAGAGGCCAAAGAGGTCAGCAAAACTGACCCCTGCCTTTCCTATCAATAGAGGTAGTGTTGTTGATCCTGGAACAAGGCAAGGCATGTCTCATTCGACTCAAACAGTAACTCATTTTGGTGGTGAAGTCAAGTTGCATTGATTTTTGGAATGTGCCTTTTGTTTCAAAGTGGGTACAAAATAAGAAATCCAGGCAGAAATATGTTGGCATGAGCACCACTCTATAGTTTCCAGTAGAGATGATCTGTGAAAGCTTTGTCCAGGTAGCATGAATAGCTTGAAAGCATTTGTTAAAGTAGTAAGGTGACAATGACACAGCAGACTTTAAGGATACCTACTGGGTGTAGGCAGTTGACATACATTATCTCATGTAATCATCCAACATGCCTGGAAGGCAGGCACCATCATTATTACCAGGTATTACAGATAAGGAAACGCTGGGAGAGGTGAGTAAGCTCACATAGCTAGAAGGGGGTCGAACGAGGGCTGGAGCTCTGATCTGATTATGGTGGTTAGCCATTATACCTGCTGTCTCAGGTCAGAACAGGATTATTCTTGCTATTCACTCAGTACTTTGTAAATACCAGGCACTTAATATTCATTCTGATACCTAACTCTCACCAACTAAATGAGGTAGGTACTATGTTGTCCATTTTACAAAAGAGGAAAGTACTTGAGAGAGGTTAAATCACTTTCCTCAAATCCAACCACTGCTAAAAAGTAGATGTAGGACTTTAACTCAGGTCCTTTGACTTAATTAAGATCCCATGTTGTGGATGGAGGGATGGGTTAAGTAGGTGATGGGGGTTAAGGATTGCACTTGTGATGAGCACTGGGTGATGTATGGAATTGTTGAATCACTATACTGTACGCCTGAAACTAATATAACACCATGTATTAACTAACCGGAATTAAAATTTAAAAAAAAGCCAAAAAAAAAAAAAGATTCCCTGTTCTAGCCAAGATAATTAGGAGCATGGAGTCGAGCATTCCTAGTGCTGGCTGTGCTGCTAATTTGGTGTGTGACTCCAGGCAAGTTCCTTAACTTCCCTGAGTCTGGTTTCCTAGTCCTACCTCATCAGGTGGTGAGGAGTCAGGGAGAGAATATGGGGGAAACCTATGGCAGAGTGCTTGACACACAGTGAATACCAATAAATGCTAGCTGTTACTATTAGCAGTTTGGGTCTGATATTTGATAGTGAAATAAAAAGCATTGTCCTCAAGCATTCTCTTAGTAGATGAAATGTGAGGAAAATTCTAGATAGCATATAAATAATGTACCTCCTCCCCAGCTTCCCGGGCACCCCTCTGTCTATTCTTGGGCCTTAGATGAACTGTGTCTGCAAATATACACCCTTGCATATGCTTAACAGCCCACATTACAGTTCCTTTGAAAAGAATCACTCATTCTTTGGAACTCAATCATTAGTTGGAAGCCAACAGTAGGCAATCTCATGGATTTCCTGCTTTTACACCTTTGCAAATAGGCTTTGGTCTTGGTTGGTCATATGAATAAGCTATATAATAACTTAAGAGGCAAGTGACACCAGTTCCTGGTTTTTCATTTTTCTCCTCCATCAGTTTAATGTGCCACCTCATAGCTCCACACAAGAGAGAGTCCAAATCGTTTGAGTTTGTGCATCAGAGATGCCCAATGAAGCTATAGAATTTTACCTCTCAAAGCGTGTGGGTTAGATCGAATGTTAAAGGAAGTGGACATGAAACCAGGCCTTGCTCCTCTGTCCACTTTGCCTTTGAGGCTTAGCATCAGTCATGTTCATTGAGTACCTGCTGCATGAAAATTGGCATTTGAGGTCAACAAGACAGGATCCCATCCTTCAGTAATTCACTAGTGACCTGATGCACTAGGTAGAGCACAGTTCATGCTGTAATAGAGGGAAATGGACTGTAGGCACGGGGGAGAGAGGTTGACAACAGACACACTATGGTGTGGGTTTTTTTAATCCTTGAGGGAGGATTTTTTTTCTTATCCATATGAGTGATAAATTTTGTTTTTCTTTAACTCCTTCCTTAATCTGCATTAGAATTGGCATCTGTTATATGATGCATAATTGCATGGCCCTGGAATACCTTGGCATGTACTAACTGCTCCACAAAGGTGTTTCCCTAACTCCACTGAACTGCTCCATAAACTCTCTAACCCCCAAAGGAGCTCATTCTGAGTCATGAATTTCTACAGCTACCATCTAATAAACTTTAGCTCTAAATATAATAAAATGTATTATTGCCACTTTTTTTTGACCCAAGTAAATATTTCCTGGAACATATTTAAAATAAGTATCTTTGTTATTTTTTTCCCAAAAATATGTTAAAATCTAATGTGGGTAGAACTGAATATACTTTAATAAATATAATTTAACATATACTTCCCTATAGCAGTAAAAAAGATAAACACAATCGCAGTATGGAAATACACAAAAGGTGGTTTAAAATTCTTAAAATCTGTATGTATCTAAATGTTAGTTTAAACAGATCAAGCTAGCATTTATTTTTTCTAGTTTAATAGTGTCTCAAGTAAAAGATTTGATTTTTAGGGAAGTTAAGGCTATGTTAATAATGAGAGGAATTGAGCATGACATTTTATGTTTTGACGGTAAATCTTAGACCTTTCGTTGTTTGGGTAAAGTTAATTTCTCATATATAGCAATAAAGTTCTCCACGTAACATAAACACGTGATATTAAGAGATTGACAAGAAAGCTCACAGCAGTGCTGCCTTTTGTAGCACCATAGGCCCACCTGTAGGTGAAAAAACAAATCACTTTGTTTGGTGTGGGTAGCTAAGCACTGCTGTCCTCCTTAGTGAGGTCCAGGATACACCACCACTTCATCCCGATTGCTGTTCCCTGATGATAGCACTAGTGTCCTTTGACCTTCAGAAATGTTCATAGATCACTGGGATACCAAGGTGTCACGTTTTTCTAAATAGAGATGCTGATCTTCACTCATTCTGAATTTAAATTTTGCGTATATTATATGATGTTTTGTAGAGTGATGACAGAGAAACAGATACAGCATCAGAAAGCAGTTACCAGCTCAGCAGACACAAGAAGAGCCCAAGCTCTTTAACCAATCTTAGCAGCTCCTCTGGCATGACGTCCCTGTCTTCTGTATGTAAACACAGGCTCCGTGTTAATATCTTTGCGCTTCCGTGAACCTTGTTCTATCATGCTCCTGCTTGCTACGGAATGGCCTCCTATTGTATGCCCCAGATGCCAAGAGCACAAGCTTTTTCTCTAACCCAGAATTAGCTTCTGGCTAGCTAAATCTTTGTTTTTCTTTTTTTAAGCATAAAAAGAGTTCATATCCATTATAAATGAATATGGTTTTTTTGAATGTAAGTACTTCAAAAATAAACCTTAATTACCAACAAGATGAACCGCTACATTTTTCTGTGCAAAAATGGGATAACTTTTGTAAAGCCTGCTTGTATCGGATATGTTTTATAGTTCTGTTTGCAGGTATAGGATTGTGCCTGTCTTTTAGCAAACATGGTGAATTAAAGTACTGATTCACATAAAATAGGAGCAATGATTCTTTGCCTTACAGAAGGACTCAGAGAAGGATTTTTAAAGGGAAATCTCCTAAGTGTAGTTGTTCAGGTTCCATGTAGAAAATGTGACTTTACCTAGAACTCCTTTCATAAAGTAAGGTCATCATGTGTGCGTGGAGTATGTGTGTATATATATGGAAATATACCCACATACACTTACCCAGATAGTTCTCTGATACATGCACTATCTCACCAGGTATGCTAACCAAATGATAAAGCTGCACTTAAATTCTTACTAGCCTTCCATTTTCAAACTTTTAAAAAATCTGTTTAAATTGAATTTCTGCTGATGATACTCAAAAGTATGGCCTGAGGAAGGCTTTCAACTGCCTTCATCAATCATCCATTCTCTACCCTTCCTGATCTCTAAAGGCGTATGGCTCACTAAGCATTTTCCTAGATTCAGTGGATGGGTAACATAGTAAGATTCCTTTTTAGTGCCTTGGAAATTTGATAGAGCAACGTGTCACTGTGATTTGTGTGCCTGAGGTTTCTCACATCCTCTTTCTTTAACATCTTAAATACTAAGCATGCCTAAAAATGGAACTCTGAATGCCCTCTATCATAAAATCCCCCTGCTTTGAAATGTGCCAGCATCTAAATAACTTTGCTTTGAAATGAGCCAGCATCTAAATAACTTTGCATTTCACTTGTCATCTGTATCTTTCAGAGGCAATTTTTTTTGAAAATACTAGTCATGTCATATATCATGTCAGGTTGTCTGTGTTGGTCTGTCTTTATGCCCTATTAACTGCTTTAAATGCAAACTAGAGAAATAATGGCAAGCCAAGATTATATTCATGATCCTTGCGTTGGGCCCACAAACAAGACAGGAACAAACACTGCGTGTTTCCAATGCCTTCAGGTGAGCGGCAGTGTGATGAGCGTTTACAGTGGAGACTTTGGCAATCTGGAAGTGAAAGGAAATATTCAGTTTGCAGTCGACTATGTGGACTCACTGAAGGAGTTACATGTCTTTGTGGCCCAGTGTAAAGACTTAGCAGCAGCGGATGTCAAAAAACAGCGCTCAGACCCGTAAGTATAACTTGGAATCACTGTTTTCTCTTAGTTATTCGTAATCTTGTAGGAATTGGGAAAGAAAGTAATCGAAGGGAGGATATGTGTGTGACTATATCAAAAAGAAATGTTTGAGAAGAAAAATTGGGGGGAAATGGTGTTTTGTTTACTCTATAAATATGCCAAACTTATTAAACTATAAAAATGTCAGAGAAGGAGAAAATGTTTCAAGTGGAAGGGACCTCTGAGGCCATCTTGTCCCATTTGTTCTTTTAACAGACAAGGAAACCAGGGCCAGAGAAGATAAGTGACTTATTCACATAAATTCAGAGTCAGCAGCAAAACGGGGAATGAGGGCTTGAACCCCAGTCTCTTCCCATGACACTCTCAAACCTCTCTAAAATTAGAGACATGTCGGGCCATACTTCAGAATGTTTAGTGGTGCAGAAACATTTAAGATTCTAGAATGAGGTAGTTTCTAAATTTAAATTATATTTTACAGAAGAACTTTAGGGGAAATTACCAGCTCATCTTTTCAGTCACAGACTTAATTGAATTTCAGTTTATTTGCAAAAGTTGAATGGTATGCAGAAGTCAGATTCTTAATTATTTTGCTAGCATAAGCCCGATCTTTTATGCTTTTACTATCAAAACAGCTGGGGTCAGTATCCTTTTTTTCCCCCATTGAATATGGCTTGCTTAGGTATGCTAAGATCAATTTTTTTAAAAAGTTCTGCAAGCACCAAAGCCTTTTCTAAATAGTTAACAAGCCAGTAGAATTAAGCACTACGTTAGATGTGTGTCCCCTGCCACCCCACCCGCCCTTGTCAAGTAAGGCCAAAGGAAGAAAGGGATTCAGGAAATATCCTTTAAAATTTTTCAGAACAGTATAAAATGGCCAATTCTGTTGCACTGTGCTTAAAAATTTAAGTATAAAAGGTGTTGTTGAGAATATTCATTACTTAACTGCTTTTCTCAGCGTCATGAAATAATTATTTCTGTCACTTACCAATGAATTTTTCAAAGCAGAGATGGAAACATCACTTTTATTTTCTCTGACCTTCTTGTCTACTTTTCTTTTTAGATATGTAAAGACCTATTTGTTACCAGACAAGGGCAAAATGGGCAAGAAGAAAACACTTGTAGTGAAGAAGACTTTGAATCCTGTGTATAATGAGATACTGCGGGTATCTATGAACTGTCTGTCTAGGAAAATCCTAAATGATGAGCTTTCACTGTGATTGTGTGTCGATAGCCATGTCTTCTTGGGTAGTATCTCTACAGATGAAGTCAGTCATGGAGAGAGAAGGGAAGGGATAAACATGTTCTGAGAAAATGCTTTGCATGAGACCATGCACCATGAATGTTGTATGCCTTCTGTCATTCACTCCCTACATACCCCACCAGGAGGGTATTACCTGCCCCTCACACATGAGGCTTAGAGAAACAAAGGAGTTTGCTGAAAGATACATACCTGAAAACATGGAGCATTGTAACCAAAGGCGCTACCAGAAGCATAATTTTGATCATGTTATTTCTCTGCTTAAAATCTTTTAGGATTCCCATTACCCTTAGAGGCAAGTCCATCCTTACCATGCCACCAGTCTCTTCACAACCCAAGCTCCAGCCTCATCTTTCCACTTTCAGAGTCTTTGTTCAGATCACCCTGATTGCTTTCTGTTCTTTGGAGGAATGAAGCACATTTTCTCACACTGCTGAACCTGGTGTTCCATCAGGATAGAGTACTCTCTTTCCCATATCCTATCCTGAACTATCTCCTCCAGCTTTAAATGCCTCTTCCCAAGAGAAGCTGAACTTAACACCTCAGTACCCCCGGGTCTGCTGCCTCAGGCACCTTGTTTTATATTGGGCTTTTAACTACTGGCTTCATTGTTTGCTTTCCCATTATAAGTTTCCCATTATAAGTAAGTTCCAGGAGGGCAGGGACCAACCCCATGTCATTTATCAGCTCTGTGCCTGTGGGCAAATGGCTTAACCTCTCTGTTCTTCAGATCTGCAAAAGGGAGGCAATAATAGTACCTGCCTCTCTACTTCAGTAGTTGTGAACATTAAGAGTTAATATGTGCAGAGTGATTAGTATACATTAAACACGTAAATGTTGACTCTTAGTACAATGTCTGGATAGGTACTTAAGAAATGTTTATTGGAAGGAGAGAGGGATGGACAGATGAATAGAAAGTATGCATGTCTCAAATACCCATATTATTTTCCCCCCAGACTGCATAAGTCTGCCTTAGTCATGATAATGTAAAACTAAAAATATAAGAAGTGTTCTTCATTTCCCCTTTCTGAAAAGTCTGTCCCACTATTTGATTCTCCTCTGAGGAAAGAAGCAGAATTAAATGAATTTTCAGTCCTTCATGGGTCAGTGTTTTATGGATTTTCTGTAGCCACTTTTTAATTACAGTGTGGCTATGATATACCTCGGGACGCTAGCTATTTCTGGGTCAGCTACTTCAACCCTATACTCAGGAAAAGCCAGCTAATTTAAATGGTAAACTCAGAGAAAGGCAAGACTGCTCCAACCAAAATGGATATTCAAGTAGTACATCATAAGGCCAAATAGAGATGATTTTTAGATTAGAAGTACTATTATCCCTTCCATGATTATATATAATCTAGGATTGACTGCATTTTAGATGAAAAAACTGTTAAGATGCCAAATATTTTCCACTTAACCATATGAAGCAGGAAAAAACAAATATATCTTTTCTTGAAAAATATCTCGTTGCAGGATATCTATAGTGGGAGATGTTTTGGGTAAATGGGGGGAGGTGATATATGGGAATTCTCTGTACTTTCTGCTCAATTTTGCTATAAATCTGAAACTGCTCTAAAAAATAGAGTATTAGAAAAAATACCTTGTCCTTAGGTAGAAAACAGACCACAGGATTAAACTTCATTAGTATTTTTAGACTAAACTGGATTTATATCTAGTTTGAACTAAAAACATCCAGCAAAAAATGAATAATTGGCTTTTGTTTTTAGAGAGCTATTACTGGCTATGATATTTGAACTGTGGTTTGCTTTTCCAGAAGCAGAAAGAAAATCAGCTTTTGTGAAAGATGGATTTAGCTCCTTGAAACAAGACACTTAAAATAAGATGACTTTGCAATATTTTTGAGATTTGAAATGTTAACAGTTGAGAAAATGTGATCTGCACAAATGACTTTTCATCTCTGTGTCATAACTTTGGTATAAAATAATATTATTTACCACTTTAATTTCCTTCTTTGATCTGCAGTATAAAATCGAAAAGCAAATCTTAAAAACACAAAAGCTGAACCTCTCTGTTTGGCATCGGGATACATTTAAGCGCAATAGTTTTCTAGGAGAAGTGGAAGTTGACTTGGAAACTTGGGACTGGGACAACAAACAGAATAAACAATTGAAGTGGTACCCTCTGAAGCGAAAGGTAAGTGCAGACTTGCTGGCTGGTTGGCTGGTTGGTTTGAGGCCTGCTGTATAAGAGAAAGCTACTATAATCACATTTTAATTCATAATGGTTATCCATAGTTTGGGTCATTACATCTTTCCACTTAGCACCATATGTCTCTTTTTTTAATTTTGTTTTTTTAGAAAGAGAGAGCCTGTGCAAGTAGGGCGGGAGATTGAGAGAGAGGGAGAGAGGGAATATTAAGCAGGTTCCACGCTCAGTGTAGAACCCTACACAGGGCTCGAACTCACGGCCCTGAGATCATGACCTGAGCCAAAATTGAGAGCGGGATGCTTAACTGACTGAGCCACACAGGTGCACCTGTCCCATATGTCTATTATGCTCTTTTCTGTATTTCCTATTCTTTTTTTTTTCCTCCCTAGATTTCAGGCTGGCTAGTTTTTGCTAACCTATCTTTTTTCAGCTTAATAATTTTCTTATCTGCTATGTCTAAAACAGCTATCTTACAAGTTTAAACATTATATTTTTCAGATTTATATTTTCATTTGATTTTTTATAGACCACTTCTCTGCTAAAATTCTCTATCTTGACATTATTTTTATGAACATATTAATCAAAGTTATCTAAGGCATATATCTGAAAACCTAGTATCTTAAACATTTATAACAATTTTTTATCTTAGTTCAGCCATTTGGTCCTTTGTCCTGGTATGCCCGTTTGGTTTTTATTGCACACTAGACATTATATATTAAAAACTCTAGGGATACTTTGAGACATTTTACTTTTGTTTCTGACACACAGGGTAGGGACAGATCACCTTAATCTAATCTGAGAATGAACCAACTAGAAGCTGGGGTTCAGTTTTCTCGTGGTCTGATGTAGTTTTTGCTTACCCATATTCCTAGGCTATGACCCTTCAGAGGTTCCAAGTGAAAGCCTAGGAAAGTAGTTCTCAAATTTTAGCATGCATCCAGTTCACCTGAAGGACTTATTAAAACACACATTTCTGGGCCCTGTTCCCAAGGTTTCTGAGTCAGTAAGATCTGGGCCCGAGAATATGCATTTCCAGCAAGTTCCTAGGCATTGCTAATTGCTCATGCAGAGTATGGCCTGGGGACCATACTTTAAGAACCACTGATCTAGGGTATTTTCTAAGGCTACTCATCTTTGCTGGCCGTGAACTCCAATTTTTGTCTCCCCTGTCCCACAAGACTGGCAAAAGTCCTGCTCAGGCTTCTTAGTCTCTTTCAGTTAGGCTTTTATGTGCTAGTTTGGCACTACTTAAAAATCAGCTGATGCCTCAACATGAAAAGCAAGGAACGTCAGGCTCAAAGATCTTGTCCATTTGAATCCTGTCTATATTAATAATTCTTTAGCTCCTTCAAATAAATTTGTTTAATCCAGTTTTTTTTATTGTTCTCAGTGTGAGGGTTGGTGTGATCCCAGCCAGAAGGGATAAATAGCAACAATACAAATCATTGTTGAGTATCTACATAATGCAACACTTTCACTTGAGAAATGGTTCCCAGATAGTGCATCAAAATCACCTGAAGTCAAGCAGAGAAAGACAATTATCATATGGTTTCACTCATTCATGGAACTTAAGAAGTAGGAAGATTGATAGGAGAAGAAAGGGAAGTAGAAAGGGGGGTAAACAGAAGAGGGAATGAAACATGAGAGACTATGGACTTTGGGAAACAAACTGAGGGCTTCAGCAAGAGGGGGGAATGGGATAGGCTGGTGATGGGTATTAAGGAGGGCATGTATTGCATGGTGCGCTGGGTGTTATGCGCAAGTAATGAATCTTGGAACTTTACATCAAAAACTAGGGATGTACTGTATGGTGACTAACATAATATAATAAAAAAATTATTAAAAAAAAAAGAAACTGAAAAAAATAAATAAAAATCACCTGAAGCCCTTATTTCTAGTCTTCCTCAGAAGATGTCAAGAGCTTTTCATTTTAAACTAACTTCCCTTAGTTTCTGATGCATAGCTATGCTTTGGCAATAAGACTCTAAAGGACCAGAATTTGAAAGTAAAACCATCTCTCTTATACTTGAAAATAATAGACATACATTTTTAAATTATTGTCCGGTCTTTGTTATTCTTAGAGATCTCACATGATGTGATCTGAAACAATCAGGTTAATGCAGCTTTGAAAATGTAATGTTTGGCTTTTCTTCCCCCTACTTTCCCACATTCTTCTTACTCAAAGAAAGAGAATAAATAGTTTTATGTGCTGGCTGGGTTACCAACAAAAATATGTGTGTTTTTATAAAAACCAAAGCATCACAGGACATTTCTCCTATCTCCAAGAAAGCCATTCTGATTTCTCTACCATCTCTGGACTAAAGGCCTTGAGATGTTTTCTGGGTACCAAGCAAGTTTTTTCAAGATACACAATATATGGCTTTCCCAGATATAAAAGCAAGAGTTCAGCTCTGATGGGGAAGGAAATTTTAATCCTGGGCACTCATGGATGATACATAGTCTCAGAATTGGAGCAGTTACGGTCCTATAACAGAGAACCAACAAACAGTAAAGTCGTTTGTGTCTTACACCTACTGACAGTCCTTCATTTTCCAGACAGCACCAGTTGCCCTTGAAGCGGAAAACAGAGGTGAAATGAAGTTAGCTCTCCAGTATGTCCCAGAGCCAATTCCTGGTATGCAATGATTTTCCATCCAAATTTATGTCCTTCCTGATCCTTCCCCTTCCCAAGGATTTCTTTGGACTCTGTGATATTTTCAAAGGTGAAACCCTCAGCAGATTTATTAACTTAGTAATTGTATGGACCAAATAAGTCAATTTACAGTTGACAAATTCTCTTTTTTTATTGTGGTAAAAACACAAAATGTAAAATTTGCCATCTTAGCCATTTTTAGCGTACCATTTGTAGTGTTACGTATATTCCCATCGTTATGAAGGAGAGCTCTAGAACTTTTTCATCTTGCGTATATGAAACTCTGTACCCATTAAACTATACCCTTGCCTTGTCCTTCACCTAGCCCCTGGTAACTACCATTCTACCTTCTGTTTCCATGAAGAAAAAAAATCCTCATTTTACAAAATTCTCTAGTTAGTCCTTGTTTTAATTTTCACCTCACTCTCCAAAAAGTTGGTATTTGCACAACAGGAATGGCCTTTACCGTATTCAGAATTTGGACCTGTTGGTAGTGTTATGGTAAGAATGGAGCCTGAGTGTTCTTCACAGGTGAGAATCAAAAGAATGCATATGAAGCCCCTAGGAAATTAGAGTTCATTGGTTCTCCAAGTCCTCAGCAGGACAGAAAGCTTTTTCCTCAAGGTTCTAATTGCATCTGTGATGTTAGGACCTCAGGTCTACAACCCACTTAAAGAACAAGAGACTAGCAAGTAATGAATGCCAGCCCCCTCTCATTTCCCAAGAAGTTCCCCAAGTTTTATTCCTTAAGAATCTGTATGAATGTTATGACTGAAATCAGAGTTTGCAATTCAAATGTTCTCAGTAACCAGGCAGTGAAACTTGTGGGATGAAAGAAATAATGGATGGTAAGGGCAGTGATTGAACTGGAGAAAGGCATTCTAATTCAGTTTAAAAAAAAAAAAAAGGAATTGGAGGACAAGCAAAACATATCTTTAGGCCCCTATGGTTGCCAAACCACCTTGTTGTTACTTCTGGATCTTCCTAAAAGGCAGATTTTCTTAATATATATAATTTGTATCCTATCATTTATGGTCCACATGCATAGAAATTCTGCCAATCTCTTTTCCTCCACTGTCATTTCTTGGTGGTGGGGGCAAAAGGGACCATGTGTTGTGATGGGCTCCACCTTGTCTGACTTCTTGCTCATGTAGTTTCTCTACCCTGGAATGTCTGCCTCTTCGCCAAGTCTTTGGATAGGTTGAGAAGAAGTCCCATCTTTTCCATAAAGCTTTTCCTGGCTATATTCTCTCACCCTCGCTGATCGCATTGTCATCTAGAACATTGCAGTAATAGCTTGGCATTTCATTCTGTATTACATTTTTATATTTTTTATATGAATTACTCTTTTTGGCTTAAGTGTAAACATTTTCCAAGGACATAGATGTCTTATATTCCTTGTATATCCAACGACATTCCTAGCATAGGCCTGAGCACATCATAGATGCTCATTAAATTCTGCTTGGTTGACTGGGTTAACCTATTCAGAAAAATATGGTAGTGGCCCTTTGTCCATGTGTACCCAGTCTAACCAACACCTGAAGACTAGGCCAACTTCTCAGTAATTCCCTGTCCTTAACATTAGTTACTATGTGTATGTATACAATATTCCCATAAAGTATGTAACCACATTTAACAAGGAGAGTGGCTATACTCTTAGCCAGTACCTATTCTGATTACTTTATACTCAGTATGTTTCAATTGCCCCCCATTAACAGCAATTGATATTAGTATTAATATTTGAAAGGAATATGCTTCTCATTGAGGTGTTTTGAATATAACTACACATGGATGATTTACATACCCAATTTCTTTAACTTGTCTTGAAACAAGCCAAAACTAGAAAAAAATGATATAGCACTCTGTACTTGGAATCAATATGAATTATTTTTTTTAATTTAAAAAAAATTTTTTGAAAAAATTAATTAATTAATAGAGCAAGTGAGCATGAGCCAGGGGAGGGCCAGAGGTACAGGGAGAGAGAGAATCTCAAGCAGACTCCACGCTGAGCACAGAGCCCAGTGCCACGACTCTGAGATCATGTTCTAAGGCAAAATCAAGAGTCAGATGCTCAACTGAGTGAGCCACCCAGGCATCCCGGGGCTGGCTTTAAGTACTGTGTGATACAGGAGTTCAAATTATATCCCCAAACCTATTTCCTTTCTCTCTCTCTCTCTCTCCATCTCTCAATTCACTTCCTTTGGGTTTTTACCATTCTTTTTTTTTTTTAAGATTTTATTTATTTAACAGAGAGAGAGACCACAAGAAGGGGAGTGGGAGACAGAGAAGCAGGCTCCCTGCTTAGCAGGGAGCCCGATGTGGGGCTCGAGCCTAGGACCCGGGGATCATGACCTAAGCCAAAGGCAGATGCTTAACCAACTGAGGCACACGAGTGCCCCAATATGAATTATTTTCATAGAACTCTCTGAGCTCAGTGCAGCCAGACTGGAAGATTCAGTTAGGAATGTATGGATTTAACCAATTAGGATCATATCCTCAAGCCCTAGCTAGTATCACTGTGCCAGACCATTTTTAGGTTGGCATCTTTGGATGTCGTATTGCCAAGAGAGGAATGGCAGTGAAATTTCATTTTCTGTCCTTTTTCAATTACAGGTAAAAAGCTTCCTACAACAGGAGAAGTGCACATCTGGGTGAAGGAATGTCTTGATCTACCACAGCTAAGGGGCAGCCATCTAAATTCTTTTGTTAAATGGTAATAGCATTGATAACTCCGCTTCTCTCAGTTGTACCAAAGCCTGGCCTTTGCTGGTTGTTATCAGGTCTCAATATCTGTGATGCTGAAACTCATAATTCGTGGTTTAAATGACATAACTGGGGACAATGGTGACATGAACTAGAGGGATCTGTGACATTGAACCCCAAAAGTTTTGTTTAGTTTTAAAACCATAAAGAGGGCATACATACAAATGAAACCACGGACCATGAACTCAGATATGGAATGCCTTCTAGGAGATACATCTGCTGGTGAGGATAATATTCAGTATAAAAAAAACTCATCAAATTTCTAATGGTAGGATGCCATACCCCTTGATTCTTTTGTGGCGCAGGGAGAATTCTTCCTCCTGTCCCTTGTCCCACCTTTGTGAACTATTTGCAAAAGGTCTTTTGCCTCATCCTGCAAATATGTAGAAAATGACTTGATAAACAGACCCTTACTAATAGTTTGTCAAAGGAGCTTAAGACAATTTGAGTTTTTAAGTGTCAAACTTTTTTCTCTGTTATACATATAAATGCCTAGCATCTAGTCAGTAGTAACTAAACAGAGATTAGTGTGTACTCTCTTAGCTCCCCCTGACTAATTTTATCTACATAGATTCTTCCAGAAGACCAGTTATAGCTGTTTAAGTTTTTATGCCATTATCTGTGATTTTCCCTATACATATTATTCATAGAGTTGTCAGCTGGTAAGATTTTTCAGCTCAGGTCAGTCTCTCATTCTGAGACAACTCTCAGACCTTCTTGTGTTTATAAGAGGTGTGGTAGGTTAAGAACAGAAAATAGATAATCAGAAATGCTTCCAAATCTTAAAGGAATCCTCAAGCAATTTCTACCACAGTAAGCATTTATTAAATGAAAGCACTAAACTAAGTTGTTTGCTTCATATGTAATTCTAATATTAACCTTATGAAATAGGTATCACCATTCTCATTTTAAAGATGAAGAAGCAAGTATCTGAGAGATTACGTGACTTCTGCTACAATACATAGCCAATAAGTAACAGAGTCAGGATTCAAAGCAAATCTGCTCACTGTAATGCAGAGTCTCTCCAGCAGGATGCTGCCATTACCACCACAACCACCACCACCATGAACATCGCCACCACCATTACCACCATCATCACTACCACCACCACCACCACCATTACCACCACTGTCATCGCTGCCACCACCACCATCATGGCTGCCACCACTGCCACCATCACCACCACCACTACCACTTCACCATTATCACTACCATCGCCACTGTCACTACCACCATTGCCATCACCATCACCATCATGGCTGCCATCACCACTGTCACCACAATTATCACCATCACCGCCATCAGTACCACTACCACCACCACTGCCACAGCCATGACCACCACCACCACCACCACCACCACCACCACCATCACCATCACCATCATGGCTGCCGCCCACCACCACCACCACCGCTACCACCACTAACATTTCACCATTATCACTGCCACCACCACTATCACAACCATCATTATTGCCCCCATCACCACCACCACCACCACCACCACCACTGCCTCTCTATGTTCTTTTTTCTTCCATTTCCTTCTGCCAATCTTCAGTAGCTGTGTTGATGTGCACTGAAAGCATAAGTGTTCACCATCTTATTAAAATGCTTTCATAATAATGATTCCTTTTGTAGTATCATCCTTCCAGATACAAGTAGGAAAAGTCGTCAAAAAACCAGAGCTGTAGGGAAAACCACCAATCCTGTCTTCAACCACACCATGGTGTATGATGGGTTCAGGCCTGAAGATCTGACAGAAGCCTGTGTAGAACTTACTGTCTGGGACCATTACAAATTAACCAACCAGTTTTTGGGAGGTCTTCGGATTGGCTTTGGAACAGGTAATGTTTGTTACGTTTTTAATTCCTCTATGAGCCAAGTGCTTCTGGGGACAGTAGAGGTTTGTTTGTTGTTTTGCTTCTTCCTAATGAAAACAGTTATTCTATTTCTGTTAAGTGTAATGAAATGAATGAGTGAAGGAATGTCAGGCTGTATGCCAAGGGCTCTAGATATGAAGATTAACAGGATGTAGTGTCTGTCCACACAGAGCTTAAGTTACTGTGTGTGGGAGGTACAGAAAAG
Organism: Ailuropoda melanoleuca; assembly: GCF_002007445.2. Taxonomy (NCBI): domain Eukaryota; kingdom Metazoa; phylum Chordata; class Mammalia; order Carnivora; family Ursidae; genus Ailuropoda; species Ailuropoda melanoleuca. The sequence goes on from NC_048225.1 coordinate 44,205,319, forward strand.
CCTTCATCACTACTCTTCCCTGAAAAAAAAATTTATGTCTTTACACGACTAAAACTGCGCTTTAAATAATCATAGTAAATAGTATTTATGGAGCACTAGTCAGTCTACTGAGTGCTTTCTTTATATTATTTCACTTAATCCTCACAGAAATCCTATGAATAATTACTGATCTTATCCCCAGAGGAACTGACGTTCCAAGAAACGAAGTAACAGAGCTAATAAGTATTAGAGCCAAGATTCAAATTTGAGTCTGTTAGACACTAAACCCCAAACTACACCTCCTTAGAGATCTTCTGGTGTCACTTCCAACCCATGCCGGGCGCTATCCCTACTACCCCACTATGTCCCTGACAGATCGTCAGCTAGCTTTTCTATGAACACGACGAGAAATCATTACTCTGTGAGTAGATGGAATAGTCCCAATTATGGAGTGCCCTATTATTGGACATTCCAGGGGCTTAAACAGTTCTTTCCTATAAAGAGCCCCAGATAGGCCCTCCTGGTGATATTGAAACTATCCCTTGCTGTCTTCCATTCATGATTATATTTAGGGGATGATCCTTTTTTTTTCCCCCCCAATGAACTATTCCTTTCTAACTGCAAAGCTTCCTTTTTTTCTTTTGCAGGTAAAAGCTATGGTACTGAAGTGGATTGGATGGACTCTACTTCAGAGGAAGTTGCTCTCTGGGAAAAAATGGTAAATTCCCCCAACACTTGGATTGAAGCAACCCTACCTCTCAGAATGCTGTTGATTGCCAAAATTTCAAAATGAACCCAAAGTCAACTGGCTCTTCCACTGAAAACTACTCAACAGGTGGAATCTGATCTTGAAATGGATCTGACTATGTGGACGGATTCTCACCCGCTGCCTCTTGCCACTAACGGAGGCTACACAGCATGTTAAAGTCAACCTGCATATGCTTCTTTGGTTATAAGCCGCAAGAGATTTAAGTAATAACAGAATGTGTAACTTATTTGTGGCTTCAACATTAAAGAAGATATTTGAGAAAGCTAGAAAAATCAAACGGTTGCTTCAGCTTCAAAGAAAAAGCCGTACAAAAATATTAAATGTTGGGTGCTTTTCACCAGCAATATATTCTAGTTTGCCGTCCTGTGTTTTGCACCACATGTCATGCTACAGTTAGGAGGGCCTGCTACTCAGTGGTTAAAAACCCTCGCAGGAACTGAAAACACGTAGTTTTTGGAAAAGAGGGACAGAAAAATACTCTTAAAAGGGGGGGGAGGCAGAATATCAGTGATAATAAAGAATTTGACCATAAGAAAACTATTTACTCTGTAATCCCTATTAAAATATGGAATTCCAGGTTTGGGCCGTGAAACCACATCTACTGCATGCATTTCTGCCCCTGAAAGTGCTTACCCCTCGCCTAGCGTCCAAGTCTCAGATGTGCTTTGGTGCCACCCACTGGCTCATAGGTGGAATTCAGCTTTCGGCTTTATTTTCTCCTAAGATCTCAAGTCTGTATTTTGTAATAGACTGTGTAAAAAAACAAAAACAAAAACCTTGCATATATAAGATTCTGTTTTTCCTACAACTCTACTATATGAAATTGGCATGAGAGTGGTCACAGACATGCTTTGCAATGAAGTTTTAGTTAGAATGTAAACTGTACTTCTTATGTATGTATAATTTTCATAAAGTATTTTGTAGAAACAGAGTAAATTATTGTATGATTTAGTCATGTTGTCAAGTTAATCTGACTTCTTGTTTTGAATGAAATACTTTATGTTAGGGATCCTAAACTTTAAATCCCCTAGCAAGGCTAAAGAACTGCTGAGCTAATATTTCTTGAATCTTTACTGCAACTCTGGACATCATTCCCTCTAAGTGAGAAGCTCTGACTATGTTATTAAAAGTGGAATTTTTATTTTAAAAAAGTAGTTGAAAAGCGTTGAAGGTAAGTTAACATTTATTTTTGGAAAGTTTTCCATGGAGACATGTTTGGGGTCATTTTAACATATAAAGCATTATTCCTCCGTAGGACCCAACTTGCTTGCCTTTCTCAAAACAAGCACTGATTTTAATGTAGGTTTAGGGGGAGCCTGGGTGGTCAGGTGTGTGAGACCTTACAACGGGTGTCTAGCAAATGTCACTGAAAATGACTAGAGTGCTTGCCTCCTCTAAAGATATTAGAATCTTCTGGGGCCCCTGGGTGGCACAGCGGTTAAGCGTCTGCCTTCGGCTCAGGGCGTGATCCCGGCGTTATGGGATCGAGCCCCACATCAGGCTCTTCTGCTATGAGCCTGCTTCTTCCTCTCCCACTCCCCCTGCTTGTGTTCCCTCTCTCGCTGGCTGTCTCTATCTCTGTTGAATAAATAAATAAAATCTTAAAAAAAAAAAGATATTAGAATCTTCTACCCATTTGCCAGTGGCTAACCTAGAACATGCCCTTCCCATTGTGTCTCAAGGTCTTCTAGGGAGATGTGTAGTCCAGCTCTAGGTCCCAGTTCTGCTCTGACCACAGGGGAGGGGCCAGGTGAGCTGAGTGGAGGCACACCTCCCAGGTGGGCCAGGAATAGTAGCAGAAGTGCAAATCCTTTCCAGCTCCTGCACTTCAAGGTACCAGCTCCTTTCTCAGCCCTTCTTTCAGTTACCTGCTCAGCCACCTTCCAATATCCAGCCAGCTCTGAAACAACGAAGTTGGGTCTAGTGTCTCTCCCTGGGACTGCCTGCCTCCTCCTATTCTCAGATCCCTGACGTTCAAAACACCAGAGTGAACAAAAGAACCACCTTTGGTATCAGAATGATTTGGGTTTGAATTCTGGCTCTACCACTCTCCGGGTGGCATGGGGTAACTTGCTTAACCCCTCTGTGCCTTCGCTTCTTTGTTTCCTGTAAAGTGTAAAATGTAGATAATAAGGCCTACCTTTCAAGAATATCGTTAGAGTTAAATGAGAGAAGATGTAGAAATGTCTAGTACTGTTGTACAGAAGAACTCTGTAAAAAGTAGCTTCAAAAAAAGAGACATCAAAAGACTCAACGAAGTCAAGTGGAGGGGACTGTGGTCATCACTAGGGAGAACATTAGCCCAGTCTTATGCCTCAGACTTCTGGGGAGGAAATATACTGGATACTTTCAGGTTCAAAAGTAGGCTTCAGAGGGGAGGGGCGTGGGGGAATGGGATAGGCTGGTGATGGGTATTAAGGAGGGCACGTACTGCATGGTGCACTGGGTGTTATACACAAGTAATGAATCATGGAACTTTACATCAAAAACTAGGGATATAATGTATGGTAACTAACATAATATAAAAAAATATTTTAAAAAAAGTAGGTGGGGGGAAAATGGTAAAACAAGGAGAACAACCATGCGGAGAGGATTCCAAAGTCATTATTACTAAACTGCAAATTCTTTGCGAAGACAGATGTTATCTAATTTATTTGTTTACTTAGCATCTTGCACTCCGTTGCACATGGTAACTGTTTGTTGTGTAAATCAGTGAATGCATATTGATTAGGGTCTTGTGAGATTAGGGTCTTGTGAAATTCTTAAACTTGACAAGTAATCTATGGACTTTTTTATTTAAAATAATTTTAACATGTACATGTAACATTTTTTGATGTGGAAAATCTATTTCACAAATATCATTGAGCATCCATTTTGCACAAGGGACATAGAAAGGTGGAGAGAGGGGAAAGCATTCTGAAGCTCATCCCTCAAAAAACAACTGCTGTTAACACTTTCAGTGTTTTTCCGGTCATCTTTTTCTTTTCTTGGGAAATATATTCTGTGGATTCACTTTACTACATCAGACAGCCATATGTGGTAATCAGCAAATAATACATTCAATATATGTGGGACGCTTTTATTTAAATGAAGAAGACTGTTCTAATTTTCTAGTCACTTGTCTCAGCATTGCAAGTTCCATTTCAGCATAGGAGCTTGAAATTTAAGGAAAAGAAGAAAAATGAGGGGAAAATACAAGTAAGTTTATTTCACATTTTTGAAGTCTTTGGAATCCACTTTCATAAAAGCTCAGTATCCTCTAATTTCAGTAGTTACTAAAATTTCAGTTCAGAAAATTTCTCCAGTCTTCCAACATTGCTTTCCTTTTATAGACAGGAGACCCTGATCTTTGAGGCCAAAGTGAAAATCTGAAACTTCTTTCTGATCTGTTTTGCTTCCAGTGAAATTTGAAGCTTTTGAAAATCCATCCAACATCTATAAAGACACCCAGGCTTTTCCCTACTCATCATGACTTGAGATAATAAGTCTGAACACCAGAAACAGTGATTGTAGGAATAGTCAATTCTTCACTCTGTACTTAAATTTTCCCAGCATTTAAGATCATTCTGAATTTTAATTTTTTTAATCTTTTTTTCAGTTCTCATTCTAGCATAAAAATTTCCCTCCCATTAAGTTATTTGTAAACACGATAATGTTTAATGGCTGTGTAATATTTTAAGAAAATATAATTTAACATTTTCTCCTTTTTGGACATTTAGGTTTCCAGATTTTAGTTGTTAGAAACCGCATTGCCTTGAAAAGCTTTGAGCAAAACTTTTTCTTTTGGATTATTTCCTAAGCAAAACTCTCCATAGAAGGGCAATCATTAGTTCAAAATGTTTCAGGTCCTCAACACCTACCGTCAACTCACTTTCACCAAGGGTATGAGAGAGTACCTATTTCACTGTACACTTGCCAGTCCTGGGTAGTCTTGAAATAGGGGAAAATTTTTTCTAAATTGATAGATGAAATGAAATCTAACTTTAACTTAAATTTATTGGATCACTGATAGCGTTCAATATTTGGCCATTTTTATCACCTCATCTGTGAGCTTAATTGTTCATTTCTCTTCTAAGATGTTAATGCTTTATTGATTTGTTCAGGCTTTCTTCAAAAGTATAAATCTATCGTTTGTTATTTTTATGGTGGATATTTTTCCCAGTTTGAAATTTGCCTTCAACATCTATTCAACACACGTTTATCTTAAGCCTCCCCCAACAGCCCGGCACTGGTGAAGTATCAAGGACGCCACAGACGCAGTCCCTGCCCTTCATAATCTCAGGGTTTAATACAGGGAGGCAGGCAGGTGAGCAATGAGTGTAAAAGCAGTAAGTCTTTCACAGTTTCCATGAGAAGTGTGAGCAGTCTACAGCGGAGACACTAAGAGAGCTAAGTGCTCAATTCTCATGTAGGGGCCAGGAAAGGCTTTCCAGAGGAGATGATTCTGAACTGAGTATTGATGCTGAGTAAACTAGTGTAGCAACAAGGGACAAGGTGGGAAAAGGCATTCCAGGCAGAGAGAACACCTACAAATGAGGCCAGAGAGCTGGTCTGTTAGGGAACTTCAGTAGCTGGGTTGGACTAGGGTGTAAATGTCAGGTCCTGAGGAACAAGAGGCTGGAGAGACCTCAGAGCTCACAACTTAAAAAATTATAAATAACTTGAGATGTTCAGCGAAGTCAAATTAACCTTTTCCTTACTCATCTTTTACACAATGTTTAAGCTAAGAAAGTCCTTTCTGACCCAGAGTTTTTATGCTTACCTTTATTTTCTTCTAGTTTCCATTTTTAATACTTCGATTTTATTTTACTCGTGACATTTAATTGTTTAATTCACCCGGAATTGACTTTGGTATATGATGGTAAGCCTCATTGGGATCTTTTTTCGGCTGTAATGTTTATCACATCTGTATTGCTCATTAAGCTTCTTTCTGTAACCTTATTTTGCTAATGGGTAAAAACAGGGAATGCTGAATATCCAATAAGAGGTATTCCCAGCTGAGGACAATGATAAAGGGAAATGAAAGAAATTTCACTGGGGTTTCCTCTTTTACTGAACTGTGTTAAACACTACAGGTACAACTCACAGGTACTTAGGATCCTGACTCCCAGGGTAGCGCTGCTATTTTGTTCTTAGAGGTTGCAAATGTTTAAGGCGCAAACCTGTTTCCACTGACAGTAATTCATTCTCGTGACAACTGAAGTGGGGAGAGGGAGGAGGAATATGTCACTGGCAGCTTGATTTGTTTACTCCTCCCAGAAATTAGGTAGAGTCGGTTTTCTTCCCCAGATGCTGGCTGGAAACCCAGTGGGGTCGGCATCTCCTCTCGGTACAGTACAAGCCCAACACCGGGCTGGGAGCTGGGAGCTGAGAGCTATGATTTGTTAGAAAGGCAAGCATAACCCGACCAGATTGGTTCTGGACTCCCCCAGATCTCCCTGTTACTTCACAGCATTCTGAAGACCTGTCTACCAATCACAGCGCTCCTTACTGGAAAAAGCAACTGCTGGAGAGTGCTGGGAGCCCCTAGCAACGCTCTGAGGCTTTTGAATCTGAGGGGGAAGACTGCAGTTAGCCGATGGTGGAGCAGAGCAGCACCTATGCCTCAGGAAGAGAAGCCTCTCAGGATGGACCCTCCACCCTCTGAAGAGCCCTTAGATAAGCAAAACAAAAAACTAGAAAAGCAGGAAGAGGAGATGGAGTTTAAGGAACTGGATGGTCTGAAGGAGGCCTTGGCAAACCTCCGGGGACTGTCGGAGGAGGAGAAGAGCGAGAAGGCGATGCTTTGCTCCCGCATCCAAGAGCAGTCCCTGCTCATCTGCATCCTAAAGCGGAGGTCAGACGAGGCCCTGGAGCGCTGCCAGATCCTGGAGCTGCTCAACACAGAGCTGGAGGAGAAGAGGCTGCTGGAGGCAGAGAAGCTGAAGGCCAAGAGCAAGCATGCCCAGAAGCTGGAGGAACGCTTTATGACCCTGGCAGCCAACCACGAGTTGATGATCCGCTTCAAGGACGAGCACAAGAGCCAGAACGTGAAGCTCAGGGAGGAGAATGAGAAGCTGAGGCTGGAGAACAGCAACCTCTTCAGCCAGGCTCTGAAGGACCAGGAGGCCAAAGTGTTGCAGCTCACTGCCCGCAGTGAGGCCCTGTCCAAGGAGCTGGAGACTCTGAAACAGAGGTGTGCTCAGGAGGCCTGCCAGGCTCAGGCCAGAGAGAAGGAGCTGCTGGAGCTGCAGAGCCAGCAGGCCTGCGCCCACACCCAGGAGACGGAGCAGCTGCGCAGCCAGCTGCAGAGCCTTAAGCAGCAGCACCGGCAGGCCGTGGAGCAGATGGCCAAGGCCGAGCGGGTGCACGGCAGCCTGAACCAGGAGCTGCAGGCCAGGCTGCAGACAGTCACTCGTGAGAAAGACGAGCTGTTGCAGCTGTCCATGGAGAGGGGCAGGGTGCTTCAGAGCAAGCAAGTGGAGATTCGCCAGCTTGAGGAGAAGCTGGAGACAGCAGATGTGGCCAGGAGGCAGGCACTGGAGAGGTTTGAACAAGAGGCCGTGGCCGTGGACAGTAACTTGAGAGTGCGGGAACTTCAGCGCAGGGTGGATGGGATCCAGAAGGCCTATGATGAACTCAGGCTGCAGTCTGAAGCCTTCAAAAAGCACAGCCTGGATCTTTTAAGCAAGGAGAGAGAACTCAACGCCAAACTCCGCCATCTCTTCCCATAGGAAGCTTCTGTTTCCTCTTTCCTCTAATTTAGAATTTAAATATTTGTGCCTTAGCATTATGACAAGAGTAAAGTTGGTTTTCCATTCATTATACTTTTAAGCATGAAAGGCAACTCAAAGAAAAGCTGCTTTACTGTGATGTTGTGGTTGTTACTGTTGTAAGGCTAGCACTAATCTTCAGTCCTACCACCTAAAATACACATGATTTACGAGATTCCTTTCTGTGCCTTTGAAATCCTTCTACGTTTGCTATCATTATCTCCATCTTCCTCATAACTTATTCATTCTCAACCCCAGATATTCTCAAATATCCTGAGACTTTAAATTAGCAGCTCCTATGGACTTACGTGAATCTTAAAAGTGCAAGGAGATATACTATTGTGAAAACAGTTTTGCATATTTCCCCCTTGTAGATAGGTAGGTCTGTAGTCTCCCTTAGTTGAAGATATAAACTGTAACAGTTAATAGCATAATAATGGCATAGAGAACTTGCAGAACAAATTGTCTGATTTTGCAACTGACAAACAATTGCTTGCTTCACCTGCTTTATAGCAGTAGTAGCCTTTGATTTTATTTTACTTGCACTGGCTTGGAAAACAAAGATTGAAATCATTAAGTTCTTTACCAGAGTAGGCAAACTGTATTACAGTCATTCTATAGGAGCAGTAAGATTCAAATTAAGTGAAATCAACCAGTTTTAATTTTTCCTGCAAGCTTAGATCACATTCCATTTTCTTGCTTTTTCTCCTTAATAAAAACAGGATTTATAGGTGCAAGGGTGCAAGTATCAGTAGTTTCATTTAATATTGCATATTAAGCTAATAGACAAAGGCCCCAGTTTACAGTAACAAGTCAGAGCAGACCAGGTATGATACATAAAGCAATGCATAGTGATGATTTTGTTTCTTTTAGCAGTATTTCCTTGCAATTACCTTTTCCTTTTTTTATTTATTTTTTAACTTTTTCCTTTTTTAAGAAAACACCTAAATGAAATACATATGTATACTTATAGCATGTTTGTAGGAATACCTAAATATGTAGATATATAAAAACATAATAGTTATTACATCTATCTACAGAAAGTTCTTAAAGAGGCAGTTATAAAAAATATATTTTATACTTCCCTATTTCCCTAGTTTTAGTCAATATATAAGCATTATTATAAATATCTCTCAAAATAGATTGTAATATAGTCTTTTCCTTACCCATTCAGTGCCAAGGGTCCCAAGAGTTACCTAATAATTTAGATGTATTAACTTTCCTTGGTATCTTTTTAATAAACCATTTTTGAGTGTTACTTTACCTCAGGCAGTTTTTTAAACCTATTTTCTCACAGTCCTATTAAGACTGTGGTATTACATACAAATTCCAAGAAACCATGTTGTTGGCTTGAAAGGACTATGTACTTCCTCTTACACATTCAAGAATCAGAATATAGGAGCTAATTTTATTATGGTTATCCCTTATTGAGCTCATACTATTATTGTGCTGAAGCACTGTGGATGGCTTGTTTTATTTATTTAATCCATAGGGCCGCTTGAGAAGGTAAGTATGTTTATTTATATAGCAAGGAAGAGGAAACTGGGATTCAGCAATTTGTCCAAAGCCATTTAATCACTGGGGCTGCTGGGCTACAAATAAGACGGGAAGGTTAAGTTATGGACAGAACACAGGGAGCCTCAAAAGCTAGGCAGACCCCTTATAATGGAGAGTGAACAGGGAGGAGAGGGGCAAGCGTACAAACGCAGCACAGATCAGCGCTCCTTTTCCCAGCCAGGTTTGGGCGGCCTTGCATGGGGCCGGGTGCGCATGCGTGCCAGCTTCCCTTCCTTTCTCTCACCAGGGCTCCCAACCCTTTTTGCCTGCCGAAGCTCCACCCACTGGGCCCCACAGGCTGTGGGGAGGTGGTGTAGTTCGCCCAGGTTTTATGCCCAACTTCTGTGGAGGAGGCAGCTCCTGGGCAGACGCAAGGTGGGTCTTTGAACCAGGCTGAGGGCAGTTTGGGCAGGGAATCCTGGCGTCCTGGTATGAAGTGTGGTCTAGTAGAGGACTTAGCCCATGGTATTCCTCTTTAGACGGGGAAGGGTGTTTCTGGAAGAGTGCGGGGGTGGGTAAGATAGGGGGATGGGGCACGTGTCCCCTAAAACATGGGCACAAAGCAAGGGTCTCAGGTGACAGGGTCTGAGGACAGTACTGTTCAGTCATGCTAAGGCTTTTGTGTTAGGTTGTACGATATGAAATTGCTACTTTGTGGGTCATAAATGACTAGATACTATTTTGTGATGTTCACTCTAATACCCCTTTGAAAGATTAAAAGGATAGTGGGTAATGAGAAGAGAAGGTAAAAGATGGATGCCTACGGAATTGATGGAAGAGACTGATGTGGCGAACAAAGGTAAAAGAAATGTAGGAAAAGCTAAACTTCCTTACAACTTACAGCCCATTGACAAGTACTTGGGACAGGCAGAGTGACTTTCTTCCAGGAACTCAACTGCCTCAATACTTGCTAGAGGCAAAAGTTAACCTTAGCTAGAGGCAAAAGTTAACCTTAGCTTGACATTAGCCCAACCTCCAGGATCCTGTAAGTCTTCTTTAATACATAAAAATCCGTTTGGAAACCTCTGTATCTACCCCCCCTCCCACCTTCCAAGATACATGTTAGCAATCATCCTCCAAACATGGTCCACTAATAAACATCTGAAGGATCTCATGATTAAGGTTTTACTAGACAGTAGTGAATGACATTATCCTAATAGCAGCTAGCCCCTCAAGGTCCTGGAAGCCTTGCTTCCAAATTCCTTAGAGACATAAGCTATCTCTAACACACTCCCAATTTACAAGTATATAATCAGTCTCTTCTCAAGATCTCAGTGCAGCTTTTTGCCCACGGTCCTGTTCCTGTGCTTTGATAAAACCACCTGTTTTGCACCAGACATCTCAAGAATCCTTTCTTGACCGTTCATTCCCAAACCCCAATATTTCACATCAGATCCCACAATACAGAATAAGAAAGTAAGAGGAATGTGAACCTATCATGTGTTGAGTGCTTTTCATTTAAGCCACATACCAACTCTTCAAGAGAGGTTTATTTATCCCTGTTTTACAGATGAAAAAAGTGAGGCTCAGGGCAGTGACTTGCCCAAAGCCAGGGGGCTTTGGTGGGGGGGTGGGCAGGAGAAAGGTTTGAACCCAAGCTCCTCTGGCAGGGCCAGCTTCATAGGTGTGTCACCTGCATAGAGATCCCACATTTGGTTTAATGCTGTGATGTCACTGTCTTGGGTTTTGTTTTTTTTTTAAGAGAGAGAGTGAGTGCGAGTGGGGGTGGGGGAGGGACAGAGGAAGAGGGAGAGGGAGAGAGTCTTAAGCAGGCTCTATGCCCAGTGACAGTCCGACTTGGGGCTCAGTCTCATGACCCTGAGATCATGGTCTGAGCCAAAATCAAGAGTTGGATGCTTAACCGACAGAGTCACCCAGGTGCCCCAAGATTCTTAATAATTGTGTGACAATGAGTTCCACGTTTTCCTTTTGTGCTGGGCACTGCAAATTATGTTGCTGGGCCTGTTTTCTGGCTCAAAAATCCATCCTCTCTCCCACTATATGAACTACCTTCAAACCAGCCACAGAAAAAAGCATTGTTTTTTTTCCCTCCGTGCTCCACGGCACTTTGCATTCCACTGTCTCAGTGCTTATCTTGTTTTAATCTGTGATGCGCAGCCAGATTCGGGGAGGAGCAACCAGCTCAGTTATGTTGTATGCTGATCTATAAAATGATGCTTATCGCTAGAACAAATTAAAAACTATAAAGTGGCCATCTCCAAACTACTGCCCTTGAGGGGAAATTTGAAAAACAACAAAACTGCTTTCTAAGGCAGACCTCTAGCCCTAGTGATTTTTTTCTGCAATATCAACAAGTAGTAACCCTAAAATGAAAGTCAGCAGAACAGAGTTTCTAAAAACAAATAATGTGTGAATAGTGCTGTGTAGATAGTGTGATCTTTTGTGTTATGTTTTTATAATCCCTTCAGTGTGCCTCTAAGGAACTTGTCTAGTTCAAACAAACAAACAAAAACATCATGAAAGAGAGCTAGAAAAGGAAGGAGAGCTACCGAAAAAGTGAACTGACTGGGCTGATGTTTTCACAAATACTGACTCTGCTTCAGTTAGTGAAAATTCATTCAGGTTAATTTGTTTCTAGTAAGGTATTAATAGAAAATCTATTTCTTCCCAACTCCACTATAGTAAAGTTAAACATTTATTTATTTATTTACTTATTAAGCAGGCTCCACACAGCATGGAGCCCAACGTGGGGCTTGAACTCATGACCCTGAGATCATGGATGCTCAGGGGCGCCTGGGTGGCTCAGTCATTAAGCGTCTGCCTTCGGCTCAGGGCGTGATCCTGGAGTTCTGGGATCGAGCCCCACATCGGGCTCCTCTGCTGGGAAGCCTGCTTCTTCCTCTCCCACTCCCCCTGCTTGTGTTCCCTGTCTCGCTGGCTGTCTGTCAAATAAATAAATAAAATCTTTAAAAAAAAAAAGAGTTGGATGCTCAACTGACTGAACCACCCAGGCACCCCAAGTTAAATAGTTATTTAAAGAACAGTGTTTGAAGGAGTATCTGTCTGGGTGCTTGCTGCTCTATCCAGGCCTTGTTGACCCAGATACCTGTGGATAGAGGTGGATGGATGGTGGGTAGCCATCAACAATGCCCGCTGTTCCACATCTACGGAGACTGACAGATCCTTATCAGGCGGGGAGTCTTTTTTATCCTCGTCTCCTAAAAAATGTTGGAATTTTGAGGAGGTGGCCAAGAATGGGCTTTATTTAATCATTTGCCCGTCTCCTGAAGGGCAAGCTGGATGTTATTTTCCAAAGACTAAAAACATCTGATTAAAGTGAAGGGCTTAAGGCTGTCCAGATGAATCTCCCTACCTGATGCTGTTTTCTCTAAACCTTCTGTTTATCTCACTTGGAAAAAAAACTAATCCAAGAAAACTTTTCCCTTGGACAGACCTCCCTGATCATTCATTACACATTCAACTGACTATAGTGCCCTCTGCTCAACCACCTCACTCCTCAGTTCTACAAAGGTATTCGTCTTCGTTATTTGCCAGACTGTGTCTATTGAATGCTCTAATCCACTCTTACTTGTACTAGTCTAAAATAACCTCCCCTTTCATGTTTGAGATTGCTCGTTACAGCATTGTTTGTAATAGCAAAAGACCGGAAACAGCTTAAATGTCATCAGTAAGGCACTGGTTAAATAAACTGTGGGCCCTTTATACTTTGGAATACATTGCAAATATATTTTTTAAAAAAAAAGAAAGAAAAGAAAAACGAAGCTCTTTCTTTATGTATGGATATGAAAATATCTCCAGGATAAATGTAGGGGGAAAAGCAAACGGGGGTACAGAATAATACCTGTAGTTTACTATCTTCTGTATAAGGGGAAGAGGGGAATAAGAATGCAAACATATTTACTCCCATCTGCTTAAATAAATATTGAAAATAATAAATACTAATAAAAGTGGTTATTAGTGGTATGGAGGGGTGAGGGATAGGACTGGGAAGGAAACTCAGTGTATACCATTTTTATATCATTTGACTTTCGAGCCATCTGAATGTATTACCTATTCAAAAAGACAATACAATTAAAAATAAAGAATCTTCCATGTAACTGTTTAACTTCCTAGTAAGCTCTATTTCTGTGTAGATGACTCAAAAAGCCTGCAGATTTTTCTTTCTCCAAGAATTAAGTAGACAAGACATATTTTATATAGAGCCAAATATGGTCTGACAGATTTAGGTCAGGCCATCCGGCTGAAAGCTGCTGCTTTCACAAATGTTCAACAACATACGGCTAATGACAATTTCTTTTTCTACCCTGAACGCCTCCTAAAGATCACTATTTCTCTCCTGAATTTGAAGATTTGAGTGGATTTTCTTTTTTTTTTTAAAGATTTTATTTATTTATTCGACAGAGAGAGAGACAGCCAGTGAGAGAGGGAACACAAGCAGGGGGAGTGGGAGAGGAAGAAGCAGGCTCATAGCAGAGGAGCCTGATGTGGGGCTCGATCCCATAACGCCGGGATCACGCCCTGAGCCGAAGGCAGACGCTTAACCGCTGTGCCACCCAGGCGCCCCTGAATGGATTTTCATATGTCTTTGTGAGACATGAATTTTAGATCTTAGAAATCCTGTTTTCTCATACATTTAAGTTTTTAGGCTGGTGTTGGTTTTGCCCTAACAGACAAAAGATGGTAGAGGTGGGGTAGGCTAAGCCATTCTGACCTTTCCATTTTAATAAGTTATTCATCTAATGTACCTCATTAATTTAACAAATATTTATTGAGAGTCTTTAATTGGCCAGGTACTTACCCTTATCCCCCCTGATATTGTCTCCTAGTGGGTGAGGAAAATGCTGAAGGATAGGATGACAAGGGAGTGCATAGCAGAGTTTGCCAACATAATGTAGAAGAGGTTAGGGACAGCATTTTCTAGAAGTGGCAGTTAAGCTAAAGCCTGTTAAATGTGTTAAGAATTGCCCAAAAGAGAGAATATATTTGCAAAGGACACCACAGATAAAGGACTGGTATCCAAGATCTACAAAGAACTTCTCAAACTCAATACGAGAAACAAATAAACAAATCATAAAATGGGCAGAAGATATGAACAGACACTTTTCCAATGAAGACATACAAATGGCTAACAGACACATGAAAAAATGTTCAAAATCATTAGCCATCAGGGAAATTCAAATCAAAACCACACTGAGATACCACCTTACGCCAGTTAGAATGGCAAAGATAGACAAGGCAAGAAACAACAATTGTTGGAGAGGATGTGGAGAAAGGGGATCCCTCCTACATTGTTGGTGGGAATGCAAGTTGGTACAGCCACTCTGGAAAACAGTGTGGAGGTCCCTTAAAAAGTTAAAAATTGAACTACCCTATGACCCAGCCATTGCACTACTGGGTGTTTACCCCAAAGATACAGACGTAGTAAAGAGAAGGGCCATATGCACCCCAATGTTCATAGCTGCATTGTCCACAATAGCCAAATCATGGAAGGAGCCGAGATGCCCTTCAACAGATGACTGGATTAAGAAGCTGTGGTCCATATATACAATGGAATATTACTCAGCTATCAGAAAGAACGAATTCTCAACATTTGCTGCAACATGGACGGCACTGGAGGAGATAATGCTAAGTGAAATAAGTCAAGCAGAGAAAGACAATTATCATATGATTTCTCTCATCTATGGAACATAAGAACTAGGAGGATCGGTAGGGGAAGAAAGGGATAAAGAAAAGGGGGGTAATCAGAAGGGGGAATGAAACATGAGAGACTATGGACTATGAGAAACAAACTGAAGACTTCAGAGGGGAGGGGGTGGGGGAATGGGATAGACTGGTGATGGGTAGTAAGGAGGGCACGTATTGCATGGTGCACTGGGTGTTATACGCAACTAATGAAGCATCAAACTTTACATCAGAATCAGGGGATGTACTGTATGGTGATTAACATAATACAATAAAATAAAATTAATTATAAAAAAAAAAAAAAGAATTGCCCAAAAGAGCCTTCAGAGCATCTCCTCCTCCTGATAAGAAACGGCCTTTCCCAGTAGCCACACAATCCAGGGCTGCAGAATAAGCAGTCACAGTAGACTCTTACCACAGACCCTGTGGCCGGATTAATCCCATTATACTCACTTCCGTGTTTACCTCCATCCCTGTCAGAAGTCCGAGCCTTCATAATCAGGCTCAGTCCTCCCCCCTCCCCATCCCCACTCAAATCCTGCCACTAAGTCTTTGAAAACCTAGGTCTGTGATCAGCAAACTACCAAGGTATTAGTGCAGTGCGTGAAGGAGTGCCCTGGCATCAGACTGTCTGGATTCAAATCCTGTCATTTACTGGGGGACCTCGTACTGGATGAAGAGGAAACCAGAGAGCTAAAACTTTCAGTGAGTTAGAGCTATGACCAGAAGATGGCATAAATTTCACGTTGGTGTCACCATAGAAAAGAATGATCCAAATCTAGAAAACAGCTTTTTCTTTTAAGATATTTATTTATTGTGTGTGTGTGTGAGAGAGAGAGAGCACAGAGGGAGAGGGAAAGGGAAAAGCAAACTCCCCACTGAGCAGGGAGCCTGATGTGGGTCTCGATCCCAGGACCCTGGGGTCATGACCTGAGCCAAAGGCAGATGCTTCACTGACTGAGCCACCCAGGTGCCCTAGAAAACAGCTTTTTAAATGAATATCCTTAGTGGACAATATTCTGAGGAGAAACAGAATCACAATGAAATCTTAGTAAATTTTATTTATTAGTTTTATGGTTAGATGTAATATTGGCATTATCTTAAAACTATTATATTTTAAAACTATATCATATATATGAGATATGTATATGATATGCGTATGAGAGAGAATAAGAGAGAGGCTAAAGCAAAACTAATTATGTTCCTGTTGCTAGAGATAAAATTTTCAGTGTATACATTAAGATATTAAAAAGTAAAGTAACCCATTTGATGTTAAATTTGAATCGAAAATATCAGTCTAAATCTATGGATAGTTTTTCTTTAAAAAAAGAAATAGGTGTGTCCCAGCTCTATCAAATGAAAGGCCTAAATTCAGTGACAGTCTGGTATGAGCATCTCTAGGGCCCAGTTTGTGGCCTCCAAAAACTATTTTCCATTAAAACGAACTTTCTCTCTTTGGAGAAAGGGCTAATTCCATATCTGGAGTCAGAAATGTACACAATGAACCTGATATGGTTAGTTGTATCAGAAAGCAAACTGTGTCAAAGACTAACACAGCTCTCTTAACAAGACATGAGAGCCAAGTTGGAGAGGTACCCAAAGGCTAAAGAGGAGTAATATGAGTACAAAAATAACTGCAATTGAGTGAAACAAACTGAATATTTTAAAATCTGTGAGTTCATTATGATATACCAAAAAAGACAAACAAACAATAGCAATAATGAAAACAACAACAAATACAAAGCTCATTGGTCGCTAACTGAAAAGTGGCTATTAAAAGGAATTAATTGATCATTTATCTTACTTTGTTCCCTATATTTTAGGGTGACAAGATGGCCCATACGTGATGAGATAAAGTTGTTTTTCAGAGAATTGCAGAAAATTAAAGGAATAAAAGAATTTAAAAGGCATTATTTTGTAACCCCTAGTGAAATAATTTCTTCAGGCACTGATCATCATTAGACAAAACTATTAGGAGAAAGGTTAAGGTAGAATTTTACAATGGAGGAGGAATTAGAGTGTCAGCATATGAAAACATCCATCATTCTTACTATCACTAAAAATAGGAAAGCTAAACATTCATGTGTCATAGGATGCATCATGAAAAGAGACGCCTTCTAGGAAGAATTCTGGCCATAAATATTGAACCTGAAGCGAACTAGACCTGAAACTAATTTCTCCGCTAATGGGAGAAGTAAAATGGCACCAACAAGAAACCAAACAAACACATCTAGAATATGGGACATTCAAAAAACAACTAACCTGGTTTGTTCAATCAAGTGGTACTGGGGAAAAGGGGTGGAGCAGATGCCGCCCTAGATGAAAAGAGATTTAAGAGACATACCAAGCAAATGGAATATATAGAATTGTTTGGATCCTGATTCAATCAAGCCATCTGTAGATAAAGATTTGTGGAACAACTGAATATTGACTGGGTTCAAATGATACCAAGAAATCCATAATAATGTTACTGGTTGCAATCATGGCATTGTGGTCATAGGAGAAATGACCTTATAGTTAAAAATGCATAGTGACACATGTAAGGATAAAATGACATGATGTCTAGAATTTTTACCTTAAAATATTTGAGCAAAAAAAGTCAGGGAGATTAAACAAGTGTGGCAAAATCTTGATACTACTTAAATCTGAATGAGGAGTATACAGGGATTTAGTATGTTCTTTACTTTTGTGTGTGATTGCAAATTTTCAATATTAAAAAAAATTAAAAAGGGCTGAGGTTTCTGAAGGAAGGAAGAAGAGAAATAATTTGGAATTGGCAATGGGAAACTAGGGCAGCTCAGCCAAATTCCGGCTCTGGGGTACCTGGGGTGAGAGATAAGAAGTGGAGTTTTTCCTATCAGCACATGAAAAGCCCTGTTTTTGCCTTTCCAAATCTCTAACCTGAAACTTCTGCACCTGCTGTCCCTTCCCCAAAAAACAGTAATTCCCAACTTCAGTGGCAGCAACTGTGGGGCTTGATTAGTTGGGCGACATCCCAGTACTTTGTTACTATCTTGACATCCCAGTACTTTGTTACTATCTTAGTTGATTACTAATGTTGGTCATTTTTAAATAAAAGAAATCTGATTCCAGATTAGTCCACAGTAGTGTAACTTTCATTCATTTGCATTCAGAAGTGCTTTCTTGAGAGGAGGACAAAGGAATGGAAATATAGCTAGCACACTGGGAATTGCACATAATCCATGCAAAAATGCAGTGCTTGTGAACATAATCCTATAGTGTCCAAACACTGTCAATTCCTGCGTCTTCAATTTGCACTCAGTAAGAGCTTCTCATGGTGTTACTTCCTGCTCTTTACAGATTATACTTTCAGGGCGAATAGGCAAACTAGATTAAAATGAGCATTTTGGCCTCTGTAGTGCTATTATCCAACTCTGATTCACCTGCGTTCCCTACCATCTCTGCTCTAATTCTCTGCTATAGAAAATCCAATGTATTGGTGCTGAAGTACCACAAAGTCATGGTCTTCGTAGAGGACTTGATAGATTGGTACTTGTCATCTATTTCAATCCCTCTTTGAATGTGCTTTTCCCCATATTACAAAAATGGAAAAGCTGAAACAAAAGAAACATAGGAGCAAACTATATTTGCCAGACTCCTCTGCAGTTCTATCTGGAAGATGCAAATGAGGCAGGGGCCCTTTCCCCCTGCTTTGGCTGTTGTTGCTGCCAAGTGTATTCTTGGAAACACAGGGTTTTCTGCAACAACATCCCTATATTCATTCACTAGTTTTATGGGATATAGTTTTCTATATGGCCAGCCCCCAAGATAGCACCTAATGATTCTTTTCTCCTAGTATTCAATCCTTGTGTAGCTCCCTTTCACAGTAAAGTCTGACTGTGTGACCAATAGAGTACTACAGAAGCAATCGTAGGTGACTCCTGAGGCCAGGTCATAAAAGACATTGCTGCTGCTTCTTTGGTGTCTTGAATCATTCACTCTGGGGGATGCCAGCCACCGTGTAGTGTAGACATTCACACAACGTATGGCTAGGCCTACATGGAAGGGGACCTGAAGTTTCCTCCAGCCATCTGGGAGGTGGATCTCCAGCCCCAGTCAAGCCCACAGATGACTGCAACCCCAGCCAAAATCTGATTGAATTCCACGAACATTCCAGAGCCAGACTGCATAACCAATGCACTTGAAAATTTCTGACCAACAGAAACTTCAAGAGATAATAAATGTTTATTGTGGGTTTAAGCCACAACAATAAGCAAATATCTATTGTTGCTTTTAGATTTGGGATAACTTGTTAAGCCACAAAAGATAATTAATACATGGGGTTGAAAGTTTGGGCAGTAACCGTGCACTTGGAGCCAAATCTCAGTTTTCTATTTTACCACTTTCCCAACTGGGGCAGAGACGGCAGGTCCCTATAAGGCCTGTTAGGCCACTTTGTACTGAGAAGCATTCTTGATCACCCACCCTAGTGCCCACACCTCCAGTCCTCCCAATGACTTTATAAGCACACATTTTCAGTATTACAAACTTTTCTGCTTAAAATAGCCAGATTAGTTTCTCTTTCCTGCAGCTGAGCTTAACCTAATAAAAAATACCCAACTGAAATTAACAGCGAGACACTGGAGATATTCCTGTTAAAGACAGAAATAAGACAAGGAAGTTGGCTATGGACAGTATTATTTAACATCAAGGTGGAAGTATTTCATTGTCAGTCAAAATAATGAAAAATGTACTGCAAAGGAGGAGGCAAAATTGTCATTATATATATAAGATGACATAACTGTCTACCAGGAAAATTTGAATGAATAAGCTGAAAATAAACTTAAGAAAGTTCAGTGGGATAGTCGGCAAAAAATTTAACAAAAAACATCAAAAGCTTTCCTATGCAGCAACAATACCCATTTAGAAAATACAAAGGAAGAAATAATCCAGCCCAGTAGCAAAAAATGCATAAAGATAACTTGGAAAAATAAACTAATAAATATAATGCAGTTTCCATGAAAATTCCAGCTCTTTTTGAACTTGGAAAATTGTATGACATTATCTGCAAGGTTCTTTCTTTATTCTTCTAGATACCATAGGTCATATTTATTTTTGCCCCTTGCAGAATTGTTTTCTTTTAGTTGAGCTTTGTGTTATGCCTTCCACTGAAACTGGAGACCTTCTTCTTTTATTCATTCAACAAATATTTATTGAAGCCTAAGCTGTGGCAGGTACTGTTCTGGATATTTGGGATCTATCAGTGTCCAACTTTCCTGGCACTTGCTTTCTATCTAAGAAACATAGCTAACCATAAACATTCCTTGAGGCTATTTGCTACTTTATTCAGTATGCCAAAGAGAAGTTTCTTAAGACCTAAGAACTGGAAAAGTGGCTAAGGGATTCATATAAAGTTCACTCATGAGCAAACAAAGTTTCTCCTTTCAATTTGCCAGGGAAGCTTAGTTTCTTGTTAGCTCAACTTGAGTAACTGTAAGATTTTATATCTATCCTATTCCAATACAAACTTTCCCCCCTTTTTGGAACTCCTTATCTTCCTGTTTCATCTATATTTTCACTCGCCTTGCTTTTAAAAAATTTGAATTTTTTTGTTTCGTTGTATTCTAATGAACTTGTGAACTGCTTCAAATCTCAAATACCTTGTGAGATTAGAGGAACAAGATAACACCAAGAGGAAACAGACATATCCAGAATATGGTGCATTTTTTGACAACTGCCCTTGTGTCTTCAAAAAGCCAATATTAAGAAAAGCTAAAAAAAATAGGACTATTTTAGACTGAGAAATGGGGGGAAAAAACTACAAAAACATAGCCAAATGCAATAAGTCACCCTTGATTGGATCCTGGCTCAAAAGACAGTATCCACTATAAAAGATTATTTTGAGGAAAGCTGAGGAAATTTGAGTATGGCATGGATAATAGATATTAGTAAATGATTGTTAATTTTCTCAAGACCTGATAAGTGTAAAGATTATGAAAGAGAATGTTCTTATTCTTAGAGATATATACTTAAGTATGTTGGGGTGATGTGTCTTGTCTTGCAACTTTGGGATGATTCAGCCAAAAAATTTATATTTTACAAACATTTACAAACAGGTAATGCATATATGGCAAATGTTAATTGTTGAATTGTTGAGTCTGGATATTAGGTAGTATTGCTGAATTAGTGTGGATACTGTACTATTTCACATATTCTGTGAAATATTTGGAAATTTTTAAAGTTGATATATATCTTTTTATTATACACAGATAAAAAACTGTGGTTATTAAAAACATTAGAATACTTCCGTGAAGCAATTTCCTATGCAGTAAAGCTTCTAGAGAAAGAGACTGATACTTTAATTTTCTATGGGCTTTAAATTTAGAGACCCTGTTATTATGGTCCAACTATTACTAGAACCACTAGAGGTGATTGCTAGAATTTTGACATCCAATGTTACACAGACCTACGGACCAATCTTTAGGTAATTTACATATTCATTACTCCCTGAGTAGTATTTCATACAACTGATTTTGGGAATCATTATCTCAGATTTCATATTCTGTATTTACACTTCCTAACATATTCATCTCAAATGGCAATTTTCTTTTTTAGATTTTATTTGTCAGAGAGAGAGAGAGAACCAGTGAGCACAAGCAGGGAAGGGGCAGAGGGAGAGGGAGAAACAGGCTCCCTGCTGAGCAAGGAGCCCTCACAGAACTTGATCCCAGGACCCTGGGATCACCACCTGAGCTGAAGGCAGACCTTTAATCAACTGAGACGCCCAGGCGTCCCTCAAATGGCAATTTTCTTATGCAAGCCATTAGAAATTGCCACAGATACTACTGTGGTTAAATTAGGAAAATATGTTTCAGATAGCATTTTTAAAATGAATCAATAAAACCTTATTTTAAAACCATTTCAATAAATTATATACTCTACCTGATAAGAGATGTATCTCTCATTATCTCTTTGTATGGAGAAGAGACCGCAGCATTGTCACAAGACTTAAACGGGAAGAAACTTCTGAAATTTCTAAAGACTTGGAAGAAATTTAGTTGAAACCCCACAGTTGTAAGAAGAGTTTGCCTCTATTACATAGACCACTTCAATATCTATTTTTCAAATTAGAATTTGTTTTATGATTTCAAGTAAAGTCGATGTCAAAGAAAATATGACCCTGAAACATTGACCAGTATAAACAAAATATAAAATATAAAAAAAAAATTAAAAAACCTGTGGTTATCAAAACTAAGCACGTTCATAAGACGGCCAACACAACAGAGAAAAGAACAGGGCTGTCATCCTGACCACAGGGATTTTAAGGGTACTCTTTTTACCCCGGTAGATGAAAAACAGCAACAAAATCAGGCTCATTCAGGAAAAACCAGAAAATATTCTATTGGGAAACCGGTAATAGTCCTTTTCAGAAAAAGCATGTCAGTTTCGTGAGCCCTCTCCCCCCCCCACCAGATAAAACAAACAGGAAAAAGTCACATTCACGATTCACTCAACGAAATGTCCTCTGTTAACACAACCAGCAGTACACACCGTGAGGTAGCGGCAGTACAAAAACACTGGCACGCATGTGCGCACCCACACATACTCACGACCACGCCCACTACAGAACACACAAAATGGGTTTGCAATCCTATCACAGACAAGGACAAGACCATGTTTTTGTTGTTGTTTAGAAAATACACAGAAACGGCTTAGACATTTTAATAAAATTATTGTAATAAAAACTTGGAAAAATTATGTATGAATGATTTAACTTATTTACCTCTTTCCCCCCAGCACTCTGTGTTTGAGTGAAAAGATCTTGCATTACAAACGGAAGGGGAAAGGAGCAATTTCAACCGGTATCTGATCACCAGTCGTAAAATTCCGGGGAAATGCAGGTTAACTTTAAGATTATTCATAAATTTGGTATTTAAAAGATCAATTCTGAGAGAGAGTGGTTTCACTTGAAGTGCAAACCTGAATACGGACGCTTGAGAAGCGAGGGCGGAGAGAGTAGACCGTCTCTCAATAATTAATTCAGGATTTGTTATTTTTGCCGCTTGCGGACTATGACATCACTGGAAAATCTGAAATTACTCCCATTCCAGACCTCATGAACTCTCGCGATACTAGAGCCCAGTGGAGCGCGAAACGCCGTGGGAGGGGCTGGGGTGAGATCGACTGACTTCCGGCCAGGCCGTTGTCTGGGTGGCGCGGTCGAGTCATCGTAGGGCCTCACCGCTTCGGTCTCCCATCCCTCCCCCCCGCCTCAGCGCGGGGGGTCGACCAGCCAAGTGAGGCGGACCTTCCCCTCTGTTTCGCTCTGGCCAGCTTCCTGGCCCCCCGCGCTGGGGTCTGGGGTCCTTTGGGCCCGCGAGGCCCGGTCTGAGGGGCCGGGGCCTACGTGGGCCCGCCGCTGGGCCCCATGAGGCATAGCCTGACCAAACTGCTGGCGGCCTCGGGCAGCGACTCCCCAACCCGCAGCGAGAGCCCGGCTCCGGCCGCGACCTGCTTGCTGCCCCCGGACCTGACCCGGGCGGCGGCGGCGGCGGCGGCGGCAGAGGAGGAAGAGACGGCGGCGGCCGGATCTCCCGGCCGCAAACAGCCGCGCGGGGACGACGGCGAGTTGGAGGCCGGGAGGGGGGGTCGCGGCGGCGTGGCCGTGCGCGCGCCCTCGCCCGAGGAAATGGAGGAGGAGGCGATCGCCAGCGTCCCCGGAGAGGAGACGGAGGACATGGACTTTCTGTCCGGGCTGGAACTGGCAGATCTTCTGGACCCCCGGCAACCAGACTGGCACCTGGAGCCCGGGCTCAGCTCGCCCGGGCCTCTCTCATCGTCCGGCGGAGGCTCCGATAGCGGCGGCCTGTGGAGAGGGGACGACGACGACGAGGCCGCGGCTGCCGAGATGCAGCGCTTTTCTGACCTGCTGCAGAGGCTATTAAATGGCATCGGAGGCTGCAGCAGCGGCAGTGACAGTGGCGGCGGCGAAAAGAGGCGGAGAAAGTCCCCAGGAGGCGGCGGCGGCTGCAGCGGCAACGACAACAACCAGGCGGCGACAAAGAGTCCCCGGAAGGCGGCGGCGGCTGCTGCCCGTCTTAATCGGCTGAAGAAGAAGGAGTACGTGATGGGGCTGGAAAGTCGAGTCCGGGGTCTGGCAGCCGAGAACCAGGAGCTGCGGGCCGAGAATCGGGAGCTGGGCAAGCGCGTGCAGGCACTGCAGGAGGAGAGTCGCTACCTACGGGCCGTCTTAGCCAACGAGACCGGACTGGCTCGCTTGCTGAGCCGGCTGAGCGGCGTGGGACTGCGGCTGACCACCTCGCTCTTCAGAGACTCACCCGCCGGTGACCA
Organism: Ailuropoda melanoleuca; assembly: GCF_002007445.2. Classification (NCBI taxonomy): domain Eukaryota; kingdom Metazoa; phylum Chordata; class Mammalia; order Carnivora; family Ursidae; genus Ailuropoda; species Ailuropoda melanoleuca. Next base: position 44,229,352 of record NC_048225.1, read on the forward strand.
TGACTACGCTCTGCCCGTGGGAAAGCAGCAGCAGGACCTGCTGGAAGAGGACGACTCAGCGGGAGGAGTGTGTCTTCATGTGGACAAGGATAAGGTGTCCGTGGAGTTCTGCTCGGCGTGCGCCCGGAAGGCGTCGTCTTCTCTTAAAATGTAGGGTCAAGTAATCTGCTCTTTATCCGCGTTTACCCCTTTCAACTCCCTTACACCATGTAAAACACCTTAGTGGGACATCTTCACTGGACACATTTCAGAGGAGGAAAAAGTAATATTGAATCTTTAAGTGTTTAGCTAAAAGCATGAATGTGACACTGTAACCAACTCCTAATGATAACATGTGACTATTAAATCTCTCTGACAGTTTCTTTTTTAGGTGATTTCCTTCCTGCCAGGCTCCGTTGTAGGGGTTACAGAACAGTCGTTCCCGCCTCACAACCTGGTAAGGATCCATCTCTTCACGTAACGCTCATGCTCTGCTGCTTAGTCTACTTTAATGGGCAACATCTCAATTTGTGTGTGTGTGTGTGTGGGTTTGTTTTTTTCTTTTCTTTTCTTTTTTCTTTTTTGGAAGGTGGGAGGGGAAATCTAATTTGGGCCCTGTCCACCCTGGAAACAGACTTGTGCTGGTCAATAATGTATTTTAAGATGCTTCTTCTGGTTGAAATAGCTGTTAATGTGTCCCCTTGTTCAGACTTGCGTGTACCTAGCTCTTCTGTCCCCAGTGTGGACATGGCCTTGGATGACATCGGTTCCAACTGTACACTGAAAGCTGCTAATAGAGATACAGTTTGGAGACAGTGAAACAGGTGAAGTTGAATGGAAGTTCCGAGTTGTACAAGGTGCAAATTGGAATTCCAGTTTTAGAGCAACTTTTTAGAGGTTGACAATAAGTATTTGGGGCTTGCACAAATGTGATAGTTATTTTGCTGGAGATGACAGAAATATCTTAAATATTTGGGTATGCCTTTTAGTTTTCAGTAGGAGATCTAGAAACAATCTATTTAGAGTAAAAAAAAATTTAATATCTCACCTTTAAAGAAGTTGGAAATTAACATGCATTTCTGTGTTAATTAATTGAAGGAGGAATAAGAATGGCTAATGAAATGTTTCTTTGAGGACCAGCACAGTGATTACCCTATCACTGACTATAAATAAATTGTTGAACACCTTTACTTTTGTTGTATTAAAATTTTAGGTTAAATTTGTGTATGATTAGGTACTGAAGGTTGTGAAATGTGAATGAAAACGTGTAAAGTGAGGCTTCACAAAGAATCTTATTCTCCTTATTTCAAAGGTTTTTGTCCTGTTTAAAAATAATTTTGAAAATTGAGTGGTTCTGGCTACTTAAGGACATGATTGACACTTTTTCCAAAGATGGGGCATATTCTTCTCTTGAAGTACTGTATTATTCATTGTCCAGTTGTATAGATTGAGTTACAGTGTCCTTCAGTGTAAGAGGCATTAAGAAATTCTTTGTGAAACATCACTGTTTGATAAAGTATATACATATTTAGCATCCTTGTTTTTCTTTGTGCTAAAGTGGATACAGCTGTTGGGGCAGAAGAGACGGGACCAGCTGCTGGCCACATTTCCTGCTTTATTTTAAAAGGTAGTATAAGAAATGAGGAAAAAGAGGTAATATCAGGGCTTCTGCTGTCTTTTATTTTACAATGTTCATAATTAAAAAAGTATTTTCCAGCAGTCCAAAGATGTAAGTTATCTTACACATGTTTTATTTTGTTATTTGGTTATAAAAATGGAATCCTTGTTCTTGCACAACTGTAAATGTTTTGTTGCTAGATAACACGATTTGAGACCTAACTCGGTCTCTGGTTTCCAGTGCATTACAGCATATTTTGTAAAATCATCTACTGCACTTGAGCATGAATGGGTAGTAGCCAAATTCACAACCTGGAGTGATGAACCTGCTTATACTAAGTGCAGGAGCAAGCCCCTCACAATGCAGCTGCATGGATTTTTAGTGCCTACTGAATTATACATATATATATATATATATTAAAAAAAAAACCAAAAGTAGTTGGAAAAATTATTTGAAATGACTAATTTGTGCTATCTCTATGGAATATGTTAAATGTAGCTTTTTGAAACAGAAGCCTTGAATTGAAATTTAATTAATACTTGAACATTTTGTATATATTTCTTTGTATATAATTTTGTGCAGTACCAATGACAAAAATATGGTGTCATAATAAAACCAGGTTTGTTGATCTTTCAGTTATGGGCTCAAAGAATTTATTCATCTCTAACATGACATTGGAAAATAATGGATGAAAATAGGAAAAATGATTGTTGTTAATGCTGACTGTGGGTCTTAAAAGGTTCTGGAAGCAGTAAGTGTGTTTTTCTAAAATACCATTCCCTTGGAATATTTTCTTCTAATGTCAGTGCTTTTCCTGCATTATTTGAAGTTTGGGGCTGGGGAGAAACAGTAGTCAAAGCTTTCTGAATTGGAATGCTTTGAAAATTCCAAGTGTAGATTTTTAGGATGTCATTTTATAAATGGCAGTTTTTGGAAATACTTGACTAAGAACTTTTGAAAATGGAGATTAGTATCGCCTATTTTTAAAGCTGCTTTGTTAGGCTCCTTATGTTTTAAGTGTCTTTTCTTAGTTTCCATTTCATTCTCTTTTTTTTTTTTTCTTTTTCTAATTTTGGTGACTTAGTGATTTTGTCATTTTTTACATCAACTTCATGGTCTTGTTTTTACATGGTATTGCATGTATTTAGGACCTGTCTAACGGGCTTTAAATAAATTTGATCATATTTATGTGTAAGCACATTTTACTGTAAATGTTTGGGTTTCTGAATTTACAACAGATCTGTTTATTTCAGTATGTAGTAAACAATATCTTAAAGTGTCCTATTCACTACTTGTTAATTAAAGTTATGATTAATATGAAACTGTTGTCTTACTATTTTTAGAAAATTGTGTTCTGAATGATTAGTAGTTGGATAAAGGAGATTTCTGAAATATAATATGGATTGTTTTGAAATTTTAAGGTTTGGCTCTATTTACTGTAGAGGTTGAAAACAACTTAGTATTTGGGGAACCTTTTTTTCTTTCTTCCCTCATTGCCTCTATGGCAAAATGATACAGAATTAGTGTAAAGAGATAACTTTTTGATATTTGTCTTCTGATGGTGACAGGAATTCATACATTAATTGAACTAACACATCATATTGACCTCCTATTTCTATCATATTGACTGTTTCTGCACTTTCTTGACCAGTCCTAACTAAAAAGTCCACGTTTGTTAAAATATAGTCACACCTCTGATATAATCCGACAAAAAGTGTTCAAAATATTTTAAATATTGTGCATTTTGTAATCACTAAATTAATCTCTCTTTCTTCTCTTTAAACAGCTTAGCAGTGTCTGCAAAAACGAATCTTTTCCTACAACCTGTTAACTGACTGGACTGATGGTAACAAAGTAATTGTGGGAGCCATGTCGGTCAAAAATTTGGCATCTGCTGAAAAAAATGAATGCCATTTTCAAGTTCCCAAATTACTTCTATACTGATTTCACTTTCCAGATTTCACTTTCCAGAAATGGAGATATGAAAAGATTCTCTGGAATCCTTGAAAGACTTAATAGAAATACATGAGACTAAGTTAATTTTGGAACAAAATTATACTTTTTTTTTTTTTTTTTTGNAATTTTTTTTTTTTTTTTTTTTTTTGTCTTTCATGGGAGTGATACTCAGTTCTTTGCATACCTTTTAAAAATTGTAACCTTTGGAGAAGAGAACTATAGTATTTCATCAAGGAATATTAGATTCTTTAGATAATCACATTCTATGGAATTACATGTAGTGGAGTAGAATTACATAAACAGGCCATCAGGGATCACAAAGCATATCATGAGTTTGTATTTACTTCCTGGAATTTGAGAGCTAATCTGAAGTATAGGCAGACCTTACTGAGTAAAATATAAAAGTTAATGTAAAGTCCTTAACTATATAGAGTAGTCTTTTTAAAATAGATGCATTGATTTGTCTTGTTGTATCTTTGAAAAAATTGATTATGGTTAAATATGTGAGTAGTTAATTGCAATTCAGGGTAATGGGATGTTTGCATTCTGACGTTTTGGCTTCTTGAGTTTTCTCTGAGTACTTGACACTTTTTTGACTATTTTGAGGTTTCTAATGAATGGTATCCTAGTTTCTGTTACATATTAAAATGTCTCTAGTGTTATGTAAGGGCTTTAGTATTCTGGATGATGGGGAGTGGTTTTTTTCCCACATAATATGGTTGTTTTACTTAATTGAAACATTTTTCCAGTTTATTATAAGTGTGAAAAAACACTCAACTCTGGATTGTTTTTATTTCATTTTCGTTGGATTATGTTAATACATTCTTTCATCTGGTCTAGACTGAGTCATTTTATTTTATTGACTCATTGGGAAGTGTGCAGATCAGAGAGGTGGGAGGGGTAGGATGAATCATTGGCCCACGATCATTTATCATAACTATACAGTTTGGTTATTGTATGATATTATACAAAACTTATTAAATCCACTCTGTTTCTTGTAATCTAAATTTAGTCAGTGTGATGCACGGCCCGCAAAGAGCATGTCCAGAGGCTTATGCCTGACTATAGATGCTCCTACAGTACAAACACTACAGCTGGTTGTAATTCTACAACCAAAGATTTGGTGTTAACACTAGTTGGTGACAATTAATTACTCCTTTGATAGAACAGAGTGATTCACTGATAATGAGTAATCACCTTTAAAAACATGTGATCACCTAGTTCACTTGTTTAAGGTCTCACTAATTTAATCAGATTTTGAAGCTAACTAATCTGATTCTTGAAAGTTGAATAGGCAGTAAAATACTTCCCACATTCATTATCAATACGAAGTTTTGAGACCCTCCCAAATGTTTATATTTGTGTTTTCTTCAGAAACCAGGTAGTTTCTATCTAAGCTAGGGATGAAAAAGGGGAGGTCTTCCATTAGAAACTTATAGAGTGTTTTGTGTGGCCAGCACAGTATTTTTCACATATTTGAACTTGAATATCTCAATCCTCTGGCAGTCACTTGTTACTGTCTTATAATACCAGACTCCTCTCAGTTCTGACGTAGACTACAAATGGTCATTTACTTTGTTTTGAAATGCAGAAAAATTAAACCGGAGATAATTTAAATTCTATTCAGAAAGTAAATAACTATCATTAGGAATATAAATCATGCAATATTAGAAAAAAATTGATCTTTAAAAAAATACATAGGTTAATAGAAAGTTGCTTGTGAACTTGCCTTTGCCTTTTTCATTGCTTTGGTTACTGATAATAGTATTTTTATTCCTTTTTTACAAACTTTCCCTGATTTATACATTCAAGATTTTGTAGAGCCATTTCCCCACTTTTTAAAAGGAAACCAGTTTACAGTGGACTTTAATTTTTGTAGTTTTGTTGACCCCAAATAATTTTTGTTGAAAATTATTTTGCTTAATTTTCAATCTAATGGCATTTTGAAAAACCGTGTAGTTGTGTTAATATGCACAGATTTGATTTTTATTGGTGGCCCAACTTTTCTTTACCCTGTGCCTCTGAATTTTGCATCTTTGCTGTATACCCACCGAGGTCAGTTTCCCAGACCCCTCTGGCTTTTAATGTTTTATAGTTTCGGGTTTACAAATTAATATCTGAAGTACAGTATGAGACCTCTTTCTTAAAGCTGGATAACTACACCAAGTAAATTGTAAGACTGATTTAATTTGTTTAGTATGACTGAACTATTAAAAACTGTCTTCCAATGACTGAAGCAGTGTTCTTTAGGTCTTAGCTACAAATAACTGTTCCTAAATTGTAACACAGATCATTGCAAGTTTATATGTATTTACCTGCCCCCAACCAAAAATTTTGGTAAAGTAGATTTGTAGCAGTAGATGTAAAATAATATGGTCTTTTGCGTACATTGCCCATTTTTACTAATTGAAAGATGATTTAAAAAATATGTGGCAGAGGACAGATTCTAGAAAAGAATCTTTTTTGGTTACAGAAGCCCTTGAAAACTGTTCTATTTATAGATGGATGCTAGGAATGTGTCAGGATAAGAAAACAATTTGTACTAAATTACCAGTTTAGTTATGTCAGTGGCTTTTGAATTATCCAAGTTGATAGCACCATTCTTTTTTAAGGAGTCTAATTTAGTAATTTAGGTTTCTTATTTTTGAAGTCAGGAATTAACTTCTAATTTTTTTCTTTGCTGTGATAAGTAGAACTCTCCTTTAAACAAAAATGATAGACTGTAGATAGAAGTTTGGGTCAGAGAGCTTTAAGTAAAGCATATTCATTATAGAAAGCAAAAAATTCAGAAAGAAAAAGAAAAATCACCCCTAATTCTCTAACCCAGAGAACAGTCACAGCAAAATATAGATTCTTTTGCCTCCTAATTGGGATCATTTCATATATAAATTTGCTGGGGAATACATTTTAAGGCACTTGTTGAATATCAGCTTTGCTTTCTGAAAAATTTAAAATATTTTGTTAATGTCATTTGCATTTTAAAATCTTTAGCTGGACTGCTTTCTCTCTGAAAACCTGTTTCATTTACGAGGCTGCCTTTTCTAGGTGACAAGCTAAATTAAGTTCTCCTTTCATATAATTAAGTAGTAATTATATGAATAAATATAAGAATAAAATATATGAATAAATAAGAGTATTTAACAGATATGTCACTGTATTTGAAAGGAATAATTAAGATGCTTGTGAATATGATCTGGGATGGCACTTATTTTATTTCATATGACTGGCTTATTTCATAAGAAAGTGTTGGTCTCTACATCTATATTGCCAGTACTATAGCCATTAGTCACATGTGGCTAAAAATTTAAATTAATTTAAAAATTCAGTTATCCAGTTGGACTAGTTACATTTCAGGTGCTCAGCAGCCACATATGGCTAATAGCCAATATTGTCAGTCATGTATAAAACATTTCCATCATCACATAAAGTTCTGTTGGACAATGCTGATTTAGAAGAAAATGGTTTAAAGAACTGAGATAAGTTTTACAAAGGGGAACACAAAAGGTCACTTCAAAAATTTAAATGATCTATCTTGGGAAACAAGGAATATTAGACTACGGTATTTCAGAAAACAAAACTAGGAACAATAGGATGAGTATGGCTACCATTTAAGTGCTACCATTTATGTTGGCTACTGTGTTAGTCAACTTCCATATATTATGTAATACCAGTCTTGAGTGAGGTTATTGAAGAAACTGAGGACCAGAGAGGTTAACTTGCTTAACATCACAAAGCTGAAGAGGCCTGGGTAGGTGATTCCAAAAACTGTCCCATACTAAATGGAAGCTTCAAAGGTAGAATTTGCCTCATTCTTCCAAGAATATAGCTTTCCAAAGACAAGAGGACTCTTGAAATAGGTAGCTGTATCATTGTATCACTTTATCTGCTATATCAGTCAGTGTATCAGCTGTAGCTGAGTCTACCATCTTTCAAGACTATTGGAATTGATTCCTCTGTGGAGGAAGGTTGTTAAATATGTTGTAAATTTCTATGGATTAATAATACCTATGGAAACAGTGAATTAGGAAAACGAAGTGAGCATTTGCTGTAGTGAACTAATTCTCATCCCCACCTCTCATTTTCATTCCTGCTTGGATTCTTTATGAGGTCTTCAGTAAAACCTGCCGTATGGTTATTTTTCCTGTTATAGACCAAAATATGCTTAATGTAAAGGAGTGGAGCAAGCAAAGTAGAAGAGAATATTGGGCAAACTAGAGAAGTTATGCTCTTGTTTAAGGGGGTAGCCCTTACTAGTATTCAGCCTTTGGTTGCTGCCCTGTGTAGCCTTACGTTATAGGTCCCAGAACTGTACCTCATGTGATTAAAAGTCTATGTTTATTCATACACCAAACTCTTCATACATTAACAATTTTATTTTTGTGTACACATTTAACAGTCACTGAATTTCTAGGCCCGGTTCAGGTAACTGAAGGGCCTTTATAATTAGTTTATATTGTCTAGATCCAATATGCTGCAAACATAGTCTGGAGCAAAATGGGAAATAACATCTTTCTAAAGACAGGCTTAGAAATCCTCGTCCAGTAAGTTAAGATGTTTCCTTTCTCTGGTAGCGGGGCTGACTCATACCTATAAGAAAACATTGAGACAGTTCTCTAGAAAAGATAGTGTATCAAATGGCAAACCTATGTACAATATATATTAACCCCAGAAGTCTTAAGATAAAAGTAGTTTAGGTAAAGATTAAGTTAATTCAGTTATTCTCTTTGATGTCTGTTGGTCCTTAAAACTGTGTTTTTGTTTTCTTTTGTCCCTTTCTCCATTTCACCTCTGAAGGCTCAAACAGCTTAGATTGATATGAGTTCTATCAGAAAATAACTGAATTATACTGGCTTACAGCCAAACATTTTGTGATGGACTTTTCCTTTAGTGGAACTGCTCAAACTCTAAGAACACTGAGCATATAATTACCTATCATGTTAGGCATAGTACTGTTTGTAGCTCTGTGGTTGGCATTCAGTACACAAGTTAAAGAACCTAAACTACATATGCAAGAAGTATGATGGGATCAACTTCTAGAACTGTTTTCAAATTCTTGAGAAGTAATATTACAAGAAAAAAAAGTCTAACCCTTTCAAATTAAAAAACATTACCTTAAAAGCAGAAAATGTATCTGCTATTTTAATTTGTGCATTTTCTAGGTAATCACTTAAATATTGAAGTTTTTCACTGAATATGAGAAAACAATCTTACCTGGCTGCTAGACCACCATTCACAGGTATAGCCAAGATAATAGGGTACAGACTACCAAAAACAAGACCAACCAATCCACCCCGTGTTATGGTACAGGTTTCACAATTCAAATCACCTAGGAAATAAATCAGTTCTGAAAATGAAGGTCATGATAGTCAAGCAAACGATATAAAGAATACAAGGTCATCTTAAAAGTGTCACAGATACTCAATTTTTTAGGCAGCAAACACAAATCTGTAAGGCATCTTCGAAGGTATCATTATATGTACAGATAACCTAAAATAGCCAGGAATAACTGACAGCAGATTTTTAATCTCAGTTTGTACTGCTTTTATATTTCTGCACTTGTATTGGCAAACCTGAGCTAATATTTTTCTGTCTGTAGAAAACTTATAACCCATGGGAATTTTTAAAAAATAATTTGTACTTCATCTTATGTTTTTACATTATATAGTGTGACTTTTTATAAAATTTTTTATTCATTTCCAAGTTAGTGTAAGCTATATTAAAAATAGCTAAGTTAATAACATGTTTTACTCAGTTTGTTCAGTTCACTGGGTGGTAGGTTTCCCTAGATCATAAAAATTCTATACTGATCATGGGGAGTCAGGCAAAATACTCATCCAGTTTAAACCAATTTGGAACAGCACTTAAGAGAATTTAAATGGACTGTCTTTCTTTCATCCCACCATCATCTGTGGTAATAATACTTTTATGTGAAAGCAGTGATTAGCCATACTGTGCTGCCCTTTATTGCCCTTCACAGATAATGCTTTTTTTTTTTAATTGAAGGTTTGTGGCAACCCTGTTTTGGTCAAGTCTGTAGGCACCATTTTTCCCAGCAGCATTTGCCCGCTTCATGTCTCGGTCACATTTTGCTAATTCTCATAATATTTCAAACTTTTTCATTATTATTATATTTGTTATCATGATGTGTAATCAGTGATTACCATACACTGGAAGCTCAAATGATGGTTAGCATTTTTTAGCAATATTTTTTAAGGTATGTACATTGGTTTTTTTAGACATAATACTATTTCACCCTTTAAACAGACTATAACATTGTAAACACAACTTTTATATGCACTGGAAAACCAAAAAATCATTTGATTTTACTGCAATATTCACTTTATTGCAGTAGTCTGGCAAATCTGCAATATCTCCACATATGGTAAACTATCAAAAGTCAAGTCTCCATATATTTGATAATTCTTGTACATACATTTAGTGCTTTGAGAGATTCACTATGTAAATAGACTCTTCCTCCTATAAGTGTTTTCTCTTTTGAGGGACTTCTCTATAAATTTTTTTTAAAAGTAAGGCAGTCAGCATTAAGTTTGCAAATATTTCCTACTTTAAGTACTGTGGGAAAGGTAAGTTAGAAAAAGGAAAGTATTTAGAACTGCCATGTATGTGTATTTTACTTGTACTGAAGACTTTGCTGATATGAGCCGCCACTTTACACAAGCTAGCAAGTTTCAGTCTTATCCCTGCACTGACTACAATAACAGCATATAGCTAGCTACCTGATGTTAATATTTAAGGAAGGGTTAACGTAAGGTGCAAATTATATACACTAAAGCAAATTCTGGTGACGGTGAAACAGAACTTACCTGTATTCAGAGGTAAACTTACAAAACCTTTGTAAGATACATGTGCAGTCAAAAATGGGATCACTGCCATTGGTAAGCCAGCAGCTATACGAGCCTGTGTCACATTTAAGATGCGTCGAAAAAGACTATTTGCTATTAGACCACAGAGACCAGCATTAAGTCCAACGTATGTTGATCCATGTTCCAACAGATTCCTGAGTGGTGACAAAAAAGAGAAAATTTTGGGAGGTACTATATTTTGTCTGTGAGCTGTGCAACATTTCTGGTATATGTTATAGGATTCAATAGGACATTAGGAATAACAGGATACAACATTTATCCCTTATAGCTCCATAAAACAAAAATCTTTTAAAATGTTTTACGTACAGATTTTCAACCTAAAGGGAAACTGGTCAACACTTAAGGATAGCGTGATACATTCAGATTTTGCTAAATGTATTTTGCAGTTCTGCAAAAGATACTAGTATAGAAATTTCCCCCCAACTGTAACAGGGAAGAGCTTCTGAAGAGTCTGATATGAATGCCTCTCCTTTGGGCACCCACAATACCCAATACTTACCTGTCTAGCACAACAGATGATAAGGTGGTACTATCTTACAATCACTGATTTATGTCAGGCTTCCCCACTAGTCTTCAAGTAAGTAACTAGAAGATAGTGGATACAAAGATATATTCATCTTGGTTTCAATAGCACCTGACACCTAAAAGGCATTCAGTAAGGTGGAGTAAATTATGTTTCACTTCCACTTTACCCTGAAGCATTAGAGTCAGGATAGGGGGGTGGAGGAGTACTAACATTTAAGGGATACTATATGCTAGGTACTTTACAACAATCCACTGAAATAATGAATAAATTAATGTTTGACTGGTAGAATTGGTTTTTAGACAAGGTGTATATGAGTTTTAAAATGCACGTTCTGTGCTTTCTTTAGTTTCTTTAGTTTTGGAAAAATAATAACGCTAGATACTGAAAGTACTCCAAACTCTTCAGCCTACCACTTTTTTTTTTTTTAACCACCTGCCTTGCCATCTACAACACTCATTATTTAGCCAGACTAGCCACACAATACCCCCCTAACTTCTATGATTAACATTCATCTTAAAACAGCTTTTCTAGGAATTCCTAACTGAGCTTTCTAATTGTATAAAGCATTACTTTTCTTACCTGTCACTTTACAATCATAATGGTGCTTGTCATTCAATCATTCAGCATCTACTACATGCAGCAGACTTGATGCTGAAGTCACAAAAAATTATCTTCTACCTTCAGTATTTTCATAGTTTATTATTGGAGGATGAAAGACATGTGAGCATGAGATAAAAAAGAAATCTACTGAAATGGTAATGGAAATACAAGAGAGTGGCAGTCTAAAAACTTCGGGTACACAAGATAATATTTAAAAAGTGAGGAGAGCCTAGAGAACCTATCAATAACAAAAGAAAACACATGAATGTGAAAGACCTATGTATTTTTATGGGCACTGAGGGAATGAGAAACTTGAGCACTTCTGAGATACTTTTATCTTCATAACAATCCTGTGAAATACATATTATCTCCATTTTAGTCCTAGCAACCAAATGCTCAAAGGTAAATAGTTTGCCCATATACATTTTTATATATTACTATATTAACATAATTATTTTGAATATATGTTATATACTGATGTGAAGTATTTTAAAAACTTATATGTAAATAAAAAGGAGTGCAACTAGAATCTGAATAGCAAAGTTTATGGTCTCCCAAATTTTAATTTCCTGTGGCTTAGAGTCACATTTTTTAGTTAATTCAGGAAGTACAAAATTGTTATCTAACAGCTCCTTTGCAAGTCAGTTTTCCAAAAAAGTGGAAACTCATGAATGTTTGGCAAGACACACACGTTTAATACAACTAGACACATGAATGAAACACATGAACTATAAGATCATATTTAACAAGTGGCAATGAAATATATGATATATACAATTATTTTGTAGTTCAGAAAGTGAGATGTTTGATATTAAAGTTTCTACACCTAAGGACTTTTCAAATAACTATTAAGCATATCAAATGATAAGGCAAGAAGAGGTGAGGATTCAAACTTAGGATAACAAGGATAAAAAAATAGGAACATGGGAAAATAGGGAATTAAGGCAAAGATAAGGAGACACTCATCTGCTCTGTTCAGATGCCAGTGTTTGAGAGCAATTTATTACTTCCAAACTAAAGCTTACTTTGCAGTTCCAGCTTATTTCCCCACTGCTTCTCCATTCTAATTTGGTCAAAGTACCAGTGATACAGCCTGCTCTTTTCAAAGCTGCCACCATCTACTCTATTCCTTATGTCAGTCTGTCTGGCGCTCTACCTTACTGACCTGGAACCATGGACACAGGCCCCCCCACCTTTTTAAAAAGATTTTATTTATTTGACAGAGACAGAGAACACAAGCAAGGGAGTGTGAGAGGGAGAAGCAGGCTTCCCAACAAGCAGGGAGCTCAATGCGGGGCTCAATCCCAGGACCCTGGGATCATGTTCTGAGCCAAAGGCAGATGCTTAAGGGCTGAGCCATCCAGGCGCCCCAACACAGGCCCTCTTGTACTTGAAAAGTTTGTTATCTACCTCAGGAAAATAACAAGGGATGTACAATGTGTGTGTGGTAGGGGAAGAGCTGTAGGACATACAGCTTATGAAATCTCACCAAGTTCTTATTGCTGCCCTGGGTTTATAGGTTCTCTCTTGTTGAGAGGGTAAGTGGCAGCAAGACTGGAATTTACTTAGGGCAGTAAGATTATAAATTCCAAAATGTATTTCAAATCCTTCAAACCCGTACCATCCCCACTTCACCAAGATTACTGTGTGAGTTTTCCTACTGGTCGTCTTTTTTTTTTTTCCTCTCCTACCTTAAATCTATTTCCCAAAAGCAACTGGAATGTTCTTTAGAAATGTTAGCTGGATCATATTACTCCCTGCTTAAAACTCTTCCCGTTCCTTCAACCTTATGCCTACTTCCCTGTACTTCCAGTAACTCTGGTTCCTCAGATATGATCAACTCTTTGCTAGCCTGTGGGCATATGCCAACCCCTCTGCCTGAAATACTGTCCCTCCAACCCCTCCCTAGGCTGGTTCCTCTTTTTTTTTATCCTTTTTGGCCTCATAATTTCTCTTTAAATGGAATCTAGTCTGAGAGTCTTCTTGCTAAGGAAGTGCACTATAGATGACTCAGTGTTGTCCTCAAAGATCAGTATGGTTCCCATATAGCCTTTTTCTGTTTAATGATAAAGATCTTTTAGCCGTGATCCCATTTCTCTGGTATTCGTTGTCTAGTTATGGGTGTTACATAGCACTCTCTTGTACCGTTAGACATAATAATAGAAATGCATTGACAAGACAGTTTAAAAGCCATCTTAAAGGTCTGTTTAGATGAGTCGATAAATGTTCACAGTACTCTAAGTCAAATGGAATAACTGGGAATGATCATATAATTAGATCCGAAAACATGATGATGAAGTCTAGCCTCATCTTCAAGCAAAATGGTTAATCTTTCTTGGTCTCAGGTTTTCTCAATAAGGCAAGAAAAAGCTCAGTTTCCTTCTGATGTTCTATGTTATTTATATTCAACCAAATAAATGTGAGATAATGAACCAATACTGAAAATCCACCTGGTAAAAAATATTTTTAAATTAAGAAGGAATCTTACCTTTCTGCTTCTGGGAGTTGGCTAATTTTTCTGGTTATGATATTGAAAATTAAGTCCTCCTTGACAGTATCATCTGGTTCATGATTTTCCATCTTGAGCCTTAAATTAAAATATTTTTCAATAATATATATCCACAGAAAAACAACAAAAGGCTTATAAAAAGCTTATAAAAAGCTTTATAAATACCATTAAATATTAAATATTTCATTTAAAAAATTAACTATAGTTTGATTCATAATCTGAAAAATCAGTGCATACTCACCTACCAAAAAAATATATTCTAAGTGAAACAGACACCAGAACGTGAAAAACAACCCATAAAACTTCTAGGAAATACAGAGTATCTTTATAACCCTTAACATATTTCTTAATTTGCAAATAGCACTGAACATAAAACTAGTATTAAAAATAAGAACTTGTATTGATCAATAGATACTATAAAGATAAGCCAGTGTGGGAGAAAATATCTGCAATATAACTGACAAAGGAGCATTTAGTACCCAGAAAATGTAAAGTGCACATCATCAAGAAAAAGGCAGGCAACCCAACAGAAAAACTGGCAAAAGGTTTGAACATGTACTTTCACAAAGAGGGAAACAAACAGCCAATAAACAGAAAATACGCTTAACGTCATTATAAAGAGGGAAAAAAATTTAAAACACAGTGAGATAGCCATACCTAGGTTAGCTAAATTAAAACCTGACAATTTCAGTTACTGGCAAAAATGTGGGGTAACTGAAACCCTCATGTGCTGCTGGTAGAAGTGTACATGGTACTCACTTTGGGTGTAACCACTTTGGAAAAGAATTTGGTATTATTTAGTAGGTTGAAGAAATATATTACCAATTTCACTTATTGGTATACTCTAAAGTAGAAATTAGCAAAATTTCTCTGAAGGGCCACATAGTTAATATTTTAGGCTTTGCAGATCACACATGGTCTTTGTCAAATTGGCCAGTAGTTTCTTGATCCCTGCAGTGGTTGGAATGAATGCAGAGTAAGGTGAATGGTGAGTTTTAATCCAATATTTAGCTCATTAAACAAGATTTCAGGGTAGCAAAGTTAAGCAAAGCAAAAGTTCACAACAGCAAAATACAACATGGTTTTATGAAATTAGATTTTCATAGTTATCAATTTGCTACAAGATTAATTTACAACACTGATTTATTGCTGGGTACCTGTTAGATATAAGAGATCATTGGGAACATGTTAAGTGAGATTTCATATCCTTAGGCTTAAAATTAGTAAGTAGACTTAGAAATTTACATCTAGGTTTTCTGGACTCAAACTTCTTGAGGGCCTTGGTTGCAATTCCATGACAGACACAATCTCTGCCCTACAGAAGCTGTGAATGATTCTGTTTTATGTGTTGCAGGCCGGTGTGTGTGTGTGTGTGTGTGTACATAAATTCAGTATATTCAGAAAGTGTACGGAGTATATGTTAGAGGCAGGTGTGTGTGTGTGTGTGTGTGTGTAGAGACACATAAATACAGTATATAAAGAGAAAGTGTACGGTGTATATGTCTGAAATAGAAGAAGTTATTTCCTCAGTCCTGCCTAATGCTATCACTAGTTTTCTGTTATATGCTCTGCATATTGGCGAGGTTCCGAGTTCTGTGAACTATTTCTAAGGTATAGCTATTA
Source organism: Ailuropoda melanoleuca (assembly GCF_002007445.2). Taxonomy (NCBI): domain Eukaryota; kingdom Metazoa; phylum Chordata; class Mammalia; order Carnivora; family Ursidae; genus Ailuropoda; species Ailuropoda melanoleuca. The sequence goes on from NC_048225.1 coordinate 44,245,047, forward strand.
AAAGTCTCCCTTAATTCGGTAGAAGTTTGACACGGCAGCCTGCAGTAAGTTGTTTCTCATTAATAATAAGTCCTAATCCAAGATAATGCCACTTTTAAATACTACAGACATTTCAAAAGGCTTTTGCGTTAGCCAGCTCACGTCCCTCAGGTTAACTATGAATGAGACAATGAGTCAAGTGGGGACTCTAAAAATTGTTAGGCCAAGGTCACTCTGGATATTGGCAGTAAAACCTGGGTTAAATTCAAACGCAGACGTTTATTTTTTTTTCTCTTGGATTAACTTAAATATAAGATCTTTTCTTCTAGGGTGGAAAGTGAAGAGATGGTAGGTGCCGTCTCCCCTCCCCCTCTTCCGACCCAGTCCCGGGATCTCATTCCCGCACGGCTGGTGAACAGCATGTCACTGCGCTGTGCTTCTCCTGATACCCGGGCATTTACTCTTTTTCCCGGGATGCCAGTACCTTATGCTCTCCTCACAGCAGTACCTTATGCTTTCCCACGCCGGGGCTCACTCCAACCTTTACTCTCCTACCCTGAGCGCAGCCATTTTGGCTGACACGTGACTCGAGTCGGGCAGGCGCGGGGGCGCTGCCGCTGATTGGACTCCCAGGACGTAGATTGCCTAACCCCGCGACTTCCTGCGTAGGGGCTTCCAGCCGAGGGAAGTGCTGGGCTGGTGGGCGAGGAGTTTCGGCCAGCGCGGAGGGTACACTTTACATCCTACCCCTGTCTTCCAGGACTGAGCCTATGGAAATTGTGAAATTTTGATTTCCTACCCCTTTCACGGAAAACCTACCTTGGACGCATTACCCCAGTTCCTGGCCGATAGAGCCTACCTCATGTGTTGACATATGGGGTATATGGAAACTGCACAGCCCTCGGCATACGATGGGTACTCAATGGAAAAAAAAAGTCGAAAAGAAGCTGAGGTTTCTTTGTTACATCGGTTTTTTATTCTCCCTAGCATCTTAAACTCCCTGTGCTATTTTATAATCTGGCTAACTGTCTGACCACACTCTGAGCCCCTCAAGAGTAAGCAAGAGTTTTTTTTGAGGATCGCTCGTGCCCTGCCAAGTACTGCTTATAAAAACAGGTTTGGGTGAATGCGGTGAAAGAAAAACTAGAGAGCGAGGGAGCTAGTGGTTTCATAAGTCAGAACAACTGAGAACCAAAGTTTTGGAACAAGCGTCTGAAGACCTCTCAGTTCTCATCCCCACAGCTTCTTATCTCTAAAACGGGGGACGGGGAGGAGGTAACACTCACCTTGATTATTGTGTAACGTTGTGAGGATCCTAAAAGTGCTTATCAAGTTTACTTTGGGAATCACTGAACTTTATCAAGGAGAAAGTGGTATTCCAGGTAAAGGGGGAAATTTTCATTGGCGAGGTGAGCAGAAGAGCACCCAAAACTCCTTTGGCTGCGAGGAATTTATCCAATGTCAAATCGTCGCTTGTCAGTAAACCAGAAAATTAAAACAGATCCTCAGATTCCGAGGAAGAAAGGCAGCATATGCCCCAACTCGAAAGTTTCCGAGGTAAATGCAGGGACAGTTTGAGAAAAACCGGTTTATTAAGATGCTAACTATAACATGTGCCCGTGAGCATGTGAATACTTTGTTTCCATTTTATAATCTTATTCCAATTTAATTTTTAATGGCTTGAAGCTTATTTTGAAATTTATAAATGTTCATTGTACAGTATCTATAGCATGTCATTCTGGAGTAATAAAAGCAATTTAGTATATTGAGATTTTATTAAAAAATCAGTTCTTCACAAGACAAGAAGAAATGCCCATTTCATCGAAGTTCTCAAATTATTAGCTTAGGTTGTTCCTTATTAGCCTTTAAAACCTGTAGAATCTGTAGTGAGGTCACATCTCTCTTGTTAATTGTCTTTTGTATCTTTTTTTTAGTGTTTGATCAGTTTGGCTAATGGTTTATTATTTGTTTGATTTTCTCAAGCAACCAGTTTTTTTTTTCATTGCTTTTTTCCTGTTGTTTTCTGTCTTCAATTTGATTGTTTTCTGCTCTGATCTATATTATTTGTTTTCTTTTTCCTACCTAGGATTTAAGTTGCCCCTCTATTTGTAATTTCTTAAGGATGAAGCTGAGGTCATTTGATGTGAGATCTTTTTTTTCCCCCTTAACATATGTGTTTAGTGGTATGAATTTCCTTCCAGCTTCTGTTTTAACTGTGTCCCACAGGTTTTGAAATGCTTATTATTTTGATTTGGTTCAAAACACCTTCTAATTTCTCTTTGCTTTTTTCTTTGACCCATGAGTTATTTAGAAGTGTGTTAGTTTTCTAATAGTTGCAATTTTGGGGGGTACTTTTCTGTTACAGATTTCTAAATTCCCTTGTGGTCACAGAATATAGTTTGTATGATTTGAATCCCTTAAAATTTGTTGATATTTATAGCCCAGATTCTGGTCCATGTTGATAAACACTCCATATATGATCAAAAAGAATGTATATGCTGCTGCTGTTGTGCCAAGTGTTCTAAACCATCAGTTATCACAAGTTGGTTGATAGCATTGTTTAAGACTTTTTTATCCTTTCTCAATTGCTACGAACTTGTTCTATCAATTACTGAGAGGTTATTGAAACCTCCAACTATTAAGGAAATTTTCCTATTTCTCCTTTCATTTCTAACAGCTCTTGCTTCATGTATTTTGAAGCTCCACATGAAATGATTAAACATTTAGGATAAACTGATTCCTCCATGATTATGAAATAACCTTCTTATTTCTTGGTAATCTCTTTTGCTTTTCAATTTACTTTTCCTAATATTAATAAAACCACTACAATAGCTTTTTCTGATTAGTGTTAACATAACATAGTTTTTCCCATCCTTTTGCTTTTAACCTGTTTGCGTCTTTATATTTAATGCAGGCTTTTAAAAAAAAAGATGTTATTTATTTATTTGAGAGAGAGAGAGAGAGCGAGCGAGAGAGTGAGAGAGCCAGCAGGAACAGGGGGAGAGGGAGGGGCAAGGGAGAAGCAGACTGCCCCCTGAGCAGGACCCTGGCATCATAACCTGAGGCAAAAGCAGCTGCTTAACTGACTGAGCCACCCAGGCGCCTTAATGCAGACTTCTTATAGGTAGTATATAACTGGATTTTTAAAATCTAAATTGACAGTTTCTGACTTTTAATGAAGGAGGTGTTTAGACCATTTATATTTATATGATTTTTATATCCCAGAGTTAAAAATCTATCATCTTGAAATATCTTTTCTGTTTCTCCCATCTGTTTTACATTCCCCTTTCCTTCTACTTTTTTTTTTTTTTTGGTTTGTTTTGACTAATTGAATTTTTTTATTCCATTTTATTCATTTTGCTGGCCTATTAGCTACAGTTCTTTTTAATAATTGCAATGATTGCTTTAGCATGTGTAATATACATCTGTTTTAGTTTCCTCAGGCTACTGTAAGAAAATACCAGAAACTGGGTGGCTTACAACAACAAATTTATTTGCTCACTGTTTTGGAGGCAAGAAATCTGAAATCAAGGTATTGGTAGGATTGGTTTTTTTTTTTTTTAAAGATTTTATTTATTTATTTGACAGAGATAGAGACAGCTAGCGAGAGAGGGAACACAAGCAGGGGGAGTGGGAGAGGAAGAAGCAGGCTCATAGCAGAAGAGCCTGACGTGGGGCTCAATCCCAGAATGCCGGGATCACGCCCTGAGCTGAAGGCAGACGCTTAACCGCTCTGCCACCCAGGCGCCCCTGGTAGGATTGGTTTCTGTTGGAGGTGTTGAAGGACAATTTGTTCCATGCTTCTCTCCTAGCTTCTGGTGGTAGCTGACAATCCTTGTTGGCACTTGGTGTCTCTTGTCAATGCATTGCTCCAATATCTTCTTCTGTCTTAACATGGCATTTAACCTTGTGTCTTTGTGCTTTCACAGGGCCATTTTCTCTCTGTCTGTGTCTATGTACCCAAATTTCCGTAATCTTATGAGGACACCAGTTAGTTATTCATTAAGGGCTTGTCCTAATCCAATATACCTCATCTTAATTTGATCACATCTGCAAAAACCATATTTCCAAATAAGGATACATTCACAGGTACGGAAGATTAGAACTTGCAAATATATTTTGGAGGGACCCAATTAAACCTGTAACAACATCTTTAACTTACCATAATCTATCTTCAAGTAATATTGTACCATTTTATGTACGGTAAAAGAGTGTTACAACAGTATACTTTTTTTCTTGGTCTTTATGTTATTATTATCATACATTTACTTCTAAGTATATTATAAACCACACAATACATAGTTACCATTTTTTATTTCATTCGTCTTTGAAAGAATTTTTAGAACTAAGAAAATTCATATTTATCCACATATTTTCCATCTCTAGTACTCTTCATTCTTTTTATAGATCGATATCCCATCTGGTGTCATTTTCTTTCTACTTGAAGTATTCTCTAACATTTCTTAGAATGCAAATCTTCTGGTCGTGATTTCTTTCATACTTTTTCCAACTCTACAAAGTATTTAGCCTTAGTTTTAAAATTGTGGTGAAAAACACATTAAATTTACCATGTTAACTATTTTTAAATGAATGGTTCAGTAATGTTAAGTATATTCATAGTGTCATGCAACAGATCTCTATAACTTTTCTTCTTGTAGCATTTAAACTCTTTACCCACTAAATACTAATTACTCCTCTCCACTCCCCCCACCCTTTGGTAACCACCTTTTTACTTTCTGCTTCTATGGGCTTGGCTTCTGTAGACACTTGATATGAGTGAAATCATACATTATGTGTTCTTTTGTGACTGGTTTATTTTATTTAGCAAATTTCCATCCATTTTGTAGCATATTACAGGATTTCCTGCTTTTTAAAGAATGCATAATATCCCAATGTATATATATGTATATATCACATTTTCTTTATCCGTTTATTCAGTCATGAAGATTTGGATTGTTTCCATCACTCAGCTATTGTGAGTAGTGCTGCAATGAACATGGGTGTGCAAATACCATTTCAAGACTCTCCTTTGAATGCTATTGGATACATACCCAGAAGTGAGATTTCTGGATCATGTGATATTCTTTTCTTTTCTTTTCTTTTCTTTTCTTTTCTTTTCTTTTCTTTTCTTTTCTTTTTTTTTTTTTTTTTTTTTTTTTTTTTAGGAATCTCCGTACTGTTTTCCATGATGGCTGCACCATTTTACACTCCTACGAACAGGGTATAAGTGTTCCAACTTCTCCTTTTCCTCACCAGCACTTATTATTTTCTGTTCTTTTGATAGTTGCTGTCCTGATGAGTATGAGAGGACGTCTCATAGTAATTTTGATTTGCATGTCCCTGATGATTAGTGATGTTGAGCATCTTTTTTTGTGCTTACTGGCCATTTGTGTATATTCTGTAGAAAAATGTCTATTCAAGTCATTTGCCCACATTTTAATTGGATTTATTTGTTGTTATTGAGTTTTAGAAGTTCCTTATATATTCTGGATTAACCTCCTATCACATGTATGATTTATAAATATTTTCTCCCATTCCATAGTTTGCCTTTTTATTCTGTTAATTGCTTCATTGACATGTAGAAGATTTTAAGTTTGATGTCCTTCCATTTATCTACTTTTATTTTGTTGCCTGTGATTTTGATGTCATAGCCAAGAAATCATTGCCAAATACAATGTATTGAAGTGTTTTTATATGTCTACTTTTAGGAGTTGTGTAGTTTTTGGTCTTATATTAGGTCTTTAATCCATTTAGAGTTAGTCGTGTATATGGAGTATGGAAAAAATCCAACTTTATTTATTTATTTATTTATTTTTGTATGTGGATATCCAGTTTTCCAAACACCATTTGTTGAAGAGACCATCCTTTTCCCACTACGTAGTTTTGGCACCCTTGTCAATAATCATTTGTGCATATATGCAAGGGTTTATTTCTGAACTATCTGTTGTGTTCCATTGGTTGATATATCTATCTTTATAACAGCACATCATCTTAATTACTGTTGCTTTGTACTATGTTTTGAGATGAAGAAGTGTGAGGCCTCCAGCTTTGTTCTTGTTTTCCAAGGATGTTTTGGCTAATCAGGGTACCTTGAGGTTCCTATGAATCTTAAGATTTTTTTTTCTATTTCTATAAAAAATGCCATTGGGATTTTGATAGTGATTGCATTAAATCTGTAGATCAATTTGGGTCATATGGACATTTTAACAGTAATGAGTCTTCCAATCCACAAGCACAGGGGTCTTTCCAGTGTCTTTTTTGTTATTTTTAGCAATGTTTTGTAGTTTTGAGTCTGAATCTTTCACCTCCTTGGGTAAGTATATTCCTGAGTATTGTATCCTTTTTGGTACCATAGTAAATGGGATTGTATTCTTAATTTCTTTCTTGTATTGGGCATTGTTATTGTAGAGAAACACAACTAATTCTTGTGTGTTGATTTTGTATCCTGCCATTTTGTTGAAATTGTTTTTAGTTGTAACACTTTTTTCCCTCCTGGGATTTTTAGGTTTTCTATATATAAGATTATGTCATTTGAGAACAGAGATAATTTTACTTTTTTTTTTTCCAATTTCTTTTCTTACCTAATTACTTTTTCTAGAACTTCCAGTATTATATTGATTAATATTGTCAAGTGTGGACATGGTTGCCTTGTTCTTCATCTTAGAGAAGAAGCTTTCAGTCTTCTACCATTGAGTATATTAGCTATGGGCTTTTCATGTGTGACTTTTATTACGTTGAGGTAGTTTCCTTTTTTTTTTTTTTTAAGATTTATTTATTTATTTGAGAGAGTGAGAATGAGAGAACCCAGCGGGAAGGGGCAGAGGGAGAAGGAGAGAGAGTCCCAGGCATACTCTGTGCTGAGCACAGAGTTTGATCTCACGACCCTGAGATAATGACCGGAGTTGGAACCAAGAATTGGGCACTCAACTGACTAACCACTCAGGCACCCTGAGGTAGTTTCCTTCTATTTCTAATTTGTTGAGTAACTTTTATCATAAAAAGTATTTAAGTGTTCTATATTAATTGAGATGATCATGTGGTTTTATCCTTAATTTTGTTAATGCAGTATATTACATTGATATTTTTATATTGAACCATCCTTGCTTTCCAAGTATAAATTCCATTTGGTCACTGCATATGATCTTTTTAATGTTCTGTTGAATTCAGCTTGCTAGTATTTTGTTTAGGATCTTTGCATCAATATTAATCAAGAATATTGCTCTATAGCTTTCTTTTCTGGAATCTTTAACTTTCTTGGTTTTGATATCAGGATAATGCTGTAATGCTGGCCTTATAAAGTGACTATGGGAGCATTCCATCCTTCTAAATTCATAAGCAGAGTTTGAGGGGGATTGGTATTAATTCCTTAAATGTTTGGTACAATTCATCAGTGAAGCCATTTGGTTCTAAGCTTTTCTTTGTTGGGAGCTTTTTAATTACAGCTTCAATCTCCTTACTAGTTAGAGGTATGTTCAGATTTTTATTTCTTCATGATTCAGTCTTGTTGGGTTAGATGTTTCTAGGAATTTGTCCATTGCTTCTAGGTTATCTAGTTTGTTGGAATATAATTATTGATAGTAGTCCCTTATGATCCTTTTTATTTCTGGGACATCAGTTGTAAAAAACCTACTTTCATTTCTAATTTTAGCTATTTGAGTCTTCTTTCTTATTTTCTTAGTTAATCTAACACCGTCATCATCCAGACTCAGAAAGAGAACCTCAGGAAATTCTACAGGTATAAGAAGTACAAGCCCCTGGATCTGCAGCCCAAGAAGACAGGTGCCATGTGCTGTGGTTGAACAAGCACCAGGAAAACCTGAAGATCAAGAAGCAGCAGCTATAGCCGCTGCAGAAGTACCTGGTCAAGGCCTGAGCATTGACATCAATAAAACAAACTGGGGAAAAAAATAGAACTATCATATGATCTGACAATTCCACTTCTGGGTATTTTTCTGAAGGAAACAAAAACACTATGTCCAAAAGATATATGCATTTCCATGTTCATGGCAGCACTTCATAATAGCCAAGACATGGACTCAACCTAAATGTTTACTGATGGATGAATGGATAAAGAAAATGTGATATATATACACAATGGAATATTATTCAGCCATAAAAAGAAGGAAATCTTGCCATTTGTGACATGGATGGACCTTGAGGGCATTATGCTAAACGAAATAAGTCAGACAAAGAAAGACAAATACCATTGATCTCACTTTTATGGGTTATCTAAAAACAAAACAACAGCAACAACAAAACAATTCACAGATACAGATGATGGATTGGTGGTTGCCCGAGATGGTGGATAAAGGATGGGTGAAATGGTGAAGGTGGTCAAAAGGTATAAACTTTTAGATATAAATAAGTCCTGGGGATATAATGTACAGCATTGTGACTGCAGTTAATAACACTGTATTGTATATTTGAAAGTTGCTAAGACAGTAAATCTTGAAAGTTCTCATCAAAAGAAAAAGATGTTTGTAATTATGTGTGGTGATAAATGTTAATTAAGCTTATTGTGATCATTTTGAAATATACACATATATTGAATCATTATGTTGTACACCTGAAACTAATGTTGTTTTTTTTTTTTAAAGATTTTACTTATTTATTTGACAGAGATGGAGACAGCCAGCGAGAGAGGGAACACAAGCAGGGGGAGTGGGAGAGGAAGAAGCAGGCTCATAGCAGAGGAGCCTGACGTGGGGCTCGATCCCATAACGCCGGGATCACGGCCTGAGCCCAACGCAGACGCCTAAGTGCTGTGCCACCCAGGCACCCCTGAAACTAATGTTATGTTAATTATATCTCATTAAAAATCCAACATATAAATACTTAAAAAATAATTAAAACTTTGTCTTTTATAAAAAGAATTTAAATAAATAGGCTTTTTTTAGGTGTGAAAAAGAAAAAAAGGAGGGAGTTGTATGATAGTCAGCTGTGGTGGACTTATTAATTTGTGTGACTTACTATAGAATGGGTGCAGAGTCAAAGGACACTTAAGGCTTGCAGTTTGACACACTCAGCAAAGACATACAGGGGTGCATGTGGGAGGGCCAATAGTGGTCTGACTCTTCTGACACAGATATCAATTGAGTCTAAACATAGTAAGAGGGATTTGGTTTTACTAACCAAATTTAATATATTTGAACTATAATTTGAGGTATTTTAGTAATGCCTTTTGAGGTAACAGTTTTAATTAATATATGGAATAATATATATTTGAGTAATAATTTAAAAAGAGTGCGTTGTTTAGTTTCCACATATTTGTGGATTGTCTTGTTTTCTAATTTCATTGTGGTTAGCAAAGATACTTTGAATGATTTGAATCTTCTTAAATTTTTAAGACTTGTTTTGTGGTCTAACATGTCTCTCTTGGGGGAATGTTCCATACTTTGATTTTCTTTTCATTTCCCTTTGTGTATATTATGTGAATATTTTCTTTGTGATTACCACTGCAATAACATTTTAAAGTTATAATACTCTATTTTAAACTGATCACTTGAAGTATGATAATCACTTCAGTTGTGTGTACAATCTACTCCTTTACATCTCCACTTTTCCTGCTATATGTTACTGATGAGATAGTTACATCTTTTTATAGTTCATTTTCATTAACATAAATTTATGGCTTTTTATGTTTTTCTTAAATTCTACACTAGATTGTAAAGTCATTTGCATCTACACATTATCATACTTAAATGTTCTGTATTTATCTAAATATTTACCTTTACCAGGGAGTTTTATATTTTTGTGTTACTGTTCATTTCTTGTTTTTGTTTTTAAAGATTTATTTATTTTAGAGAGAAAGGAAGAGAGAGAGAGCAAGAGCAGGATGAGGGGTAGAGGGAGAGGGAGTGAGAGAATCCTGCTCAGCATGGAGCCCATTGCAGGGCTCAATCTTACAACCCTGAGATCATGATCTGAGCCAGAATCAAGTGTCGGTTACTTATTTTTTTTTCAAGATTTTATTTATTTGACACAGAGAGAGACAGCTAGCAAGAGAGGGAACACAAGCAGGGGGAGTGGGAGAGGAAGAAGCAGGCTCATAGCAGAGGAGCCTGATGTGGGGCTTGATCCCATAATGCCGGGATCACGCCCTGAGCCGAAGGCAGACGCTTAACCGCTGTGCCACCCAGGCGCCCCTCTCTGAGAAATTCTTAATTACTCCTTTGTTTTTGAAGGACAGATTTTCCAGATATAATATCCTTGGCTGCAGTTTTTTTTCTTTCAGTACTTTGAATATGTCATCGTATTCCCATCCAGCTTACAAGGTTTCCACTGAGAAATCTGCTAACGATCTAGTAGTAGCTCTTTTGTACATAATGATTGCCTTTCCCTCGCTTTCAAGATTCTCTGCTCATGACTTTTGACAGTTTGATTATGATGTCTGTTGGTTCACAAACTGGCTTCTGTACCTGAAGGGCAAGGAGAGACCAAAGCAAGAGGCAGACCACTCCAGATTGGTAGGTAGAAGTTTTAATAAAGAACGTATGTACAAGGTTTGTCTTGGGTGGCCACAAGACACGTAGATCTCTGCCCTCAACCACCAGAAACTTATTTGGTTCAATCACATATACTATCCAGATGGTCTCAATAACACATTGCTCTCTCAAGGCTGCATCCTTGAAGAAAGCTCCCACTATGAGAATGGTGGACAGAATGTATATTCTAGGGACGGGAGGGAGTAAGGAGCCTCCAATTGCCCAGGTCCAGGTTGCAGGTCCACCTGTGATCACATCTTCTTGATTACTTCCTTCAACAATTTCTCTTGTTGTAAATCCCTTTAAATTTTTCCTAATTGGAGTTCCTTGACCTTCTTGGATTTGTATGTCCATTCTTTTCTCAGATTTGGAAAGATTTTGGCAATTATTTCTTCAAATAGTTTCTTTTCATTCTGGGACTCAGATAATGCATATATGGTTCCATTTGATGATACTCCAAAAGTGACTTAAGCTCACTTCGTTTTTCTTCATTCTTTTTTCTTTTTGCTCCTCTGCCACAATAATTTAAAAGTCTTGTCTTTGATTTCATTGCTTATTTCTTCAGATTGATATTGAGTACCTTTAGTGAATTTTTCAATCCAGATATTATATTCCTAAGTTCCAGAATTTCTGTTTGGCTCTTCTTCATAGTTTCTATCTCTTTTGATATTCTCATTATAGTCATGTATTATTTTCTTGATTTCATTTCGTCTGTCAGTGCTCTCTTTTAATTCATTGAGTATCCTTATGACAATAATTTGTCAAGAACTCTTCTTCTGGTTTATCTCTGTTTCTTTAGGGTTAATTTCTGGAGATTTAATTTGTTTCTTTAAATGTGTCATTTTTCTTGTTTCTTACTATGGGTTGTTATTTTTTGTTGGGATTTCAGCATTTGATGAATCACTCCATGCTCCCAAGTTTTTCGATTTGCTTTTTTGTAGGGAGAATTCTCTCTACTCTGCCCAGCCAGAGATTCTGGAGATTGCTTCAGCCTTTTCTGGGGATGCATCTTCTCTGTGCCTAAAGAAGTTTTCCAATTTCTTCTCAAGAGCTCTTGCTGGTGTTGCTCTGTGATACTGTATCGTCTTTGGTGCTGTGGGTAGGCTGCAATATTGGAGTTTTACCTAGTGTTTCTGTGGTAATGAAAACTTTAGTGCATGTTTATGGCCTTTGTTCTCAGACATCCCTATACTGGCACACCATTCCTGTCAGTATTTGGATTCAGGTAAAAGAAAATGGTTCCCTAAAAGTCAGAATGATGGACATAGGTTTCACTTCTCTCTTCCACCAGGGAGAAGGGAGTTGGGGTATTTCTCCTAATTGCGCCACACTGTGTTGGAGTAACAGTTTCTGGATTTCTTATAAAGGTACTTCAACTGTATTTTGTTAAATCTCTGTCTTCATGCGAGGGTCAGGGTCTATGGCTTTCTATTCTGCCATCTTGCTGATGTCACCCTCCCTATTTAGCCTTAGTTTTAGAAAAATATTTCTGCTAGGTATAGGATTCTAGGTTGACTTTTTAAAAAGCAATCTCTACGCCCAACATGGGGCTTGAACTTACAACCCCGAGACCAAGAGTCTCATGTTCCACCAATTGAGCCAGCCAGGTGCCCTGACTTTTTTTTTTAAATGTTAGTACTTAATTATTTTTTTTAAAGTTTTTATTTATTTATTTGAGAGAGAGAGTGTGTGAGTGCAAACAGGGGGAGGGGCAGAGGGAGAGGGACAAGCAGACGCCCTGCTGAGCAGGGAGCCTGATGTGGGGCTTGATCCTAGGACCCTGAGATCATGACTTAAGCCAAAGTCAGACACTTAACTGACAGAGCCACCCAGGCACCCCTTAATGGTAGTACTTTAAAAGTTTTGCTCTACTGTTTTCTGGCTAGCACTGTTACCAGTGAGAAGTCTGTTGTCATTCTTATTTCTGTAGGTGTTTCTCAGGCTCCTACAAAGATTTTCTTTTTCTTACTGGTTTTAAGGAATTTGAAAATGATGTAGTGTGGAAATATTTTTTCTGGTTATTTCTTTTGGTTGGAATTCATTGAGCTTTTTGAATCTGGGGTTTTTAAAAATTTCAGTTTTTCTGTGGTTTAATTAACATATAAAATTATAACATATTTAAAGCGACTTGATATATGTATATGTTGTAAGAGGATTTTCTTCCATCCATTTAATTGACACATCCATCACCTCACATAATTACCCTTTGTGTGTGTGAGAACATTTAAGTTCTAATCACTTAGCAAATTTCAATTGTATAGTACAGTATTATCATTTATAGTCTCTATGTTTTACATTAGATCATCAGATCTATTCATCTTATAGTTGCAAGTTTGTACCCTTTTACAAACTGCTCCCTATTTTCCCACCCTAGCCCCTGGCAAACACTTTTCTTTTTCTTTTTTTAAGATTTTATTTATTTTTCTGAGAGTGCACCCGTGCATGCATACGAGAGAGAGAGCGAGAGAGAGCGAGCGAGCATGTGTGTGCGCACGTGCGCCAGTGCACATGAGCAGGGGAAGGGGTAAAGGGAGAGGGGGACATAGACTCTCCCCTGCCTGACGTGGGGCTCCATCCCAGGACTCTGGGATCATGACCTGAGCCAAAGGCAGACGCTTAACTGACAGCTACCCACGTGCCCGGCAAACACTTTTCTACTCTATGTTTTTACGAGTTTGACTTTTTTTTTTTTTTAAAGATTCCACTTATAAATGATATCATGATACCATGAAGTATTTTCCTTTTTCTGTCTTATTTCACTAAATGTAATGCCCTTAAGTTTCACCCATGTTGTTGCATATAGCAGGATTTCCTTCTTTCTCATGGCTGAAGAATATTGCTATATATATGTCTATAGACACAGATACAGTATATTATTATTTGTATAATATACATTATTATATATATTACTTAAAATATTATAATCATTCAATTATAATTGTATATATTATCATATACAATATTATTTTTTTAAAGATTTATTTGTTAGAGAAAGCATGAGTGGGGGGGAAGGGGTGGAGGGAAAGGGAGAGAGAGAATCTTTCTGAGTGTGGAGCCTGATGCAAGGTTTGATTTCATGACCCTGAGATCATGACCTGAGCCAAAATCAAGAGTGGGATGCTTAATGGACCGAGCCACCCAGGCATCCCCCCATACAATATTATAGATTGTTGTACACATATATACAATGTATATAAACACAATAGAGTATATATCTCTCTCACATCTTTATCCATACATCCATTGATGGACATTAAAGTTGTTTCCATATCTTGGCTCTTGTGAATAATGCTGCAATAAACATGGGAATATAGATCTCTTTAATATCATGTATTCATTTGTTTTGCATATATACCTAGGAATGGGACTGCTGGATTATATGGTAGTTCTATTTTCAATTTTTTGAGAAAACTCCATACTGGTTTCCATAGTGGCTGCACCAATTTACATTCCCACACTGCACAAGGGTTCCCCCTTTTTTTTTTTACATCCTCACCAACATTTTTTATCTCTTGTCTTTTAGATGGTAGCCATCCTAAAGGTATGAGTTGCTATCTCATTGTGATTTGGGTTTGCATTTCTCTGATGATTAGTGATGTTGACCACCTTTTTGGATACTTGCTGGCCATTTATGTCTTTTCTGGAAAAGTGTTTATTAGGTTCCTTTGCCCATTTAAAAAATCACATTGTTTGCTTTTTGCTCTGAGTTGTAGGAGTTCCTTATATACTTAGCTTATACTTAGCTTCTTATATGAGATGTGGTTTGCAAATATTTTCTCCTGTTCAGTAGGTTGCCTTTTCATTTTGTTGATAGTTTACTTTGTTGTGCAGAAACTTTTTAGTTTGATATGGTCCCATTTGTTTATTTTTCCTTTTGTTGCCTTTGGTTAAGGTGTCAAATCAAAGAAAAAAATCATTGCCAAGACTGATGTCATGAAGCTTACCCCCTGTGTTTTCTTCTAAGAGTTTTAGGACTTTAGGTCTTAAATCTAAGTCTTTATTTTTATTTTTTTAAAGATTTTACCTATTTATTTGACAGAGATAGAGACAGCCAGCGAGAGAGGGAACACAAGCAGGGGGAGTGGGAGAGGAAGAAGCAGGCTCATAGCAGAGGAGCCTGATGTGGGGCTCGATCCCAAAACGCTGGGATCATGCCCTGAGCCGAAGGCAGACGCTTAACCACTGTGCCACCCAGGCGCCCCTAAATTTAAGTCTTTAATCCATTTGGATTGATTTTTTTATGTGGTGTGAGATAGGGGTCCAATTTTATTATTTTGCATGTGGCTTTCCATGGTCACATGTAGGAGATGAATCTCATCAATTACCCTGGCTTGTTTTTCTGTTTGTCTCTGAAATCTGTGATTGTCCAAGTCACCTTCTTTGTTCTTGGTGGTTCCCAGCAGTTGAATCCATCAGTGTCTCAAAGGGGAGGATCTCAGTCAGCATCTAAAAGCAGGCTGGTTGGAGGCTGGATGCTATAGGCAGGAGCTAGGAAAATGTGTAGACTACCTCCAGGGAGAAAGTGGTAGTTGAGTTTTTGCCTATTTTCTCGGCACTGGGCTGGGATACATAGCCATAGGAGGTGCTCTTGAGCTCATCAAGAACTTCTTTATTACAATCCTATAGGACTACTGACTGAATGCAAGTCCCATTGGCTCTTTGAGCAAGGCAGTCCAGGTGCCAATACCTTAGGTGGCAACTGATAAAAGCAGAGAGAAAATCAATACGATACATTGCAAGCAATGCAATGTAATACAATCCAATACAAAAATGGGGAAAAATCACATGGTTTAGGTAGTTGGGGGAACTGGAAGAGAAAAGGCAAGAGAGAAGGTAACTTCTCACACTAGGGACCATATCTTAGTCATTGTTATATACGAAGTAGGGAAAACAGACAACGTAAACACATTTATTGAGCACCACCTATATGCCAGGTATGGTATGGTATTGTTCCATGTACTTTAATCTTTGTAATCTCACTGCAAAGTGAGATTATTAGTTATTAGTATATTTTGTGAGTTATTAGTATATTTTGAGGAAACACAGAAAGGTTAACTTGTTCAATGTGTGATATACAATGTCTTTCATACACTAGGTCTTGAATCAATATTAGCTGAATAAGTGAATACATATTGATTCATATGAGAGATATCTTGCGAATTTTCTTCACTGTGCTTCTTCTTTCTAATCTTTCCTAGAAAATTGCTAAAATCATTAACTGCAGCCAGGGAAAGGGCTGTGATCACTGGTATGGAGTCCCAGCAACAATAACAGTAGTAGCAGTAACACGTGTAGACTTCCTGTGAGTTGGCCACTGTTTCAATTTACATATATTAACTCATTTAATCCCAACAACACTATGAAGTCAGTAAAATCTTTATTCTTTATTTTACAGATGAGGAAACGCAGGTGTAGAGAGGTGAAATGGCTTGTTAAAAGTCATCCTGTTGGTAAGTAGTAAAGCTGACATTTGAACCTGAGAGATGAGCCCAGGCTGTACTTAACACCTCTGACCCATCTTGTCTCTATTACCTTGCTTCCTTTCACCTAGCATCACCTTTGGGTTCAAGCCTAGATCAAGGTTTCCCTAATTTCCTCTTTCAGGCCTCTTAAAGCCACTTTGGCAAGTTACTGCTTTCCATCACTAGAGGAAAATATCAATAGACTTCCCAGCTTTTTCTATTGTAGAAATGGCAAAGTGAAGTCATGGAGTGAGGTACCAATCTTGTCAGCTTTCAGGTGGCAGGGGACAGTAACCTAAGTCAACCTTGCTGTATTTCCCAGATTACTACCTCAGCATATGAACAAATAAAACATAGAATTTATAGAGCTTCTACAAATCAAATGGGCCAAGGACATGAACAGAAAACTCAAAAAGGAGGCCAGTATTTTTATTTAAACTTAACTAGATTCATTTTTACTTTTTAATTTTTAGTTTTTGCCTTGAGATTGGTACACTTAAAAAAGATTGATGTGGCTGAAACGAGAACAACAGTAAAGATGTGAGGGGCATGAAGGACAGTAAGAAGGTAATAGGATTGATGGATCATAGGTTCTGGTGAGGTTATAGTAATGCGGGTTGTGGAGAGTGAATGAGCAGGAAGGACAGGAGGTAGTGATCAGAAAAATGGAATTTTAAAATTAAGAATGTAGAGAATTTGAACTTAATGACTCAGGCTACAGCAACATAGTCAATAAAAATATATAAATCATGTCTGAAATATTTTAATGACATATTTAAATTTTTTACATAATTCTTCAAAACTTGTGTATTTTACACTTACAACACATCTTAACTAGTCACATTTCAAATGCTCAGTAGCCACATGTGGCTTAGTGACTATTATACTGGATGGCACAGTTCTAGAGTATGACCATGGGACTAAGTGGTCAGGTAGAGAGACCAGGGTGTTGGAAAGATCACCTATGTGAATACTGGAATCACCAAGAATGTTACTCAGTCACTAAAAAAAATATGTTAGACCTATATGTAATGAGTTGAAAATACCTGCAAGACACATAGTGCAGTGAAAATTAATTTTCAGTATACTATGTGTAAATAATATTATTTTAAAAAATACGTTAAGTTACAAAAGAATACTGCAAGGAAAGAGGCATGCTAACTTGATAGTGGTTCCCTCTGGAGAATGGAGTAGAAATAGGATGTGCGAGTGCAGATGTGGGAGACTTTCAAATTTTGCACTATATTTTTCTGGGTCATTTGAATATGGTACATTGAATATGGTACATTCATGTATTATCTTTGTATAATAATTTTTTTAAAAAGTTAAAATATGAATACCATTGATCCAGTTATCAGTTTAACTTTGTTCCCCCCTAGTCACCTGCCCTTTCCTCAGTTTCAAGTATCATGAATTATTCTGAGAACAAGTTGGATAGCTAACTAGCTAGTTTTATTTTGATTTTTTTCATTAGCACTAGGGTGTATCCCAGTTTGTTACCTATGATGTCATAGAGCACCTTGATAAGACTTCCATTTTGCTTTGGATTGCTTGGGGCCTCAGATGACCAAATCTTATCTCAAGATATACACAGTTAAGATAAGGAGAACTGTGGGGCTCCATTCTGTACCTTATTCATCAGACAGTGCTCATTTCCTGAACTAAGATAAAAGAATGCTCTCGAAGACTTTAGAAAGTATGCTGTAATCTCTTTCCTTAAATTTTGAGCTCCTTGAGGGCAGGGACTGAATCTTTGGACCCCCAGTATCTATATTAATGCACAGCATAATAGGCATCCAATAAAAGTTCCTCTGACAGCACATTTGTTAATGATAAGAGGCTAGAAAGTATACAGAATAAGAATGTAGGGTAGAGGAATGGGCTGTATGTTAATTTCTGTGTTGCTTTCTTACAAACTTTCAACTGCTCCTTCAAAATATAGGTCAAATGACACTTTTTTCCCTTAGTTTTCCCTTCCGCCCAAGTAGTTAATAGTCATATCCTCAGTATGCCCACAGAATTATTTGTGTTCCTCTCAAACTTTCTCTTGCTATGTGTTCACATTTTAAATTTCTCTTCTGATTGTGGGTTCCTTCTGGGTTAAGGACCATTCCTTATTACATGTTACAAGGTACCTGAGACACAAGGTGCTTAATAAATGTCTCATGAGTGAATAGACAAATAGAGCAGAACTTGAAGTCTCAAACCCATTTCCACACACAATGAAGAAAGATGAAACTTACATTTAAATACTGAATTACTGAATATTTATTGAGAACCTGCTGTATACCAGGCAAAAGGAACAGAAACAAACTGTCCAGAGTTACTTTTAACTGCTTCAGCAATGCCTGAGTCCTCATCATAAAAAAACCCATTCTGCTGACTTAGTATCCATTCACTCTTTAATCTTCATGTACAGTTTTCTCAAATGTACTTTCAAATCTTGCATAATGCTGTAGACCATTAAATATTCCAAAGACCGTCTGAAAGACTAGAGGAATCATCATTGCTTTTATCTCTGTTTGACAAAGCAGCACCCAGTAAAGTAAAACCCTTCCTTTTGGTGGCAGTGGAACAGTATGATACCTAAAAAAGAAAAATAATTAAGAACTTCTTCTGGATGTATTTTCTATGAAAAGTTCATGGATTTCTCCTAAATGGATAATTTCTATTCTATGGTCTTTCATGTAGATAGCAAAAAGGTTTAAAGCTAGCTATTTGAAGTGCCAAGCTATATTAAAATTTAATTAAAATGTGTCACTGGCAGCTAAAGAATAAGAAGTTTATGAACATTTAAAAAAAAAATGGAGGGAGGAAGGAAGGAAGAAAAGGAACAAACAGACAAACTTACTTGACTGCCAGGCGTCCATTTTTAGAAAAAGCCAAACCACAGGGATATAAAACACCACATACAATGCCAATCAGTGAACTTCTCAGAACACAATTTTCCTGGCTTATGTTGCCTGGAAAACAAAAGTAAATTTGGTTTCCTTTTAAAACTCAGGATAAGAACTATTAAGACAGTCTTGTGCCCTTACAGAGTAGTTATCTGTACTGTCTTCAATCATAGTGAAACAATAGAAAGAATATTAGAAATTCAGTCTAGGCACATGATAGACTAAATGCACGTTTAAAAATGCTTTTATTAACATAAGGAGAGTTACCGCTTATTTTTATTTTTAAATGACAGAGAGAGAGAGAGAGACAGTGAGAGAGGGAACACAAGCAGGGGTAAAGGGAGAAGCAGGCCTCCAGCTGAGCAGTGAGCCCGATGTGGGGCTTGATTCCAAGACCCTGGGACCATGACCCGAGCCAAAGGCAGACGCTTAATGGCTGAGCCACGCACGCACCCTGAGAGTTATCTCTTATATATATAATTGTTGCAGAAAGCAATTTCACAATGAAAAATACTAAACCAGCAGACCCAGAAATCTGGATTCTAGGTTAATACATTTTTATTGTCTTTGTGTCAGGCATGTATTGGTGATATAATGTTGCATAAAAGAGACCCAATCTCTAACCTTTAGGTGAGTCCACTAGGAAAGAAAGAATGACATTTTTATTTAAATAAATATGTTTAATATTTATGTTAACTATATTTAATATTATTTAAATAAATAAAATTTTAAGTGTGCACAATGCTTTGAAGGTAAAATGAATAGAGAATGTATCTAGAAACCTAATCTACCCTGAGGGAATCAGAGAACGTTTCCCTGGGAAAGAGATATTTAAGCAGGGACCTGATAAATAGGATTTAGAGGTTCCACCATTACTAGTTATGAAACTTAAGGCAAGGGGAGGAGGCAGGAAATAACATTAGAAGCCCACAATCAGCCAGATACCTCATTTGGCATTTAACATACAGTATTTTAATCATCACAACAGTCCTGTGAGGTAAGTACTAGTAGTCCTAGCTTATAGATTAGACATCTGAGTCTCAGATTAAATGACTTGCCCATTGTCACAAAACTTAAGTGGTGGGAGGCAGAATCTGAAATCACGTGTGCAGTATGCCAAAGCCTGTTTTTTCCCCCAGTATGTTATGCCATTTCTTAGCATACCTGAACATGTCTTAGCTTTGGTTGTGTATCTGTAAAGAGGACACAATACTACTTGCCCTGCCTAATCAGGACAACTGTTGTGGGGATGAAATAGGACAATATACGTGAAGGTACTTTTTAAGTGGTAAAGCAATATACAAGCATTTGTGATCATTATCAACAGTAGCAACAGTATATGTTAATGTGTAATTTTACTTAAACATAAACACATTATACATTAATGAATTTAAATTTACCCGAATACAAAGCATCCGTTACAAGGAGCTTATAAGTGACTATAGTAGACAAAAACGGAAGTGTAGTCAGGGATGCATATGTCTTCAAAGCATCATGTTTAACCTTGAAGCATTGTCTGAAAATGAAGTTGGCTATTATTCCAGAGAAACTAGCTGCTGTTCCAAAGAACACTGTGCCATATATATTTAAAGTCCTAACAGGAAAAACAAAGAGAAAAATTACATTCAACATAATATTCTCTTAATGGATATATCCTTTTCTGAGTAGTCATTTATTATTACATATTTACTCAACATCAAATATTTCTTGAACACCTACTATGCAAAAGACATTTTCTATGTGTTGAGGATGGGGCAGTGAATAAAGAAAAGAAATCCCACCTCTCATGGAACTTGCATTCTAATGAGAGGATAAAAGTCTCTTTCTGAAATCACTTAGAGTGGTTCTAAAATGGAACTCTTTTAAGAGATAAAATTTTGGCCACAAATAAAAATTAATAATTCCAATATAGCCAAATTTTATAAGATATCTAAGAATATTGCTTTTGCTACTAAAAGTATTAATTTAAGTCATATGAACAAAGTTGTTTACATCTGGTTAGGCCCTTTAGCAAATAACTATTTCTTAATTAGTGCAGATATATTTCAAATAATTTGTATAGGATTTCTAAAACTTCATGCGAAGAGATTTGACAGATCTAGTTTTACTGATTCTGACTCATACCTAAATTCAGAAATGTCTGAGGTCTAAGATTAACATCCTTTTATTTTCTTCTTGAGCTCTGTTATTTAAATTGAAACGGTAATATAACACTATATGTACATCATGGAATCTGTATTCCTCTGCTGAATTCAGCACTGTGCTGAGTTAATCAATTCTAAACTGAATTTAATACAATTGAACATCAATTAAATATAAGTAGCTCCCAAAATGTATTTTCCTAATTGCTTTTAATTTAAAAATGTTTATTGTACAAATAACATTTCAACAGTAATTCTGGACATTTTCTTTTTTAAGAAGCAAAAGAAATGATCCACAGTCCCAATATTCCAACAAACCACTATTTTCATCTGTCCATGTTTCCCTCCAGTTTTTTCATAAACTTTCTGGAAAACCAACTCAATAAAGTTAATAGGATCTTAGATACTCAGAAACAATGGTAATATAGAAGATGTGCAAATAAAGTTATTGACTTTCAGTCTGGGTGTGTCTCTTACTTTTCTTTTCTAAGATATTCAAATTTTTTTTCTATGATTTCGATGACCATTGGTCTTCTGAATTTTGCATCTTCCAAAGAAAGACTGCGCTGACCATGTGTGTATGCTGCCATTCTGATGTCCTGGAAAACACAAAATTTCAGAACCATAATAGCTAATGATATTAATAATAAATCTTATAAATTTTAGATTCAGATCAAAAAGCATTTAGACCCTGGTAAAATGTCATCTGCTTTCACATACTTCGTCAATAATTCAATTAATATTCAGTAGCTCTTATTGTCTGCTAGACAATGGCTTTTTGAGAAATCAGTAGAATAACGATCATCTCTACTTTTGTAGATGAGAAAAATGAGGTTCAGAAAAGGTGACTTGCCTTAGGACCTAGTGTAGAAGGATAACTTCCTGAGATACTGAATTTTTGTTTTTCTTACAGTTTTCCCCAAAGGTAGCCAGGTCCTTTGTAGTTCTTGATCTAGCTTTTTCAGAGCTAGAAGGAAACAATAGCTACTTGTTGACAACTGTCTCATGAAAGCCTGAGCTCATTTTGGAGATTATGTTGAATTTCCTGGAGAAGGAGAGCAGGGATTGCCTTGGAGAATAATGAAAGAGAACATCAGAGAGAGGGACACTATTCCAGGCTAGATTGAGGTAATGCTCATGGATACCTTGGATTACATAAATTATATATCCAGCTCTCAAGGAGCATCTGGGGCAGAAACACAGCCTTTGCTGGAAACTATATGTAGTATACCAGGGAGCCTGGACCCGTGGCACTGGGCTCCAGGATGTGAAGGTTCCTGTGTCCCAAGTGTGATGCATGAACACACAGTTGCCAATGTCAAGGGACCAAGAGGGTTTGTACAGTAGCATCTTAACAGAAAGTAAAAAACAGTGATAAACAAAACAAAACAAAATTGGATCCTAAGAAAGGATCCTTTCTGACTGTTTTGCTCTGGGTAGGACTCTTGGGTCTCTGTGAAAAGTCTTAACAATAACATTTGTTAAATCTTTTGCCACACTGGCGTGGGATTCCAGATTAGCTGATAAATAGATTAAAAAAATTATGGCCCTTCACAGTTTATACTGA
This sequence comes from Ailuropoda melanoleuca, assembly GCF_002007445.2. Classification (NCBI taxonomy): domain Eukaryota; kingdom Metazoa; phylum Chordata; class Mammalia; order Carnivora; family Ursidae; genus Ailuropoda; species Ailuropoda melanoleuca. The sequence continues at coordinate 44,267,577 of NC_048225.1, forward strand.
CTTCCATTTTAACACTTATAGTAAGGGCATAGACTAGATCTCAAATTTCAGGAGTTGTGGGCAAGAGAATTAGAGTGGATTAAGCATAATGAACTCAGAAGATAATAAATCAGTGATTCTCAACCTTAAGTTTGCACAAGAATCACAAGCGGGGTTTATTTGAAATGCAGTCTCTTGAGCTCCCTCAGGATACCTGGATTCAATAGGAGTAGGGTGAAGTCTAGAAATCTGCATTTTAATAGACCAAGTGATGCTGACACTAGTAATCAGTGGACACATGCTGTAATTGTTGAACATCACTGTAATACTCATTTGCTGAATAAGTGATATGTACCAATCTTAACCGTAACTAATGAAAGGCTAATTCATCCATGGCATCAACATTCTGAAGGTATGGGCTTCTTTGAACTTTCATATATTATTACACAATGAGTAATAATGAACAATTTTCTTGCCCAGCATCATTGCAGAATTGGACTCTAAGCCAGTATGATCTTTTTCTTTAAAATATCTGAGAGGACAGAGAAAAAATTATAAATTACAATTTCTTACGGATGAGATTTAATCTTTTGGCTCTTCTGGACATATAAATGGAAAATGGAAGATACAGTAATATCTAAGAGAGATTCTATATCTAATCCATCTAATATACTATGAAGGCAGATATCAGTAACAAGGTAATTTATCATGTTTATTTAAAATAAATGTTTATTTTGCTGTCATCCAATTCATTTAAGTCCCTTACTTCCCACAAAGAAAACTCTCAGGCAATGCCTTGAACCAACCTTCTACCTTATCTACACTATCAGTACAGAGAACCCAGACACCCATATTATGATTCTAAAACACCGAAACAGGACAAATACTTACTGAGTGCAAATATTTATTTAGCGCCTAATCTTTGGAAGGCACTGTTATTAAAGCAGAGAAATAGACTAGTAATTTTTTGATAGACTTTTAACAAGTACTGAAATATAAAGACTTTGTGATAACCAACTTTTTTTAATTTTAATTTTTAAATTTTTTGTTTAAATTCTAGTTAACAGTCTAATATTGGTTTCAGAATTTAGTGATTCATCACTTACATAAAACACCCTGTGCTCATCATAAGAAGTGCCCTCCTTAATACTCATTACCTATTTAGACCCTGGTAAAATGTCATCTGCTTTCACATACTTCATCACCCACCTCCGTCCATCAAATATAACCATCATTTTATCTAAAAGTTGACTAGTCCAAGGCCACTCAACTGGTCACCACGATTATCCCAGTAAGAGTGTATGTATTCAGGTTTATAGTCTGCAAAGCATTTTACAGTTTTGATTACTTTTATGTGTATTATTTTACCTGACTTTTTTGAATTTTATTTAATACTCATCATTTACACAGTGCCTGGTATTTGACAGACCCCAGGATAATTAAGATGCAGTTGTGTCCTCTGGAATCCACAACCCAACCGAGGTCAGGACAAAAAGGCAGGTAATTGAAAGGCAGAATTAGTGTGCCATAAGAATGAAACCAAACCAAACAATAAGCATAAGAAAAACCAAACTTAAGCTAGCCAGGTAAGTGTAGGAAAGTTTCCCGGAGTAAGTAACGTTTAAACGAGTATCTGAAAGAGGAGAATTTGGTGGGGGTGGGGTGGGGAGAAGTTACACGGAAGTATTTCAAGTTGAAAGCCGGCGCAAAGAAGACAAAAGAAAAGAAACTGCAAGCAATCGGGACTGGACTTCAGGTCTCCTTTCCCTCCGCCTCTTTCCATAACAACAGGGAGCTTCGTTGACTGTGCCCTGAAAGAACATGGAGGCTGTTCTCTTTAGATTTTGAAATTTCACCATTTCAGAAAAGTCCGTTAATGTACTGAGGCTGCAGAAATCACGACTTATACGGCCCCGGGTTTCCGCCTACCTTGGGCGCTTCCCCAGCTCTCAGCGGCACCACACCTGCATCCTTCAGGTCAGCCCCAGCCTCACGCCCGAGCGCCGCCATTTTGGCGGCTCACATGACTAGCGGTGGGTGGGTACCCAGAACGCCCGGAGCGGGAAGTGGTGCCGGCTCACGCCTCTGGCCTGCAGCCCCGGCCCTCCCCGGTCCAGTCAAAAGCCGCGCCCTCCATCCTGGCTGTGATTGGGCGTGGCGTCCAGAAATGAGGGCCGCTCATTGGCTTCGAGGAGTTCCAGACGCCCGTGGGTCCGCCTTCTTGCCAGCCCTACATTCCCTTACCGTGCTATTTGTTAGCCGAGCTCCCTCTCCTCTCTTGCTGAGGGGGATACGTGGGGCGGTCCGAGCGCAGGGATGTTGCTGCGCGCTTTTCTCTCTTCTGGGCACCTCCGTTAGCTGGGGCCGACCTGCCCACCCCTTTCACTCCTTGAGGGAGTTCTCCCCTCTGGCCTGGTTCGTGTGTTATGGCTTCGGCTTCCCGGGCATCTCCTCCCCAGAGCCCCCATCCGGCCGCCAGAGCAGCCCCGACAAGCCTCCTCCCCCTGCACCGGTCTGACTCCTCTCCCAGTCTTTAGCCCCCTCATATTCCATCCTTTCACCCCGCTTGGAAAGGGACCAGAGAGAAATTTCCCCCCACTTCCCAAGAAGACCCCCCTTTGCCAGCCGATGTTTCGGGGTGGGGGGCGCTGCGAGCAAGCCTGGCGCCCTTTTGTGCACGTTCAGTGCCCAGCAGTATCTCCCAGACCGGCAACCCCCGACCCTCCAGTCTCCATGTCTTAGAGAAGCCAAATTCGAGAGTTATATAATTTCTAGTGCTGCTGTTTCTCCTGCCTGAGGAAACATTTCATCGCGTGGAGGGTGCAGGACATTTCTGTGCACTTCTATATAAGAACGGGGTGTGGGCAGGGGTGGCCAGCGGTAGCAGAGAGATTTCTTGTCTTTTCTGCTAAAGGAAGGTGGGTAGTTTGGAGAGAGATTGAGAGAAAGGGTGGATGTGGAAGCCAAGCCTCAGAACTCTGATTTAGGAAATCGCGAACCGTTTGCACGGCTTGTGCTCACATGCCTAATACTACTACATCGTCTCAGAAAACACCTTTGGGGGAAGGTTTGACTTCTCTCGAACAGTCTCAGTGTTTTTCCTCGCCGGATAGGGAGCTGCTTGGATGCGAAGAGATGGCATGATGTGAATGACTCCAGTGTGAAGAAATCTGCTTCGCCAACTCATCCTGCATCAAGTGCCCATTGAGTAGCACTGTCACTTTAATGTCTCCATGCCAAGGGATTGCTTTCCTTCTTTTCAATCCTCTCGGTTAATACATGAGAGGATCAGAATCAGAGGGGCATTAAGGATTAAGCCCGAGGGGCTTGGAGAGCACAGAAGAAAAAAATGAAAGTGACAGCAAGCTGGATCCTGTCTTACTGAGGGGGTGAGATCTGGAACTTCTGGTCCAGTAAATAAAAAGGGGCCTTTCAGTCAGTCTGTGTTCTGCCCCAGAAAACTGTTCAAACTCACCCCCCTTTTTAGAGACCAGAGTCAAAAAGGTTTTTAAAAGTATTTTTTTGTTGGGGAGGGGATTAAATTTTTCTCTAAAGAATTGAGGATCTTTATCATCAACCCGTTCATCTTTGAATTTGATCATGTACTGAGTAATGAGACAGCTGTGTAAATTTGGTTTGTGCCTTAATTGAGTTAGTCATTGAATTCCAAAATGTTGATGTCTGAAGAGGAGTTTTAATAACATTTTCTATGCTTACAAAATTTTCTCAGTTTTTTAAAACAGAATAAATATTTTATAAAAATTGAAAAACTCAAGATTATTTTTCTCTGAACTCTGTGGGCAGTATCAAAAGTTTAATTGTGGAAAAAATACATCATTTTTCCTCTATCTGGAGGAGAAGACAGCCTGGATTTCAAAATTGAACAGTGAAGTGGTTTGCAATAGTTACCTGGCTCTTGGCCTCAGTCCAGCTGGATCAAGTTGAGACCTGAAAAGAGATCTTGGATCCTGTGGCAGTGGAAAGACCCAAGAATGCCAGTCAAGAAGAAAGGTGGGCTATGAGGCTTCCTATATATGTTTCTCCCTTTTCTTGGTTCTGGTATTTGCTATTTAGATTGTATTCCATTTGAGAGTAAAATTTTGCTTGGATTTTGGGAAATATTTATTGTAATACTGTTTTTTCTGTGGTACTCATTCAGTAGTATTTTGTTAAACTATAATGAAGTAGGATTACAGTATTTAATTATAGACATTTGTGATTTCATAACTCAGGTTGTCTAAATTACCGTTTATAATCAGCATAGATTTGATACTACAGATTTGAGCTTTTCTTTTGCTTGTTTTCTCAGCTTGTCAAAGGTTACTTTTGAACAATTTTTAAAAATGAAACGTGTAAGGTGGAGCTCTTCCTCATGGGCTTAATATTTATTTATTTATTTATTTAAATGTTTTATTTATTTATTTGAGATAGTGAGAAAAGAGCATGAGCAGGGCGGGGGTGAGGGAAAGGGCGAGGGAGAGGGAGAAGCGGACTCCCTGCTGGGCAAGGAGCCTGACTTGGGGGCTCAATCCCAAGACCCTGGGATCATGACCTGAGCCTAAGGCAGACACCTAACTGACTGAGCTACCCAGGCACCCCAGACTTAATATCTATCAAGTGAATTACATTGTTGTAAAAGATAACAAAGCTGGACAGAACACAATTACAGATTTATTAATCTTTTGATTAAAAAATAAATTACGTATTTGGGTTTACTCTAGGGTAAATACCCACTTTTGTGATAAAGCACAACTTTGGTAACTGCCGTGCTTTTCCAGATGTATGCATTATCTAATAACACCATTGGCAAGTTTCCCAAATGAGGTAAACCTCTGATTCCCTCCTCTCTCCCCAGAATGGATCAGGATCCAGTGGCTTTCTAAAGTATAGTTTATTATAGGTCAAGCCATGGAATTCACTTTAACCTAGATCTGCCTCAGGTTAACTTTGTTCTTAAGGATCCTAATGAAACCAGTTTTTTTTTTGTTTTTTTTTGTTTGTTTGTTTGTTTTTTTTTTGGTCATGGTGTGGAAGATCAGATCAATGATAAAGAATTTTCTCAAGAGTTTGAACCAAAATTTATTCGAACACCCTTGCACTCCATATACCGGACTGGCATAGATCCAAGTGCTTACCAGTTATGTGAGTTGCTACAAACTGAAACTAAAGTTCAGGGTGAAGATTTAAGGGCAACCTGGCTCTGCATGATGTTGAATCCTTCTACCTATGGATTTGGAAGGTGCATTGAGGAAACTTATAATCAGTGAAATGCTTTACCCAACTGGTATCTGTAGAGATGGACAGGACAGATGGATAGAAAACCTCTGAAACACTTAGAAACGTTCCTTTGTGCATTGGATTTGAGACTGGGATTGTTTCCTTCTCCTGCTCTCCCCGATAATATCACCAAGATAGATAAACTCTCTTTGAGATTTTGGAGCCATATCTGTCCAGACCTGACACAATTGGTTTGTCTGGAACAAGAATGGTTATGGTGATATAGCCAATAAATGGCATGGCTCTTTGACTTACTTACCATGTGTTTTTATTCTCTCTACCACTTATTGTTCTCCGGACATTGTCCCTTCTGGACTGCCTTATTTTAGATTAATAATTGAATTACACGTTGTGTATGTGTGTAGGTAGCAGGGAGAGGAGATGAGGAGGAGAGAGAAAGGAGAGAGGTGGGGGAGAGAATTGGATAAAAAGTTATCTGGGAAAGAGGTAGAAGACGAGCAATTGATGTTTTAGGTATAACTTAACTAAGCAGGTGTCTTTTTTTTTTAAATGATGTCTTTAAAAAATACTACTGAAGTATAGTTGATACACAATGTTACACTAGTTTCAGGTGTACAACATAGTGAGTTGACAATTCTATACATTATGCTATGTTCACAAATGTAGCTACCATCAGTCACCATACAAACTTGTTACAATACCATTGACTATATTCCCTGTGCTGTACCTTTTATCCTTGTGACTTATTCATTCTATACCAGGAAGCCTGTACCTCCTACTCCCCTTCACCCATTTGCCCATCGCCCCTTCCCCCCACCTGTCTGGCAACATCAGTTTGTTCTCTGTATTTATGGGTCTGTTTCTGGTTTTTGTTTGTTTATTCTATTGTTTTGTTTTTTAGATTCCACATATGAGTGAAATCATATGGTATTTGTCTTTTCTCTAACTTATTCACTTAGCATAATACTCTCTAAATCCATCCATGTTATCACAGATGGCAAGATTTCATTCTTTTTGTGGCTGCATAGTATTCTAGTGTGTGTGTCTGTGTGTGTCTGTGTATATATCACATCTTCTCTATCCTTTCATGTATTGATGAATACTTGGATTGCTTCCATATCTTGGGTATTGTAAATAATGGAGCAGTAAACATAGGGGTGCATATATCTTTTTGAATTAGTGTTTTTGTTTACTTTGTGTACATACCAAGTAGTGGAATTCCTGGATCATACAATATTTCTATTTTTAATATTTTGAGGAACCTCCATACTGTTTTCCCTAGCGACTGCACCAGTTTGCATTCCCACCAACAGTAAGCAGGTTGATCTTAAGGTTTCTAAACCCAATAGGCTGAGTTTCTTAAAAAGTTCCTACCTTTGAAGGAAGTTATAAAAATTGCAGTGACATGATTGAAAATTATACATTATGAGAAATAATTTAATATTTATTTCCTTCCTTATTTCTTCCTTCTTTCCTCCCTCTTTTCTTCCTCCCTCTTTCTCCCTCTAACTCTTCCTTCCTTCTTTAATAATGATTGATGGTAATGGGTCAACTTTTTAAAGGAATCAACAAGTTCTAATTAGCAAGGCAAGTATATATATTTGGGTTATGCTAAAATCTATGCATTATGTAATTTGTGAACTGATCTACGTAGAAAAACAATTTATGTTGTTTTTAATCTTTTAAAACTACTTAGTGTCTAGATACATGTTTTTGAATCTTATAGTAAACTAACCAAATAAATTATGACATATGCATTATATTTTTAATTGGCTAAGCTTACTACTTGTATTACATCTAAAATATAAGTAAAACAAATATTTTAAAGTATAACCTAGATTTATTCTGCAGAGAATAGTGTCTTTTGTCATCCTGAATAATTTTTCTTTCTTCATTGTTACATGTGGTAGATACGATGAAAAAACTAAATTAAACATAATTTTAACAGTAATTATCCTTTTGAACCAAGTATTTATTCATTGCTGAATATATTCTTATTCAAACAAGAAATTTTCAGAAGATTTTCATTTGGTATTTATTTTGTATGTTATTGTAAAAGTAGAGAGGAGATTGGTCTAGTTAGTAACATACAACTGTGGTGGGAAGTGGGAATGAATGTGGCATCTCACTAAGTCCATTTTTAGGGTCTGTTCTTGGACTAGGTCTTGGATAAGCTGAAACCCTCATAGTCACTGCCTTTTTGCTTTAAGACATTATTTCATCTGGGGCGCCTGGGTGGCACAGCGGTTAAGCGTCTGCCTTCAGCTCAGGGCATGATCCCGGCTTTATGGGATCGAGCCCCACATCGGGCTCCTCCACTGTGAGCCTGCTTCTTCCTCTCCCACTCCCCCTGCTTGTGTTCCCTCTCTCGCTGGCTGTCTCTCTCTCTGTCAAATAAATAAATAAAATCTTTAAAAAAAATATTAAAAAAAAAGACATTATTTCCTATCTCTCCCACCCCTCTCTCCATGTTTTTATAGATTTCAGTTTTTTCAAAAGAGATTCTTCATTAGAGATTTTTTTTCACCCCAACAGTTGTTTTTCATTCAGGATTCTCTTTTCTATTGTAGTAACTTGATTTGCTCCCACCTGAACCTTTAGGACATCTTTGACCTATTTGTGAGAATTCAGGGCCAGTCCAAGATAAATTATTAGCGTTCTCTCATGTGATACAGGATCATGGTGTATTGGATGGGGCTATTTCAACAAGACTTGTTGAATTGCTCTAATCTGATTTCATGTTGGATTAATGTCAGAAATAAAAGTTAATGATAGTTGTGTCCTTCTCTATGTTTTCAATGGGAAGGTGATATTTTAATGGTAATATATACTTCAACAGGATTTTTTAGTATGTTGCATTTTTTTTTCTCTGTAATGTCATTAAATATGTGTACGAAATCATTGCTTTTAATACTTTGAGGTTGATGCTCATTTCATCTCTGGGTTTAAAAACCTGTCTTTTTTTTTTTTAATGTTTTTTTATTATATTATGTTAGTCGCCATAGAGTATATCCCTGGTTTCCGATGTAAAGCTCGATGCATCATTAGTTGCATACAAAACCTAGTGCACCATGCAATACGTGCCCTCCTTACTACCCATCACCAGTCCATCCCATTCCTCCACCCCCCTCCCCTCTGAAGCCCTCAGTTTGTTTCTCAGAGTCCATAGTATCTCATGCTTCATTCCCCCTTCTGATTTGCTTGACTTATTTCACTTAGCATTATCTCCTTCAGTGCCGTCCATGTTGCAGCAAATGTTGAGAACTCGTTCTTTCTGATAGCTGAGTAATATTCCATTGTATATATGGACCACAACTTCTTAATCCATTCATCTAAAAACCAGCAAATGTTGAGAACTCGTTCTTTCTGATAGCTGAGTAATATTCCATTGTATATATGGACCACAACTTCTTAATCCATTCATCTAAAAACCTGTCTTATTAATTATCCTTCTAGCTTCTTTTGAATTCATATAGAAGTCTAGCTGACTTTTTTCATTTACATAACACTTTATTTCCTTTAAATTCTTTTTTACAGCTGTTCTCAGTGATATAATAGTGTGTAAAATTATTTTTACCAAGTACTGGAAGTTAAATACTATCATTTTCATAATTCATATGTTTTGACATTGTTCTTTTTATTTTATTTTATTATTATATTATGTTAATCACCATGCAGTACATCCCCAGATTGCGATGTAAAGTTCGATGCTTCATTAGTTGCGTATAACACCCAGTGCACCATGATACGTGCCCTCCTTACTACCCATCACCAGCCTATCCCATTCCCCCACCCCCCTCCCCTCTGAAGCCCTCAGTTTGTTTCTCAGAGTCCATAGTCTCTCATGCTTCATTCCCCCTTCTGATTACCCCCCTTTCTTTATCCCTTTCTTCCCCTACCGATCTTCCTAGTTCTTATGTTCCATAGATGAGAGAAACCATATGATAATTGTTTTTCTCTGCTTGACTTATTTCACTTAGCATTATCTCCTCCAGTCCCGTCCATCTTGCAGCCAATGTTGAGAATTCGTTCTTTCTGATAGCTGAGTAATATTCCATTGTATATATGGACCACAGCTTCTTAATCCAGTCATCTGTTGAAGGGCATCTCGGCTCCTTCCATGATTTGGCTATTGTGGACAATGCAGCTATGAACATTGGGGTGCATATGGCCCTTCTCTTTACTACGTCTGTATCTTTGGGGTAAACACCCAGTAGTGCAATGGCTGGGTCATAGGGTAGTTCAATTTTTAACTTTTTAAGGGACCTCCACACTGTTTTCCAGAGTGGCTGTACCAACTTGCATTCCCACCAACAATGTAGGAGGGATCCCCTTTCTCCACATCCTCTCCAACAATTGTTGTTTCTTGCCTTGTCTATCTTTGCCATTCTAACTGGCGTAAGGTGGTATCTCAGTGTGGTTTTGATTTGAATTTCCCTGATGGCTAATGATTTTGAACATTTTTTCATGTGTCTGTTAGCCATTTGTATGTCTTCATTGGAAAAGTGTCTGTTCATATCTTCTGCCCATTTTTTGATTTGTTTATTTTAGTTTCTCGCGTATTGAGTTTGAGAAGTTCTTTGTAGATCTTGGATACCAGTCCTTTATCTGTAGTGTCCTTTGCAAATATATTCTCCCATTCCGTGGGCTGTCCCTTAGTTTTTTTGACTGTTTCCTTGGCTGTGCAGAAGCTTTTTATCCTGATAAAGTCCCATAAGTTCATTTTATCTTTTGTTTCTCTTGCCTTTGGAGATTGACATTGTTCTTTTTATTTTTATTTATTTTTATTTATTTTTTTAAATATTTTTTTAAAGATTGTATTTATTTATTCGACAGAGATAGAGACAGCCAGCGAGAGAAGGTACACAAGCAGGGGGAGTGGGAGAGGAAGAAGCAGGCTCATAGCAGAGGAGCCTGATGTGGGGCTCGATCCCATAACGCTGGGATCACGCCCTGAGCCGAAGGTAGATGCTTAACCGCTGTGCCACCCAGGCGCCCCGACATTGTTCTTTTTAAAGGGAGCCAAAGAATGTTGTGTAATTAGAATTCTAAGGCTTGATATTGCCATGTATCTCATGGACACCCTTGAAATTGAGATTGTTGTTTCTTGGGTTCACAGTCTTTCCTTTTGGTTGACCATACTTTTTAAAAATGACACTTTTGTTTTTCATTTTTTCTTCCTTTCTTTGGGGAAGGGACCCCTTAAAATTCTTTCGTTCATTCCTTCCTCATTTGAAGTTTTCTTCTTTCATTATCTGTTTCCTGTACTTTGTGGATTAATTTTTTTTATAGTATCATAGTAATTTATATTTGCCTTTCATTATCTGGATATATTATCTTTACATCTCTAGCTTTTTTTTTTTAAATTCCTAGAATAATTTTTTTTTCAGATTCTTTGAAGGTGAAATTGTATACCTGTGTTGATTATACCTGAGTGGCTATTTTATCCTTTTGCATACATTTTACTAAATTTGTTTGAACTTTCATATTTGCCATACCAGTATTATATCCAGAGACTTTTTCCATTTCACAAAACTTTGTGTTTTTTTCTTTTTCCCAGCCAATAAAACTCAAAAGTGTTAAGAACTGAATCTTTCTGGAGAGGGATAGGAAAAAGAGTTTTCAAACTTTCCCAATTTCTGTAAGTTAAATTAAAATAGATAATTTACTAAAGATTTTGTTAGATTGAAAAATCCCTCAAAAGAGTCATATTGACCTTGGTTGTGAGTCTTATTGGAAACCATGATGCCACAGACTCTCGATGTTGGAAAATACTCATCAATCTAGGAGGCGTAAAGAGAGAGCAATCCGGAGAGAGAAACAGAAGAATACTTTTTGTATTCAACTACTGCTTAAGAGTATGTAATGAAGCAAACAATAGACGTAGTGTTAAAATTATCTGTTAATTGAATTGGTTTTACAATTCTTATGTATTGGGAAAGTGTGAAAATGATATGCTAATGACTTGATACCATGAAATATTTGAACCATTAGGTTGTTGGAAACTGCCCAAGTGTTCCGTATATGGTAGAATATTTTCTCTCTCCTTTAGGCCTATCATTGGTTACTTTTTTGAGTAGAAGAGTCTAGTTAGTGGGAAGATGTACACAAAATAGTGGATTTTTAAAGCATGGAATTAAGGCATTCAATTCACTCATGCCTTTGCTAATCAACCAATCGATTGCTCACTCTTTTATAACAATATATTCACTAAACTACAAGAATGCCCTATTTCTTAATTGTATACTCTCATTATATGCTCTCATTAATATTTACTATGTAATCATTTTAGTGATTATAACATTTTTTACTATGGGGCTAAGATGTATCAAATCTTTTTTTTTTTTTTTAAATTAATTGCAGGAGGAGGACCTGGTCTTTAGCTAGAATTCCTGCTCAGGAATTTGTATCAGTCAAGGCACGAGGGCTCTGTATCCTCAATATAGGTTGCTTTGTCAGCAAAGGATCATGAGTTTTACCCGGTCTCTTCTGTCCAGTCAGTCATTCTGAATTCCAAGTAGTAAGCTTTCTGCATAGGTTTAGTTTTTAGTAAGTTTCTCAAAGCTATTTCAAGAATTATGGCCAAATCACCTACATTATGAAACAATTCTCCTGACCTGATTTGTTTTAGAATTTAAGACCAAGAGGAATGATGTATTATAAATTAGAAAGTCATATGAAAATGAATTAAGTTAAAACTTTCAAAGACTATGGGTAAGTATGGCAAGATTATGTATCCTATTTCTTCTCATGACACCATCTTGCTAGGCACTGAGACCGTAACTCTGTTAGACAAAATTTTGAAGTTTCTGTAGGAGACTTTCATTTTGGAGAGCTGTGACATCTTTTATCAGTGACAGTGTGGTAAGACTTGGAATAAATCATTATGTTCTGTTCCATTTAAAATCCCTTATAAGTAATAAACTATAAATTCTTTTAAAAGCTAAATATGTATGTATTTAAGGGAATAGCTTTACCTCCATTTATTTATTCTATCATTTATCCACTCACCAAAGATTTGAGTGCCTGCTATGTACCAGGCACTCAATAAATCAAAAGACCAGTAGAGATTTACCAATGTGGGAGATGGTAAGATGCTGTTTCAGATCATTATTTATTTTCTTTGCCTTCAACTTACCATCATGACCTCTATCACCACCACCACCACCACCACCATCATCATCACCATCAACAGCAGTGATATTGTGGGGATAAAACCTAGACTAGTTGTTAGAAGACCTGGCTTCTAGAAGGGACAAGATTAGATAACCATTGAGATGGATTCTCAGTCTATAAATTCAGGCTTTTAAGAAATATCCATTCATTTTCTATAGGTCAACTTTATTTTTGACTCTTAGTCACTGAGTGGTGGACAAAATCACTCCAATCACTTTTGACGTTTTCTTTACTTTTCTGGGATCATGGTAGAGTTCCACCTGGAATGGTGGTATAGTCTGGTCATCGATCATCCCATATATAATAGGCTACCTCTAAGACATGATTTGTGTCTAGATAGTTCTTTCTGGTCTGACAGTGATTTGATGCTTCCCAAACATGGATTTTTCCCCCCAGAATTTCTGTATTTCTCCTTACCTAGATGCAATTATGATGCCATTCCTTACTGGGTTCTTTCTGTCTTCCAGGCAATGCTGTAAAGAAGCAGAGCCTAGATCCCTGTGGACTTGGAATCCAAAGACCTCTCTTCTTCAGCTGAGAAAATCTTTTTCTAGACTGGGGAGGTGCTAGGAGATCTCTCTCTCTCTCTTTCTGTACATACATGGGAATCTTTCATCTCCATGGCAAACTCTTTTATTCTGAGAGTTTAGGCTTTAGGAAAGCAAAACTGGAAAAACTTAAAAATTGCTGTTTTTGTCCTGGCACATTCCTCCCTTGGGTAATAAAATACAAAACCAGTTACGTGCTTAGATGAGAAGAAGGAAAATGGGCAAATTTAGGGAAAGAAAAAAATTAATATCTCAAAGTGCCAATCTCCCACACGTACAAAAGAGTTTACGTGCCTCCTTATGATGATGCCACCAGGTGACCTTGTAAAAATCAATTCTTCTGAACTTCAGTTTCCTTTTCTAAAAGGGATTTAATATGTTCCCTTCCTCTTAAAATTTGTTATTTCTTTTCTATATCAAATAAGATAATGTATATGAACTTCACTTTTATAAAGTCAGTTGGTGACAGAATTAGGACCAGAAGCTCATCCAATGTTCTTTTCATTGTGTGAGCATGGTGTTCTTAGAACAAATGAATGGCATCATAGCACAGTGGAGAAGAGCCCAGGGATGGAATCCTGTCTTTACTATTGCCTGGCTAAGTTATCTAAAGAAAACTGACAGATTGAACTTCAAATTCCTTATCTTAAAACATGACTATATGAATAATATTCACCTCTTAGGATTATTGTGATGGCCAAATAAAAATATCTAGCCCATGTAAAAGTTTTAAGTAGGAAAGTGCTACACAAATGCTTATCATCAGAATACTTTTTTTCCTTTGGTCCAAAGAAGAGGAAAGTTGTGTTCAGAGACAGTCCCCTTCTCTCAGTGGTCTAGGTCCAGCTTCCTGGTCAGCTTTTGGAGCAAGCCTGCTCAGATATGGCAAGGACGCATCCGCTTACAGACAGGAAATGCCATACTGTGCGTTTTTAAAATAGATTATAGTGACATTTTTTTATGAGTATTATCTCTCTCACTGATGCTAAAGTTATTTGTAAACCTTCCAGTATTTACAGAATGGTTATAATCTTTAGATCTGCTCTAAGTCTGGTCAGACATTTTTTCCACAATTCGAATTCCAAGTTTTATCTTTTTCATTTTCTTTTTCTAGTTTGCTACACCTGGAACGATGAATATTTCAATGTTCAGCTGAAGGTGAAATTTGCTGTCATCTTCCTTTCTATTTATTACTATTTAACCTTGCAATTTTCCCATTGTTCTCTTTAACAATTCTATAGAAAATCTGAAAACATAGCTTATCTGAAAGGTAGTAATAAAAATTCACATCTCTGTATAGTATCTTTTTGTTTCAGCAGGGGAAATATATCAACAAGTGCTTGTTGAAGTATATTAAAACAATTTTTTGGGCGGGGAGGGAGTAAAGTATAATTACTACAAACAATTACAGAAACAAGAAATAATATGATCCTTTCCCTAAGTTAGGTTTCAGTATGGCATAATATTTAAAAGTAGGCTTTGGTGCCAGATAGACCAGGATTTGAGTCCTGGTTTCAGCACTTACTGGTAGCATAACCTTGGGCAAGTTACTTCATTTCTCTCTTGTTTTCTCATTTGCAAAATGTGTATAATAGTATTTCTTAGGTGGCACTTGGGTAGCTCAGTTGGTTAAGTGTCTGACTTTTGGTTTCAGCTCAGGTCATGACCTCAGGGTTGTAAGATCCAGCCACTAGTCTCTGAGCTCAGCAGGGAGTCTGCTTGAGGATTCTCCCTGGCTCTCCCCTGCTTACACATATGCCGTCTCTCAATATATAAATAAAATCTTGAAAAAAAAATCTTCCAGGGCTTATTATTCTTCCTTGGGTATAAGGCCAAATTTAACATGGTCTCTATTGACATCAGCTTCTCTCCTCTCATGGTACCTGGTACCTCATCATAGCATTATTGCACTCTATTTTAATATTTTACTTTGTTTAAATTTCCTGTTTAATTACCTTTACTTTCATTCAGAAATCTCTGAGAGTGTAGAATATTGCCTATATAGAGTTTCCAATATCAGAATGTAGTTAGGTACTCAAATAGCTGATTAATGAAAGAAAGAACTTATTATTTTTATATACCAGACTTCTAAAGGTAGGGCATTTTTATGTTATTTATTTTTATGTTATAAATACAATTTTTATATCAATTAAACTTGTGAAAATTAGTAATTCAACATTTAACACTTAGATTCTAAAGTTCACTGATACGTTTTATGTCTGATTCCAAGTTCCTTTTTTTTTTTTTTATAGCAATTTCCTCAACTCTATTTCTGGAGGATTAAGAGTGGTAGTTTGGAGAGAGGGCTATACTTGAAATCAAAAGCTTTAGCATTAAGCTCCAAATCTGTTATTTAGTAGTTCTGTACTCTTGGACAAGCTACTATGGATTGCAGTTTCATGTATAATAGATATGATATGGGTTCTTACTGGTGAAAATCAGAGAAGATAATGCATGTAGAGTTTCTTAAAAAGTTTAACTGTAAGACATGTTGCATAAATTTATGTAAAAGAATTTCATTATTCTAACATCTTTGCTCTCCAAGATTTGTGTATTAAGTCCACCTTTTCTTCTACTATACTTTCATCTTAGTTTTCTTAACACCATATATTCTGTAATTGTTCCATTTTTAAGTTGTGACAAATAATTTTATGTGTCATCTTTTCCTTCTTTTTAAAAATTCATTTGTTAGCACTATTGCCATTCACTGTTTCATATTTTAATTATGTGTCCCAAATTATTTATAACTTATTGCAGTGCTATTCTTAAACCAAAGAGTTGAACTTTAATTAAGAGACACATGACTACCCAAAATTCCAATTATGTAACAGTCACCATATCCTTTGCATTGCATATTTCCTGCAAAACATTTATTTTAAAAAATTATTCTCAGGGTGCCTGGGTGGCACAGCGGTTAAGTGTCTGCCTCCGCTCAAGGTGTGATCCCGGCGTTATGGGATCGAGCCCCACATCAGGCTCCTCCGCTATGAGCCTGCTTCTTCCTCTCTCACTCCCCCTGCTTGTGTTCCCTCTCTCGCTGGCTGTCTCTATCTCTGTCGAATAAATAAATAAAAAATAAAATCTTTAAAAAAAGTTATTCTCCTCCTCCCCATTTCTTCCTGTGCCTGTGTTCAGGTAATCCAAATTTAGTTTCATTTTTTCAGTAGATTAAGGAGTCATATGAAGATAGATTTCTTTTAAGAATAAAGAAAGTAGGAGATGGGGCACCTGGGTGCCTGAGTCAGTTAAGCATCTGCCTTCAGCTCAGGTCATGATCCCAGGGTCCTAGGATCGGACCCCACATTGGGCTCCCTGCTCAGCGGGGAGTCTGCTTCTCCCTCTCCCGCCTTCTGCTCATGCTCTCTCTCAGTCACTTTCTCTCTCAAATAAATAAATAAATAAATAAATAAAATCCTTAAAAAAAAGAAAATAGTACTGAGGTCATTATAGTTGCAATTTAGGTGAAAAATTCTCCACTTATAACTGGTTATTTGAATATCGATTAAAATATCAGTGCTGACTTAGGTAATTATCTCAACTTTCTACCTTATTCAACTTGTCATCATTTGTCTAGGGATTTTTGTCCTGTACAACAGGATCCTTGTCATCTTGTCTTTTTTATTTTTTATTTTTTTGCTTATTTTTTCATCGTTGCAAAGATATCTAGTTTTAGATTAGCCTCAAGCTCAAGCTTTCATTAATCAGAAATAAGAATTTAAGTAGAGATAAAGGGCATAATGGACTTGACACAAGAATGTGATCATTACTGATAATCAAAAGAAGCAAGAAGGGCAGCCATAATTCCAGCACTAGAAGCTGGCATGCAAAAGCGTAAATGGTCTAAGAGAGACTTGACCGTATTGACCATTTGTTTTTTCTTATGTTCTAGCGTCTTATTCTATGTGTCAGATTTTTCTTATACAGAGATGAGAAGCATAATAAGCTCTGTTGGTTTGGAGAACATCTAGCTGCTTTGAATTGATTCGGTGTCTTCCCTGGGTAGTTAGTAAGTAAATATGTGTTGAATGAATTAGTGAAAGTCTTCTTATCTAGAAAATTACATTTATAGATGTGATTATGGAAATGCTGTTGATACATTTCTAAGAATTGCCACTCACAAGAATAAAAGATCAGAGTAAGTGAATACCTACAAAAGTGACACAGAAGTAAAAAAGAGCTTAAAAATTACAATTGTAAAAAAAAAAGAGAGAATAAAAGAAAAAGAGGCCTTGTACTTAGATTTTAAAAGACTACCTAACAAATGAAGGGATGAGAAATACTAAACCTTGAGGCACTAGGGGTATCAGAAATTCAGAGCCCAAAGATACATATAAGTACTGAGGAAGGCATACTATAATTATGGTATTGTTGATTGCTTACATTAGTGATTAGGAACGGGTTCAAAAGTGAGGCCAGTAGCCATTATCATTTCAGGGAAACTGCTGATTTTTTAACTATTGTCAAAATGTGGATTCAAATATTCTTGATTCAAAGAGTTTAAATATTATATTTAAATAAAGTATTTTATCATGCAAAGTATGACAGCATTTGCGCAAATGTATTAGCCTATGTTTATGTCTTGTTCTAAAATTGGAGAGGGCTCCCTGTGCATCCATATTCATTTATGTTTATAACCTTTTGAGGTAAAAAATTGATTACATGACATCCTTCTCCATTTGTTATTGCCTATTGATATTCCCCTTTCTTTCAATGGAGTAAGCTTGAGGTTTGCTATGTTATATAGAAAAATTGGAGACAGCTTCATTGATACGCTAGTATAGGAGCAGAAAGGCTATCTGAAGGAAGAATATTTAGGTAGAAGAGTGGGAATAGAGGTCCTGGTGTAAGAGAGTTCTTGTTATATGTGAGAAAGAGCAGAGACCACTGTGGTTGGAGTAGACTGGGCAAGAAGAGAGGACTAATAGCTGAAATTAGACAGGTAGTCTTCTGCTGAGTGAGTTGGGAAATCACTGGAGGGTTTGTGTTAGGGATGACATTATCTGGCTTATGATCTGTCTGACTGCTGTGTTTAGAAAAGTCTGCAGGATGGCAAAGGTGGTAGCTTGTAGACTAGTACGGGGTTATTGCAATAATGCAGGTGGTAGATGCTGGTGGAGTGGACCAGGGTAGTAGCACTAGCAAATGATAGTGGTGGTAGTTAGTGTTAGAGTCAACAGAATTTACTGATGGGTTAGATGTAGAAAATTAGAAAGGGAGAACAACAAGCGATAACTCCAAGGATTCTGGCCTGAAAAATTGGAAGAGAGAGAGAGAGAGAACGCTGTAGGAGAAACAGTAAAGGTAGATAAAATCTGTAGTTCAGTTTTGACAAGTTAAGTTTCAGATGCTTCTTAAACATCCAAATGGAAAAATTTTTTGGAAGATTTTATTTATGTATTTGAGAGAGAGGGGGAAAGAGGAATATTGAGAGAACGAGTGGGAGGAGGGGCCGAAGGAGAAGCAGACTCTGTGGATCAGGGAGCCCGATGCAGGACTCGATCCCAGGACCCTGGGATCATGACCTGAGCCAAAGGCAGACACTTTACCACCTGAGCCACCCAGGTGCCCCCAAATGGAAATGTTGAGTGTACGGTTGAATATGAGTTTGGAATACAGGGGAAAGATCTGAGCTATACATATAAACTTGGGAATCCTAAAGATTCTGATAATATTTAAAGCCAGGAGACTAGCTAAAGTTACCTAGATAGTAAGTATAGAGAGGAGTCTGTAGATGTTTAGGAGCTTGAGGAATGAGAAGGAACCAGGGAAAGTGATTAAGAAGTATCAGTATAGGAAGAGAAGCTAGAAGAGAGTGCTGCCTTGGAAACAGTGGCATGCTGGAATGGGCTCACACCAGCTTGCAAGAGCCTATTGTTACATTTTCAACAAATTTGTAAGCTGGTTTAAACACAGCCATTTAAAAATTAAATTATGTAAACTTACATTAAATTATATTAAAAATAAAAGTAACAAATACTGGAAACTTACCACTTCCTAATATTTTTCTACATTTTGATACCACATATGCTCTTGAGGTTATTTGCATCTATTTTATCTATGGTGTTAAAGCTAAATAATGGTGCACTGCTGTGCTTCTTCCCATTCCTGTGTTCAATGACGTCATGTTGGCGTCTTGAAACTGGCCATGATGGGAATATTTACACCTTGGAAACTGCACATGTTACAAATCAGGGCTTGTTTTATTGTTTTGCTAAAAATGTGATAAAGGAAATGTTAGTAATGTAAGTGCAAGTTAAAGGTATATTATTTTAGGCCACCTGGATGGTTTAGTCAGTTAAGCATCCAACTCTTGGTTTGGGATCAGGTCATGATCTCAGGGTCACGGGATCGAACGCCACCTCCTGTCAGCGCTAAGGCATGGAGCCTGCTTAAGATTCTCCCTCTCCCTGGGGCACCTGGGTGGCTCAGCTGGTTAAGCAGCTGTCTTTGGCTCAGGTCATGATCCCAAGGTGTTGGGATTGAGCCCTGTGTCCAGCTCCCTGCTCAGCGGGGAGTCTGCTTCTCCCTCTCCCTGCCTATGTGTGCTCTCTCTCTCTCTCTAATAAAGAAAGAAAATCTTTAAAAAAAAAAGATTCTCTCTCTCCCTCTTCCTCTGCTCCCCCCCACTTTTGTGTTCATGCACTCTCTTTCTCAAAAAAACTGTTACATCTCTAGCTGTTATACTGTGATTTGCATAAAAATTGAAGAAGTATTTGTCCGTTATTCAAAAATTATTTGATTCAGCAAAGAAATCACAAAATTGATGAAGGAATGAGTGAAGGTTTGTCACATAAGCCATCTTGTTTCATTTTCATCTTGTTAATGTAACAAAAAAATCAACCAATATTTATGTCGGAACTACTCATTCATCAGTTACAACCATAAGTTGGCCATTATTATAAGATCTGGGCAAAAATCAACAAAAATATTCTTGAGACTCAATTGATTATATGGAATTTATAATGAAAAGTTATATATCTTATTTTTTGTACATTTCATGTTTAATATTAGGTTTCTATTTTTCTAGGAATGTAAGATAGAATTTTGAATTCATGTTTTTCAGATACTGACCGAGCTTTATCATTACTGGAAGAATACTGCAAAAAATTAAGGAAACCAGAGGAACAGCAGTTGAAAAACGCTGTTAAAAAGGTGATGGGTATTTTTAAGAGCAGCTTATTCCAAGCTTTGCTAGGTATGTATTACAAATTTATTTATCATTTTAATGGTCAGAATGGGGCTTAATAGTTTGAGTAATGTGGTCAAAGAACCTAATGTTAACCAAATTTAAAACTGGAATAATTTTCCTTGATAGTGGAGGGAAAGATTTTCTTTTCCTTTTCTTCTTTAAGGCTAACCTAAAAAAGAACTGCTATAAAATAGAAAAAAAAAGTTTAGGTTATTAAAAATATAAATATCGAGGGGCACCTGGATGGCTCAGTTGGTTAAGTGTCTTCCTTCAGCCCTACATCTGGTCCTCTGCTCAGCAGGGAGCCTGCTTCTCCCTCTCCCTCTGCCTGCTGCTCCCTCTGCATTTGCTCTCTCTCTCTCTGTCAAATAAATAAATAGAATCTTTAAAAAAATAAATAAATATTGAAAGAATGTTTTATATAGGAAGAAAAGTTTACACAGGAAGAAACCTGCAAAGTCAGTTGCAAAAAAATTGGGGACAAATGCTGGAGAAGAAACTTGCCTTCCTTTAGAGAAGGAATTGGCTAGCATCAAAAACAATGGGTCATTTCTACTCAGAATCATAGTTCTATTTTTACTCCTCTTAAAATTAAAATACTTTTTTCATCTTTTGCTTCTCTTGTGAAAGGTTATGATTCATATTGAAAAGTTGATTGATGAAAACCTCAGTGCTTTGGAATTTTGGTCAGTTTGTCCTAAATTTAACCATGTAATGTCAACCTTAGTTTAATCTTTAACATAAAAATGGTGAAGAAAATCAAGGATTTTGCTTATGTATGTGTGTCTTTATATGTGTATCTTTTGTATTTATGCAGATAACTTAATTCTTTACATAATATTTTAGTAGTTAAACTAGCAAAAGATATAAACAAACACCTCCCCTCAACAAAACAGTCAACTAACTAAACAATTTAAAAAACCCCACTCAATGATACTATATTGTACTATGCTTGAAGAGTACATTTTAAAGAATAACTGAGTCTCCTAGACATTATTACTTTCTCAGGTCTGGTGGTATGGATATAAAATCTAAAAATGGGAACTTAGGATTAATTTTGAAAATATTTTATCTGTTTTTTTATTATGTCCACACTTGACAAAAACTGCAACCTTAGGGTGTGAATATAATTGAAAAAAAACCATTAAATTTTGAAAATTTAAAATTCATCTATTGAATAAAAATAGAAGTAAAAAGCTTCATAGGATTGTTTTGCCTGTGGATTAATTTCTTTGAAATATTTTTCTGTGGCTGGTGAGAATTAATGACACAAATAACTATAATCATCTTAGCTGGTATTAAATAAAAACAACTCTAAATGGAGTCTTACAGAATTTAAATAAATCCTGTCATTAGAGAATAGTATTTTAGAGAACACTTTTTTTAAAAAGATTTTATTTATTTATTTGACAGAGATACAGACAGCCAGCGAGAGAGGGAACACAAGCAGGGGGAGTGGGAGAGGAAGAAGCAGGCTCATAGCAGAAGAGCCTGATGTGGGGCTCGATCCCATAACGCTAGGATCACGCCCTGAGCCGAAGGCAGACACTTAACCGCTGTGCCACCCAGGCGCCCCTAGAGAACATTTTTAAGCCACAGGTTTCTCAATTAAAAATTAATGGTTTCATCTAGTTGATAATTAGTAAAGGCCATTAACTGAATGGCAGTATCTCTAAGTAGATTTGTATGATGTGCTTAGTTGAGACTGACCAAGTCTTTTGTGAGTTTGAATTTTTGAAAACTTGATTTAGGAAGAGTATTGTTGGATGCTTTAGATAATTCTACTGTACTTCGGTAATGTCGCCGTTTGGTATCACAATATCATTGCATGGGGAATAAAGGGCAAATGAATGACAGAGAATTGCATTTTGCCATTGTTTTGGGTGAGTTATAAATATCTTGGCAAAAAGCCTATAGCATGGTTTGAAATTCTCTAACAAAATGAAAGGCAACAGTAATCTGTAAAAAGCTGTTATATAAGTAATTCTGGTGCCCAGCTTTGAACGGATAGATTTACTCTGGCCAGTGTTTAAAAGTCATTCTGGGATAAACTAGGTAGGCCGCAAAGAATGGAGCAACATTATACAACAAAACAGAATTTTCATTTCAATTCTATGTGTGTTGCTAAATACTGATAACTAATTTATTATTATTGAATGTTTGAGTGTTCTCACTGTGTATTTCCTTAAGGACCCAAAAGAAGAAAAACCATGAAAGGGATTATATCATTATAAAATGATAAGCAGAGAGCTATTGATTAGAGTATTATTTGTGGTCTATACCTTTCTGTTTGGAC
Source organism: Ailuropoda melanoleuca (assembly GCF_002007445.2). Lineage (NCBI taxonomy): Eukaryota > Metazoa > Chordata > Mammalia > Carnivora > Ursidae > Ailuropoda > Ailuropoda melanoleuca. Next base: position 44,290,003 of record NC_048225.1, read on the forward strand.
CAACTACCTCCTAACCCACCACCTGCCCTTTTTTCTGTTACAAGTAATGGAGCATAGTGGCTTTACCCATTTTTCTGATATTCAGATAGCCAGTATATTGAAATAATACTTTGCATGAATCTTAGTTAGCTAGAAATAGAAGGGAATCATAATGCAGAAAACCCAGTACAAATACATAGTAAAGTAAAATATTATTATTACAAGACATACTGTAATATTTACATATCACCAGGAAACCAACCCTTTTATCAACAGAAAGCATCACTTCAAAAATTAATACAGCCTCCTTCTGTAATCCTTCCATCATAGGCTTAAAAAAAATCCCAAACACTAGTACGTCTTAGGTGGTGTAATCTGTGAAGACAGAATTCTGTCTACGTAATTTTGACCATTATTATAGTGCTTTTAAAGCATTTTATAAATGGGTTCTGTGGTAGTAAGGTGGAAGGTATTGTGTTTTTAAATTTTTTAAATAAAAACTTATCTGATAACAAAAGTAACATATATTCATCCTTTAAAAATTAAAAATAAAGGAAAAGAAGAATATAAAATTTTATGGTGAGGTACGTTCCTCTTACGGTAAATAGCAGATATATGATAAGCATAGAGAATGATGAACTGTTTGATTAACTGTCTCCCTCCTTGTTTCTACAGTTTCTGTATCCTTTAATTTTCCATTTATTGACAACTGACAGTGGAAAAAAACACTTAAACTTTAAAAATGTTAATATGTTCAGTAATGTACAAAAAAAGAAAAACACCTAAAACAGCAATGTACTAGAAGCCGCACATTTAGATGTTGGACTTAGGGTGACATCTTGTGGTGTAACTAAGGAAGAAGTTTTGTCAGATGGATAATTACAGTTTTATATGATTACATTATTAACAGTACAGATTTTGAATATAAGTGAATTGGAATTCCATGATATTTTACAGATTAATTTAGGTCTCTCTTATTTAGTATGGCTAAAAATTCAGATTTTCAAGATACTTTATTTGGTTATTTATTCTTCATTTATGTGACGAAGGAGCAAGATGGAAATGTTTTTTATTATTTTGATACTTCTCTTCCAGATCTCTTTTGAATATTTACACACTTATATTACCACCATAATTATTTATTTGTAATAGCTGTTTTAATAATATAATGGGCTAGTTCATTTTCAGATATGTACCACAAATGTTCTTTGTTGTTATACCTTATTGAAAATTTTTTTATTCTTTTTTCATTACTTATACAATTGTGGAGAGAACTATGTATATATTAATGAGTTTCAACTCCTTTGAAAATCTTGTTAATCTTGTTTATCTGATTTTATTTCCTTTTATTTATTTTTTAAAAATTTATTTTATTTAAATTCAATTAACATATACATTAATTTCAAACATTAGTTTCAGAGGTAGAGTTCAGTGATTCATCAGTTGTATGTAACACCCAGTGCTCATTACATCACGTGTTCTTAATACCCATCACCCAATTACCCCATCCCCCCACCTCCCACCCCTTCAGCAACTCTCAGTTTGTTTCCTATGATTAAGAGTCTCTTATGGTTTGTGTCTTAGTTTATTTCCCCCCCTTCTCTTGTGATCTTCTGTTTTGTTTCTTAAATTCCACATATGAGTGAAATCATGTGATAATTGTCTTTCTCTGATTGACTTATTTCGCTTAGCATACTACCCTCTAATTCCATCCATATTGGTTCAAATGGCAAGATTTCATTTTTTTGATGGCTGAGTAATATTCCATTGTATATATATCCCACATCTTCTTTATCCATTTATCTGTCAATGGACATCTGGGCTCTTTCCATATTTCTTTTTATTTCACTGCAGTGTTTGAGGGGGACTTTTGGGGAAAGCTTCAGAACAGAATGGGCAGTAAAGTGGTATTTTCCTTAAAACCTTGCCAGTAGCAACATGTTAGAAAAATGCTTATCCCTTGCATGTCAGACTTTGTGTTAGAGTAGAATGCTTTCATTTCCATAAATCGTAACATAGAACCGTATGGACTCAAAGGGGCGATATAGTAGATATACTATATATTGGAATATATTAGCTATCGGCATATACAGGAGATATACTACTGTATTAGGATTTATCACCTCCTTGTTGAAGCCTTCTCCCATGTCCCTACTTGATAGTCACTTTAGCCAACCCTTTTATTATGTCTCACAACATTTTTTCAGATTACTATAAAACGTTTATTCTATTGCCTTATGATACAGTGAATATGTTTCTGTGCCCTCAATAGACTATGAGTAGCTTAAGAGTTGAGGTTATATCTAAGTAACATTTATACCCCCAGTATATGGACCTTAATAATAGTAGGTCTTCAGTACATATTATTTATTCATTTATTCAATAATTATTTATAAAATACCTGGTATGTATTAGACATTGTGCTAGGCAGTGGGGATACAACAGTAAAATATAGAGGAGAGGATAGTCCTTGACCTTATAGAGAAATTAGAGAAATCAAGTGGGCAAAGAGACATTAGCTATGAATTTAGGTAATTACTTAAATGTAATGCTGATAAGTTCTCTAAAATCAATGTGTTTAAAAGTTTTATCACATTTTAGTTAGAGTGTAATAAAAACCCCTACATATTTTTCCAATATAGTAATTACAGTATAATATTTTATTTCAAAATAACATTTCTATGAAGACATCATGGCTATTTTGGTCTTAATTATTCATCATAATGTATAATTTTTGCCACCTGATAATAAGATAGTGAAGGGATTTTTTTATAGATTATAGTGAATGTGAAAGTCCACACAGTTATTATGAATTTGGGAAAACTTGGCTCTAATCCTCCACGCAGACATTCTCAAAGTCTGGTTCTTGGACCAGCAGCATCAGCATCACCTGGAAACTTGCTAGCCTTGTAAATTCTTGGGCCTTACTCCAGACCTACTGAAACAGAAACTCTGGAAGGAGTGCTCAGCAAATAGTATTTTAATAAGCCTTCCAGGTGATTCTGAGGCATGCTGAAGTTTGAGAACATGTGTTCATAATGATTAGATATTTGGCCTCTCAAGGAAAGTAATATAGTATGTGAATATTATTAATAAATTTGGTGAGATATGACAGTGGCATTTCTTTATTCTTGAGTCTAATAAAGATTTGATTTGATCTTTAACAAGCATAATGAGCCATTATTATTCTGGGATATATCTTGAGCACTTTAAGAACCCATAAATTAAAAAATATAATTATGGCATCTAATTTTCTTTTTAAAATACAATAGTATATCTTATACACATAAGTGATTTTTTTTCCCTTTGGAAACTTGATGGTAGTTTCTACCAGTGAGGCTATGGATAGAGAGCAGCAAAGCTACACTGAGATGTTGCTGTTAGCACACTCAAGGCTCATTCAGTACAATTGAGTAATAATAATTAATAAAGTATTTATGACATATTTAATTTATATGGACTTATGCAGATGGATGTTACTAGAAACAAAGTCCCTTCCCTTAAGGAGGTTAAGGTCAATTGGGAAGGTAATATTCACATATATACAAACAAGTACAAGGCAGGATATAATCAAGACTAAACTCAGAAAGCTAGACCAAAGTGTTGTAGAGTTCAGAGAAGCATGGGGTCATTGCAGACTGATGTTGCTAGGATAGCTTTTCTATAAAATGTGAACTTGAGCTGGGTCTTGTGAATGATAGGATTTGGGTAACAAGAGGATTCAAAAGATATATACTGAACACCGTGCTAGCCATTGTGATGTACAATGGGGAAATAAGCATTAAACAAAATTACATAAATAGTTTATATTTACAATTGTGATAAATGCTACAAAGGAGAAGGAGAGGGTGCTATGAGCAAGAGGCTTAACCTTTGCAGTGGAATCAGGAAAAGCTTTCTTAGGGAAGTGGCAGGTGATAAAAATTATACTGATTGATAGAGGTCAGAAGGAGAGTGAGGAAATAGATACAACAAGAACAAGGGTTCAAGATGTTCTTGATATTTATGTTTTTAAAATGTCCTATAGGAATTAGATAAGGCATCACATTAAACTCAAGTCTCTTCCAAAGACTTGTTTGAATTTGAAGGTAAACTTGAGGGGCATCTGGGTGGCTCCATCGTTAAGCGTCTGCCTTTGGCTCAGGTCATGATCCCAGGACCCTGGGATTGAGCCCCGCATCAGACTCCCTGCTCAGTGGGAAGCCTGCTTCTCCCTCTCCCACTCCCCCTGCTGGTGTTCCCTCTCTCGCTGTGTCTCTCTCTGTCCAATAAATAAATAAAAATCTTTAAAAAATTAATTAATTAAAAAATATATTTGAAGGTAAACTTGAGAAACAAGAGTGGTAAGCATAAAATGTGGCCCTCACAATCCTTCTCATAGCCCTTTTATAAATTGTTGTATACTGAGTGTGATTAGTTGTTTCATGTCACATAGGATCAAGTGTATCTTAAGTTAAATTTGACACTTTACATTGGATGCCATCAAAAAGGTTGGATGCCATTCTTGGCTCTGGATTTTGTATACTTGCTGCAGGATTTATGTCACCAGATGGCACCATTTAACTAAATTTATGTATTTTGGATGCTTACAAGGCTGTTTTTAAATGAAAGATGCTTTTATTTGTTCTATAGCTGAATTAGGAAAAAATTAATTTATTTTGATGGCATATGAGACTTCTATACAGAGCAAGGTAATAAAACCCCAAAAGTTTATTGGGAACATGAAGGGATCAGGCAATTTCTGCTAAGTACATAATAAATAAATTTTGGTAATAATCATAGTTGCTATTATATGGCAGCTGGCAAAAAAACAGAACACAATAGGTTTCCCCATCTAGGTTTTCCTATAGCTGGCATAATAATATTATGAATATTTTAACCTTGAATGTAACTTTCAGATGTAGGGATTTGATATACATAATAATAAAAACAGAGAAATTTCTAAAAGATTATGTTAAGAATAGGCCTTTCAAGGGGCGCCTGGGTGGCACAGCGGTTAAGCGTCTGCCTTCTGCTCAAGGCGTGATCCCGGCATTATGGGATCGAGCCCCACATCAGGCTCCTCCACTATGAGCCTACTTCTTCCTCTCCCACTCCCCCTGCTTGTGTTCCCTCTCTCGCTGGCTGTCTCTATCTCTGTCAAATAAATAAATAAAATCTTAAAAAAAAAAAGAATAGGCCTTTCAAGATGTCTTGAAATATTATGATAATAATATGTTAAAAATTTTTTGTCAATAGAGTATATGTCTCTTGAACTATAGAACTAAATATTAATAGAACATGATATACGTGTTTTTTCTTAGTGTAAACATTCATCTAAAGGAAATGAATTTTTATTACTTTCTTGGTTAAAAACTTCCTTACTACTTTCCTCATCTTTAAGCAGAATTAGTCACTTTCTTCCTTATGTTCCTGTATTTGTTCATATTTATGGTGTAGCAATTATTACATTGTGTTATTGTTAATTGACTACATGTTAGTTTCCCTTGTAGATTGTGAGCTTCCTGAATGCAGGGACTGATTCTAATTCAGTTAGACTGATTCTAAGTGTGTAGCACATTGTCTGTCATAGAATATTCTATCACTAAATTTCTTTCATTTGACAAAATATAGTTTGAACTCCTATTATTTAAGAGATACTGTATTAGGCTCTGGGAATTTAGTGACAAGAGACATGTGGACCTATATTCATGGAGTTCATTATCACGAGAGAGAGAGAGACATTAAACGAATACATACAATAGTGATAACTACTTAGAAAAGTTATTTGAATTAAACAGTAAAATCATAAGGAATTACTTGAACTGGCCAAGTTCATATTATTGTATTGTGTTTGTTTAAAAATGTTTGTTTATTTATTTATTTATTCATTTTTTAAAAACCATTTATTTATTTAAGTAATCTCTACATCCAAAATGGGGCTTGAACTCATGACCCTGAGATCAAGATTCACATACCCTACCGACTGAGCCGGCCGGGTGCCCCATTAAAAATGTTTAAATTCTATGTATTTTGGGCACCTGGTTGGCTCAGTCAATTAAGCGTCTGACTCTTGATTTCGGCTTAGGTCATGATCTCAGGGTCATGAGATTGAGCCCCTTGTCATGCTGCATGCTCAGCGGGTAGTCTGCTGGGGATTCTCTCTCTCCCTTGCCCTCACCCTCTGCCTCTCCCTCCCCCAAATAAATAAATAAATCTTATTTTTACTTTTTTAAACTATTTTTTAAAATTACATTCAATTAGCCAACATATAGTACAACATTAATTTTTGATGTAGTGTTCAGTGATTCATTATTTGCTTATAACACTCAGTGCTCAACACAACACGTGCCTTCCTTAATACCCATCACCTGGTTGCCCCTTCCCTCCAACCCCTTCCTTCTGTAACCCTCAGTTTGTTTCCTGGAGTCCAGAGGTTTGTCTCCCTCTCTGATTTCTTCCCATTCAGTTTTCCCTCCCTTCCCCTATGGTCTTCTGTGCTATTCCTTATATCCCACATATGAGTGAAACCATATGAGAGTTGTCTTTCTCTGCTTGACTTATTTCACTTAGCAGAATCCCCTCCAGTTCCACCCATGTTGATGGTAGGTATTCATCCTTGCTCATGGCTGAGTAATATTCCATTGTATATATGAACCACATCTTCTTTATCCATTCATCTGTTGAAGGACAGCTCAGCTCCTTCCACAGTTTGGCTGTTGTGGACATTGCCGCTATGAACATTGGGGTGCATGTGCCCCTTCTTTTCACTACATCTGTGTCTTTGGGGTAAATACGTAGTAGTGCAATCGCTGGATTATGGGTAGCTCTATTTTTAATGTCTTGGGGAATATCCAGACTGTTTTCCAGAGCGGCTGTACCAGCTTGCATTCCCACCAACAGTGTAAGAGGGTTCCCCGTTCTCCACATCCTTGCCAACACTTGTTGTTTTCTGACTTGTTAATTTTAGCCATTCTGTCTGGTGTAAAGAGTTATCTCATTGTGGTTTTGATTTGTATTTCCCTGATGGCTAGTGATGGTGAACATTTTTTCATGTATCTGTTAGCCATTTGTATATCTTCTTTGGAGAAGTATCTGTTCATGTCTTCTGCCCATTTCTTGACTGGATTATTTGTTTTTTGGGTGCTGAATTTGTTAAGTTCTTTATAGATCTTGGATACCAGCCCTTTATCTGATATGTCGTAAAAACAAGTTTAAATACTATGTATTTATTGAAACCTTATAGTCGTATCTATTATCGTTGGAAATTCAACTTCTCACCTGTAAGGTTCCCCATCTCCTCTGCCTACCTCTCATCTCATCTCTTCTTTATTCACTGTATTCCAGGCACATGGCCTTCTTTATGTTCTTAAATGACATTTTCACTTGCTTTTCTTTTGTTTGGAGTACCTTTCTACCTAAATCTACCCAAATTTGCCTTATTGGCTTCTGTCATCATTTAGGTCCAGTACCTCTAAAGTGCCTTTCTGTCTCACTCCCCATTTCCACTCTACCCCTAAGTCACATCTATCACATTTCCTGTTTTATTTTCTGTGACTGTATGGATCACTATGGGTAATTTTATTTATGAGTTTTCTGCATGAGTTTCTCCACCAGAATGTAAATTCCATAAAGCAACCATATTGCCTTATTCATTGCTATATCTGTTATATTAGCCTAGTGCCTATCACATTATAGCCACTAAATGAATATTTATTAAAATAATGGACGAATAAGTGAGTGTTGCTGCATGCCTGATACTGTGCTAGCTTCTTAAGTTAGAAATGTCCTTATTTAAAAGGAATAGAAAGCTTATGCAAGTAGCGTTTTATTTTTTACTACTTAAGAAGAAATCTGAAGGTAGGCAGTTGCTGGCATTAGGTCTGCATCTCAGCAAAGTTCTGGTCAATGTCTCTGCTGAATTGAAATTATAACATGTCCTTAGGGAGGAATGTAGGAAAATAGTGCCTGGAGAGCCCAAGGCAAGTGTTGTCATCTGGGAAGAGCACCTGGCAACTTCCCCTGAGCCAAGAGAATGAACTCCAGGTTCCACCAAACAGATTTCTCCATAAGAGCGCATGAGTATGCTCAATGACCAGATGGACAGGAACATTGCTCCAGTATCAGAGGAGACGAAGAACAGCATTTAGATCCAATAAACCCAACTGATTTCTGCCCCTAAGACATATAGCTATGATGGCAGATAAACCATATGTCCCCTCTGCCCACCTCCAGAATTATCTACTCCCATATAACCAGGCATTATTTTAGCCAGAGATAAGCAGGAGGAGGAGTAAGCCATAGGAATTTAGGGTTTCTGAAGCAGCTGGATAAGCCACAGACACAGTAAATAATGATTTATGCATTTTGCTTGCAGATCATGGTGTAGTGTAAGTTTTATGTGTGACTCCATTATCTTGAGCATAGATCTCAATGTAGATTCTAACTTTTTCATACTCTTTTCAAATTTGATATTAATGTTGAAAAGGATTAACCACAAAAAGGAGCAATGGGAAAGGAATTATCTGACAAGTATCTTAGAGGAAATGCTTCCTTTTCATCCTGTTACTTCTGGTTCCTGGCAAATGATAGACGTGGTGGAGAATGATGAACATTGATCTACTTAAGTTTATTTACATGAGTTGTTCCTAAAAGTTCCTTAAGAAAACATTTATCCCCTACCTCATTTGTTGCCAGAAGCTCCATAGCTTTTTATTTATTTATGAGAGAGAGAGAGAGAGAGAGCGTGCATGGGGGGGGGGAAGGGGCAGAGGGATAGGGAGAGGGAGAAGCAGACTCCCTGCTGAGCAAGGAACCCAATGCAGGGTTCTGAGATCCCAGGACCCTGAGATCATGACCTGAGCTGAAGGGAGATGTTTAACCAACTGAGCCACCCAGGTGCCCTGCCCTGGAATTTTTTAAAGTATGTTAGGAATTCCAAACATTCCAGTAATAACCAACAGATATACCATGTAGCATAAATTTCCCTGATTTCTAGTTTCTGAGTCTCTGGGTTCTATTTTATACTCAATTTCCAGTTTGTTGTCAAAATGGTAAACTTTCATGAAATCGTAAGATTAGCATTCTCTTTACAGGGTTGTATGTATATATGCAAATTGAGTCATTAAATGTACCTAGAACCACAAAACTCCAGTGGGCATGCCAGTTCTTACGAAATGCCTTAATCATGAATCCCTAGAAGTTTAAAGCACTTTTAAGTTCACAGAAACAAATTATACTGAATATTAAATAATACTTTCACAAAAACCTTGAGTTATGAAAAGAAGCAACTTGAATATAAACAATTACTTCAGGAATAAGCTTCATGCATTAGAAATAGTTGCTGCAAAAGTTTTTTGAAGAAGAGTTTAGGAGCTCTTCAACTGATCAAAATAGGACAATAATTATAAGTATAAAGGTGAGTTTTGGATTTCATTAATTGAGATAATTAATACATGAACAAAACCTAATTATTTTAGGTGCAGCGCTCCATTAACATTTTTCAGGATACATGTTTACATTCTTCTTGCCATTTTTCTCATAAAATCTAATTTTTAAAGCTTTCTAGAAGGGCAACCCCTGGAAATATGGAAAATTAAACATATTTAACAGCTCTCTGCAAGTTCTAAACCAAATTTGATGCTGGATACTTCCATTTCCCAAATTTGAGTATTTATAATTGTAACATGGAAGGAGATGAATTAATTGAATGACTTTCTTTATAAACATAGATAATTATGGAGAGGAATAGTGACACTGCATATTGAATGAAGGAAAACAGACAGTAATATAACTGAACTGAAGTTCGTATGCCCCAGTTTACCATAGAACCAAACCCTGAGATGTTGAGTATTCAGCAAGGACAGGATTTATTTGAGAGGTTGTCAAATGAAGAGATGGAGGCTGGCTCAAATTTGTTTCCCCTGACTGAGATTAGAACACATTTTTGTAATCATAGGGATTGAGATTATATACATACTGATGGAAGGGGCAGGGAAATTTATCACTATCCATAAGGAAAGATGGAATATGCATATTGAGCAAATATATGTAACATACATCCCATGTTCACTTTGGGGTGCAGACTTTTTAAAATGAAGCATAATTTGGCCCCTGCCATCAGGTCATCTGCAGGACAAGGAGAGGGGCTATGCACATGTTCAGAGCTGACATAAAGTAGATGGGGTCTTAGGCTCGTTATCTCTGGTGAGAAATGCAGAGCCTTGCTTATTCATAGGCTGGAATCATATCAATGGCCTTCATTTCTGTCAGGCCAGGCCTCTGTAGAGACAGTTAGTGGATTTGTTAGTAGTGTCTGAAAAGAAACAATAGGAGTTCAAGGAGAAAGAGGTCTCTGAAAAGTGAGTTTTAAGTTTTCTGTTAGTCTAACCTTATTTTCTTTTTTTTTTTTTAAAGATTTATTTATTTATTTGACAGAGATAGAGACAGCCAGCGAGAGAGGGAACACAAGCAGGGGGAGTGGGAGAGGAAGAAGCAGGCTCATAGCAGAGGAGCCTGATGTGGGGCTCGATCCCATAATGCCGGGATCACGCCCTGAGCCGAAGGCAGACGCTTAACCGCTGTGCCACCCAGGCGCCCCTAGTCTAACCTTATTAACCTAACTAAGAGGCACTGTTTCAGTAATATTCCACATGATAATTTTGTATTTCAAATTTGAATTATTGTCATTATTTTGGCTTTGTTTGTGGACAAACAATGCCTTGGGTCAGTTCTTTGATCTCCTTTTTAGCAACAATCTCCTCCTCTACCACCTGTTGGCCACCTTCTCCTATGTTTTACTCTATATGTTATCATTATTAATAGCTACACCCCTCTAAAATCTTCACTCTCTGACCACCACTCATCACCTTCTCTTGATCCCTCCTCTCTCTCTTTCTCCTTCCTTCCTTCCTTCCTTCCTTCCTTCCTTCCTTCCTTCCTTCCTTCCTTCCTCCTCATATGCAATACACCTCACATTCTTTAACATTATCTTCTGACTTTTCTTCTTATTTTATTGAGACAATAAAAATAAAAGAGAATTTCCATTTTTTTTTACCAGTTAATCTACTAACCTACTTATATCTGTATCCTTATATTCTGCCTTCCCTTTTATTAAAGTGGATAAACTGTCCCTCTTTATCTAAGGGCAAATCCTCCTTTTGGATAGAGTATTGAGTCAAGAGTCCTAGAATGTAACAGAAAACCTTGTCAGAGTTTAATGAAGGAAAGATATCGGCAGAGTTAAGGGAACTATTCAGGGATGGAAACACTTGGGAACTAGGGATAGTGGGAATCCTGAAGGAGCAGGGAGAGCAAGATGTTACTCTAACAGAGAGAGAACTAACCAGTGGAGGGGCCGCCTGATAGAAACTATGGCTTTAGGAAGAGGAACCCAGCCACAGCCAAACCGTGGCCCAAAAAGGAGAGAACTGGGGAATAAACATCCCAACCCCTTTCTCCCCTGATCTTCTTCTGCTGGTGCCTCCCACTAGTGGACCCCGAATGGAAGCCAGAGGGCAAGGGAACTGGGTGACATAGTTTGTTGAGGTCAGCCTCCTAGGGCTCAGAGCAGCATGGATAAGGGAAAAAAGATGATCTGGAAGGGCAAATGGAGCAGATTCTTGGCAGGTTTTATCCTGGTTTTCCTCATTTACTTAAAGAATATGCTACTGTAAATATTCTTTTTCTCTTTGCAATTAATTTACCTTCCTATTCAATTATGCCTGTTAGTACATAAACGTCTCTTCTTAGAAGAATAGTTCAGAGTAATGGTTAAGAGGATAGTCAGGTTTATATCCTGGCTCCTCTGCCACTTAGTATTTGTGTGGCTCTGGGCAAGTTTCAGAACCATACTGTGCCCCAATTTCTCAGTCTATAAAATGAGGGTAATAATAAAAGTACCTATGTTGTAGGGTTGTTATGAGGATAAATAAGCAAATACATGTATTGCATTTCAAACAGTGCCTGATACATAGTAGGTATTTGCTACTGTTGTCATCTTTAAAATCTCTTCTCTTCAGCTGTCCCTTCCCTTCACCTTATTTTTTGGTTTCTGTCTGAGTTTGGCCAATGGAAGGTACCAAGATCAGAAGAAGGAGAGGAAAGAGACCCTTTCTTCTGGGCTGTGATTTAGCAGTGACTGCATTCTTCTACTTAAGGCCATAGTTTTTATGTGTAGTCCCTTTCCCATTTCATTAATCCCTTTCAGAGCAAAATTTATTGTAAGAATTGTTTGTATTTCCAGTCAACACTTCTTTATCTCCCATTTTGTCTTGAAGCTACTCAAGATTAGACTCTTCTTAACACCCTAAAGAGATTGTAGTTGTCCAGGTTATTGTGATATTGTGATTTATAAGAAATATATTAAAAGAAAATATGTATTTTTCATATATATATGGTATTTCTTCACTGTTCTGAACTCACAGTGCCTAAAACCCTTAGAATTTCCTTCAATAAGAGCAATAAAGGTGTCTTTTGTTATGTTAATCAGGTGACTTTTGGAAAGCCCTTAGGTAGCTTAAGACTAAAGGGCTTGATGCTGGGAGAACCAACCATGTGATTGGAGGATTGGAATTTATAGCCTCCCCTCCCCCCACCTTCTGGAGGAGGGGAGAGAACCTAGAGATTGAATTCCATTGCCAGTGGTCAGTGATTTAATCAGTCTTGCCTACATGATGAAGCCTCCATGAAAACCCAAAGAGACAGGGTTAGATCATCCAGGTTGGGGAACTTGTGGAGATTTGGGGTGACTGGTGTTCCTGGAGAGGGCATGGAAGCTCAGCCTCTTGTCTCCATACCTTGCCCTATGTATCTTTTTAATCTGTGACTGAATTCTATCCTTTTATAGTAAACCTGTGATCTAGTAAGTGAAAAGATTCTCTGAGTTCTGTGAGTCTCTGCAACAAATTAATGGAATGTGAGGAGGATATGAGAACCTTCAGGTTGTAATTGGTGGGTCAAGAGCACAAGTAACAACCTGGCCTTGCTACTGGCTCTGAAGTGGGTTGGGGTGGGGGAGATTGGTGGCAGTCTGAGCCCTTAACCTGTGGAAACTGACATTATCTCTGGGTAGATATTGTCAGAATTGAATTTAACTCTCAGACACTTGGTTGTAAATCCTTGGGTATTGTGACTCCTGGCTACTTCTCCTACCAGTTTTACTAACACTCTTAGCATTGCTCAGTCTGCTCTGATACTGTTGGCCTTGGACTTTTCCTTGAACTAGCTTTCTACTTCAAGGCATTTGTAATTTCTGTTTTCTCTGCAAATGTTTACCTGCTTTCTCACTTGTTCAAGTGCCTGTCCAGTTGTCACCTCCTCAGGCCTTTCCTGGTCACTCTGTCCAAAATAACCACCCTTCATCCATTACTCTTTTTTTCTTACTCTATTTAATTCTTCTTTATTGTACTTTTCAACATATATTTACTTGTGCTACTTATTGTGGTCTTTTCCTCCCACCTCTAATGTAATCTTCTTGAGGGCAGGGATTTGATAGTCTTGTTCACTCTTCTAATCCCAGCACTTAGTAGAGTTCATGGAATATAACAGAAGCTAATATAATTTGGTGAATGAGGGAAAAGCTAATTTATTACTGATGGTCGAATTTTAGATTTTGGCAAAATAACTACGTTAATATTTTCTTTGTTTTTGCTTTTTCTATCAAATCACAATCATTGGATTCTTAGATGAACAGTGTTGAAAAAAGATATTCATTTAAAAAAGGATTCTTGTGTTTGCAATGTTGTATAGTTAATGCAGTGGGGATTTTGCACTTGTTTTCAGGGTCTTTGTGCCAAGAGCTCAGGGCATCGTAGAGTGTGATATACGAGGTCAAGAAAGTACATTAGCTTAGTTATTCTACTGCATTGCCAAGCAGTCTCTTGGAGTTTGCCGCTGTGAAATGATCAAAACAGCATCATTTAAAATGGCTAGTCCTATTAAAACATGTAAATTTTACTTGTTTAGGAGTCCTGCTTCTTTTTGAGGTTACTGTTGGTAATATGAAAAAACATTATGATATGTAATACTTTGAAAATTTAACAGAGTAAAAATATAGATCTTTGTTAATAATGTGACTTGGCTTCTAGTATTTAATATAGAAGTTCTTAGATACCTTTTTTTCTATTACGAACTTGAACCTTTCTCTTAAAATTCTTGATTCCATCTCAGCTGTTTTGAGAAATTTAAAACTACCACTTAAAAAATGTATTGTTACTCATACATTTATTCTTTATGATGTCTTTTCTGAAGCTTTTCATTAATTTGTTAATTGAACAGATATTTATGGAGCAGCTATGATGTGTCAAACACTGATAAAGATGCTGGGAATGCATCAGTGGACAAAATGGATATTCCTGCTGTCATGGAATTCATAGTTAAGTAGAGGGTATCAGCAATATACAAACATAGAATGGAGGAAAATAGGGTGGGGACGGGGAATAGAGAGTACTATGGAGGGGAAGGATTTTTAATAGAGTAGTTTATACAGTCTAGTCTAAGAAGACATTTGAGTAAAGACTTGAGAGAGCTGAAGGAATGAATCAGATGACTATTTGTGGAGTAAAGAGCAAGTGCAAAGGCCCTGAAGTATGAGCATGTCTAGGTTATTCCAGGAATAATAGGAATCCAGTGTAATGGACTCAGTCATTCTTGGTTGAGAGACTGTAGCAGGAAATGAGCTTGGTTATGATAGGAGGACAGATTATGTAGGGATTTATTGGTCATTATAAATACTTTTGTTATGAATGAGCTAGGAATATGTTGAAGGATTTTGAGAATGATATGGTCCGACCTATTCTGGAATGATCAACTCTGCCTTATTAGAATCGACTGAAAGGATGCAAGGAAGAAAATGGAGGAGATGAGTTTATTTTAATATTCCAGGTAGATATGATTGTGGTTTAGATAATGGTGTGGCAGTAGTGAGAGTGGTGAGAAGTAGTTAGATTCTAGATATTGAAGGTATAGCCAATGGGATTTACTAATAATTGGGTGTCAGGGATGAGAAAAAATAGAGGAATTAAGGAGGACTAATTTTTTCATTTTTCCCTAGCATCCCCATTTTCAGAGATGGGGAAGTCTAGGAAAGTAGTATATTTGGTGCTGGGGTGGAAGATCAGGCGTTTGGTTTTGGAAGTATGAAATTTGAGATAGCCATGTGGATATGTTAAGTATATAGTTGTATATAGAAATCTGGGGAGATATCAAGGATTGAAAGTTTAAATTTGGGGAAAATTAGAGTATTAATGTTTTTTAAAACCAGGAGACTGGAGGGAGAAGCAAGAGGTCATGACATGCACAGTACTATTAAAATATTGATTAAATTCTCTGAAGCTGATAATGTTCAAAATTGAGCTGTTAAAATTATTTTCTTGCCAAATTTTATGCAAAATCTGCATTAAAATTTCATACAGAAACCAGTTACTTCGTTGGATACAGCACAGCTTTTTACTAGCTTCTACCTTTTTGATATTAAAATAATTTATTTCCTAACTTATCAAAAGTGTCAATTACTAGATTAAAAATTTATTTAACTGACCTGAGTTCTAATTTTTATAAATAGTAGCATTATGGGATTCAATTTCAAATTTAAAAGAGGTCATACTTACTTAAGTAAGCATTTTAAGATTCTACATGATTTATTAGTATACATAAATTTAACTTTTAAGCCTCTGGAATTGATTTATCAAGATCATTTCTAATATGACAGAGATTTAGGCTAGAAAGATACGACTCTTGGATTTAAAGTTCTTGACTGAAAATGACAAACCGATACTGTGTAATTGAAGTAGAAGAGGGATTTAGTGGGACAATGTAAAATACCTTCTAGAAACTGTAGGAAGGCTGGAAATCAGACTCAGAAAATAGACAGGACCCAAAATACACCAGTCAAGATTTTTCCACAGGAAGAGAGTTCTAAGGATCTTGGCGATTTTGTCATTACCAGCGCCTACTAGCCACCACACTGCTGGATTCTGACTCTTTAACACTTACCACTGCGCCTTACTCTCTAGATTCGACCATACTCATCATGAATTATTATTATTATTTTTTGTCCCCTACCACCTCCTCTTTTTTGGGACAGGGCTTCTAAAATCCCTGGAATCTTCAAAGTGAGAAATGTCTTTTTGTATACTAATGAGATGACTGGTGGCTGGGGATTCCTGGATAGCCTCAGGATTGGGCCTAGTTGCCAAGGGAACCAACCAAGTGATTGGAGGGTGGGGAATTTTAGTCCCACCCTTTGACCTCCAGGAGGGGTGAGGGGCTGGAGATTGAGTTCAATCACCAATGGCTAATGATTTAAGCAGTCAAGCTTGCGTAAAAGTAGCCTCTGTAAAAAACCCTGAAGTACAGGGTTCAGAGAGCTTCTGGGTTGGCGACCACATGGAGGTGCTGGGAGGGTAGCATGTCTGGAGAGGACATGGGAGTTCAGCACCTCTTTCCCCAAAGCTTGCTCTATGTATCTGTTTCATGTGGCTATTGCTGAGTTGTAGTTTTTTTTTTAATGATTTTATTTATTTAGAGTGTGTGTGCGAGTGGGGGAGGGGCAGAAGGAGAGGGAGGGAGAAAAATCTCAAGCAGAGTTCACGCTGAGCGGAGGAGCATGCATGGCTTGATCTCACAACCCTGAGATCCCGACCTGAGCTGAAGAAATCAAGAGTCAAGAGTCTTAAATGACTGAGCTGCCTAGGCACCCCAATGAGTTGTATTGTTTTATAATAAACCAGTAATCTACTATATAAACTTTTCCTGAGTTCTATGAGCTGTTGTAGCAAATTGTTGAACCTGAGGAAGGGGTAGAAACCTCTAATTTATAACTGGTTGGTCAGAAGCATAGGTGACAACCTAGACTTGTGATTAACATCAGAAATCAGGTGGATGGTGTTGTGGAACTGATCCCTTAACCGATGGAATCTGATGCTAACGTTAAGTAGATATTGTTAGAATGGAATCGAATTGTAGGACACCCAGTTGTTATCCACAGAGAATGGGAGAATTGCTTGGTGTGGTGGAACTCCTACACACTTGGAGTTCAGAAGTATTTAGAGTAGATTGTTGAGATAAGAGACAGAGGTTTATTTCTTACTGTGGCACTCAGTACCTTGAAAGAGACCTGAAGTTTGCTTGTGGGAAGGAATGTTGTAAGGATTGCAGCTTGTGCGTTAGAGCAAAGTGGTATAAGGAGGGCTGTCTGAAATCAGAAACCCGGTGTCTGTCCCAGTTGGATGGGTGTTCTAAACAAAAGATTCACGGCAGCTTGTAGTCTCAGTTTTGAAGGGGAAAAAACACTTTCTTGATATTATAAAAATCCTACTAGAAACAGAAAGAAGAAAAGGGAAATTTATGCATAGATGAGGGCAATAGTAAGCAGTAAAGGAGAATAAGAAAGTTACATCAAATCGGGTACTTAAAATACCGACCTCATTAGCTGGGGATGCCAGGTGGAGTCCCTCTTGAGAGGCCTGGGCAGAGTGTCCTCCCCTCAAGTGAGACTTTCAACTGACTATCCCCATAAGGGCTATATTTATAGGGCAAGCGATGGGGTCTGAAGTTAAACATTTTTTTTTTTTGCCTACATGCGGTTTGGAGTGAGCTGCATTTTTATTTTATCATGTCTTTACATCTTCAAGGAGCCTGGGCTAGGTGTGTTTGCCTTCCTCCCAGATTCCATTCTGGGGAGCCAGCCCAGCCTGGAGCCAGACGTAATGCAAGACAAAATTTATAGCTCTTAGCATCTAGACCAGAAGGGCCAGTTCTGTTGTGGAGGCCAGATAATGTCAACTAACCAGGCTCCCGAGGTCACTCATGCAGCACGAATCTCACAAAGAACATTCTTTAATCTGCCTGCCTATATGCACGTTGGGTGGTTGGTTATGCAGGACAAATCACAGAAATCTCCATCTATACATAGATACAATGGGGGCTCTTAAAATGCGGGGCAGAGAGATCAGTGGGGGTAGATGGTACAGACAGGGAAAGAATTCACCCAAGGCAGAACAAAGGAGATAGAAGTTTACTGAGTACAGTACACCTCAAAGGGAGCAGCAGGGCAGGAGAGCAAAGGAGAGACTATCCGTAACAAGGCAGTTGGGGGGGGTGTATTTAAATTGGGAAGGTGAAGAGGTATGGGGACTTATGGAATTTTCTTTTTTTTTTAATTTTTATTTTTTTGAAGATTTTATTTATTTATTTGTCAGAGAGAGTGCACACAAGCAGAGGGAAAAGGCTGCCTGATGCAGGACTTGATCCCAGGACCCTGAGATCATGACCTGAGCCGAAGGCAGATGCTTAACTGACTGAGCCACCCAGGCATCCCTGGAATTTTTGCTTTTTCTAAGTGGGTTGTAAGTAGCCCATTGGTCTGTTAGGGCCTATGGATATTTTGAGGTGGGTCACCTGATGGGTCTCTCTGTATTCAACCAGGGGGTCGCTGTGGGCCCTTTTCCCTTGATCAAGTTTTCCACTGCTCAAGCCTGTTGTCTAAAGACAGCCTCTACAAGAAAGTTGTAATATTAGATGTGGATTAATGTGACTCATAACACATTCAGTGAATTGGGGCAGCTCACAGATGTTCAAGTTGTGTGTGTATATGCATTTTGTGTATTTCTAAGAGAACCATGCATTTCATGGTTGAGTTGGATGCACTTTCTTTCATTCTCCTCATGTTTCTTGCAGGGAAAATTGTAATGAGCTTCCCAAAAGGAACTCTTGAGCAGGACCTTGAGGACAATATAACTTCTTGGTTATACAAAGAAAGCTAGATATATAGGGAGCAAGGAGGAAAAGATAGAAATTGAGGCAAAAGAAGGAAAGTAAATAAACCATAACTTACAAAAATGTGGGAATTTTTTTTGAAGGTGGGACTTTTGAAGAAGTAAAGATTTGATACATTTTGAGTTCTTAAAGGGCAGATTTTATCGTTCTTTTTTTTTTCTTATTGTGTCTGGCACAGATCACAAAATAATTTCCAAGTTGAGTGTTATATGCAAGGTGTTATTTTGAGCTCTTTTTGTAACTTATTGATAAGCCTTACAACAATGTTTAATAATTATTATCATTTTCCAAATTTGATGCAAGCTATAAAACCCCAAATCTGAGAAGCTAGTGAATCCACAGCAGGATAAACACAAGGAAAATCACACCAAGGCACATTATAATTAAATTGCTGAAAATAGTGATAAAGAGAAAATCCTCAAAGTAGTCAGAGAAACAAAGACACAGATGTCTTGTTAGGAACTATGTAAGCAGGAAGACAGTGCTATGACATCTTAAAATTGATGCAAGGAAAAAAAAACCTGTCACCCAAGAATTCTGTATCTAAGAGAAGCATCCTTCAAAAATGACATGTTTCATTCAAAAATAAAAATAAGTCTCAGAAAAAAAACAATTTTGGGAGGATTAATTGTAGGCAGACTTGCACTGTAAGAAATGTCAAAAAAATTCTTTAAGAGGAAGGCAAGTTATATGAAATTGAAATTTGGATGTGTGCTATTAAAAAATGAGAATATTAAGTGTGTGGGGAAAAAATTACCCCTATTTTCAAATTTTTAAAAGGTCATTGATTATCTAAGGGCCCCTGGGTGACTCAGTTTGTTGAGTATCTGCCTTCGGCTCAGGGTTCTGGGATTGAGCCCTGTGTTGGGCTCCCTGCTCAGCAGGCAAGTCTGCTTCTCCCTCTGCCACTCCCAACTGCTCCCGACTCTCTCTCTCTCTAATAAATAAAATCTTAAGAAAAAGATAATCGATTATCTAAAGCAAAAATAATAATGATATATGGTGGGATATATAATAATAATAGTGTGGAAAACAGAAGGAAGGGAATGGAAGTGTGCTATTGTAAGGTTTATACTATGCATGAAGGGTCATAATAATGTTTGAAGGTAGACCATGATAAAGATCTATATTGTAAAACTTAGAATAATCACTAAAAAAATAAAACAAAGAGATATAGCTAATAAACCAACTGTGGAGATTAAGTATAATATTAAAAATAACTTAGGGAATCAAAAAGAGGTAAAAAGAAAGTTTAGAGAACAGATAGGCCAAACAGAAAATGAATAGCAATATGGTGGATTTAAACTCGAACAATTTGATTGCCAGACAGGACAAAAAAGAAAACCTTTAGTATGTGCTATCTATAAGAAATCCACTTTAAATATAAAGACACAGATGGATTGCAAGTAAAAACAAATATCAAACACTAACCATAAGAAAGCTGGAATGGCTATATCAATACAAGGCAACAAAGGTTCAGGACAAGGAATATTACTTGGGGTTAACAGACGTGTTTCATAATGATAAATGGGCCAATTCAAGGAAACGTAACTTGAAATGTAGGCAAGTGTTAGAAGAGCTTTAAGATTTGCGAAGCAGAAACTGAAAGGAAAGGTTGACAAATACATGATTTCAGTAAGAGATTTCTAAAATGCACTTTCAGTAATTGTTAGAGCAAGGAGAAAATCTGTAAAGATATAGACACATAGATGAAAAACCTGCAGCTGAAAAAATGGTGGGTTAAGGCACTATAGAAGTTCATTTCTCCACAAAGAAAAATAAAAACTGGCAAAAACTTTCAGAAATCAACTTCTTCAGAACTCTGGAAATTAATCAAAAGCTTATAGTGATGTGCCTTTTAAAAAACTTACCCTGGTCGCATCCCATGTTTCTAAATCAGCAATATCTTTGAAAATAAAACCCTGCATTCCCACTACAAATGAAGAGAATATACCTCATCTGCAAAACAACAGCAACAACAAACTTGTTTTGACCTATCTGGTGGCTTCCTGGAATACTGGCTCAAAAGGCTTACTTTTGGAGGAGTTAAGATGGCAGAGGAGTAGGGGACCCCTTTTTCAGCCAGTCCCCTGAGTTGAGCTGGATAGGTACCAGACCAGCCTGAACATCCATGGAATCAGCCTGAGACTCAGGAAGATACATCTGGATCTCTACAAATGAACATCTCCAGTGCTGAGTATTGAGGTACGAAGCGGGGAGCCGTGAAACCACGCATAGATATCAGAAGATAAATGGAAGGGGGAGGGAGCTGCCGTGTCTGGGCACCGGGAAGCAGTAGCCACCTACACGGGGGAGCAGGCAGACTCGCGGAGGGCACCCGG
This sequence comes from Ailuropoda melanoleuca, assembly GCF_002007445.2. NCBI lineage: Eukaryota > Metazoa > Chordata > Mammalia > Carnivora > Ursidae > Ailuropoda > Ailuropoda melanoleuca. The sequence goes on from NC_048225.1 coordinate 44,311,080, forward strand.
GAGAAAACAGACTGGGACTGTGAGCGGGGAGCGCGCGCCACCAGACTTCTCACGGAACTCCGGTGTGCTCACTGGAAACAGACTGAGACCGGGGAGCTCCAGGAGTGCGCGTGGGGAGGCTGGCGGCTGGTGGGCCACCTACACTGGGGAGCGGGAGGACCGCGGACCCGCACCCTCGAGACAGCAGACTGAGACCGTGAGCCGGCAGCTCCGCGCCTCCAAGCATCTCACGGAACTCCGGAACTCCGGTGTGCTCACTGGATCCAGACTGAGACTGGGAGCTCCGGGAGTGCACGCAGGGCGGCTGGCAGCTGGCGGGCCACCTGAACGGGGGAGCGCGCACGGGGCGGCTGGCGGTGTTAGAAACACAAAGGACAGAGACCCGCCGGCGCTGGAAGTGAGGGCTGGGACGCTGGGTGTGGGGCGCACAGCCCGGGATGTTGCAGGGTTAAANGGGCGCACAGCCCGGGATGCTGCAGGGTTGAGCAGCACCAACAGAAACAGAGTTAAAGTGGCCAGAACATCAGTGGAGAACGATCCGCCCTCTGTTCTGTGACAGAGGCTGAATTTCGGCCGCTGCTGCTCTGACTCTCAGAAGAGACACAGCAGACCTCCAGGGAAAGCCGCCAGAGAACAAAAGCCTGGAAATACCGGCTCACGGCGTGCCCATCCCCATCCCCCCTCGCAGGGGACACGGAGACTCTACCCAAACAGGGTTTCCTGAGTATCGGTGCGGCAGGCCCCTCCCCCAGAAGGCAGGATGAAAAATCAAGAAGCCCACAACCCGGGGCGCCTGGGCGGTGCAGTCATTAAGCACCTGTCTTCGGATTAGGGCGTGATCACAGTGTTCCGGAAAGCAGTCCCTCATTGGGCTTCTCTGCTGGGAGCCTGCTTCTTCCTCTCCAACTCCCCTGCTTGGGTTCCCTTTCTTGCTGACTGTCTGTCTCTCTCTCTCTCAAATAAATAAATAAAATATTTAAAGAAGAAGCCCACATCCCTAAGATCTCTATAAAACAAGGGTGCACGGCCTGGGTCCCAGTCAATAATTTGGGCTCTGGACAACCCCGCAATCTCTCCTCATCAGAATGACG
>NC_048225.1:44312431-44316308 GCF_002007445.2 Ailuropoda melanoleuca
CCTGCTTCTTCCTCTCCCACTCCTCTGCTTGGGTTCCCTTTCTTGCTGACTGTCTCTCTCTCTCTCAAATAAATAAATAAAATATTTAAAGAAGAAGCCCACATCCCTAAGATCTCTATAAAACAAGGGTGCATGGACTGGGTCCCAGTCAACACTTGGGCTCTGGACAACCCTGCAATCTCTCTTCATCAGAATGACGAGAAGGAGAAGTCCCCCCCAGCAAAGAAAAGATAATGAGTCTGTGGCCTCTGCCACAGAATTGGCCTCGGCCACAGAATTAATACATACGGATGTATCCCAATTATCAGAAATGGAATTCAGAGCAACAATGGTCAAGATGATGAGTAAACTTGAAAAAAGCATCAGAGAAAGCGTTGCTGAGAATATAGAATCCCTAAGGGCAGAAATGAGAGCGAATCTGACAGAAATTAAAAATTCTATGGGCCAAATACAGTCAAAACTAGAGGCTCTGACGGCCAGGGTCACCGAGGCAGAGGAACGCGTTAGCGAATTGGAGGATGGGTTAGTAGAAGAAAAAACGAAAATAGAAGCTGGTCTTAAAAAAATCCATGCCCACGAATGTAGATTACGGGAGATTACTGACTCTATGAAACGATCCAATGTCAGAATCATCGGCATCCCTGAAGGGGTGGAGAAAAACAGAGGTCTAGAAGAGATATTTGAACAAATTGTAGCTGAAAACTTCCCTAATCTAGCAAGGGAAACAAGCATTCGTGTCCAAGAGGCAGAGAGGACCCCATCCAAGCTCAACCAGGACAAACCTACGCCACGGCATGTCATAGTGCAATTCGCAAATATTAGATCCAAGGATACAGTATTGAAAGCGGCCAGGGCAAAGAAATTTCTCACGTACCAAGGCAAAGGTATCAGAATTACGTCAGACCTGTCTACACAGAGCTGGAATGAGAGAAGGGGTTGGGGGGGCATTTTTAAAGCTCTTTCAGAGAAAAACATGCAGCCAAGGATCCTTTATCCAGCAAAGCTGTCATTCAGAATTGATGGAGAAATAAAGACGTTCCAAAATCGCCAGTCATTAACCAATTTCGTAACCACGAAACCAGCCCTACAGGAGATATTAAGGGGGGTTCTATAAAGGCAAAAAGGCCCCAAGAGTGATACAGAGCAGCAAGTCACAACTGATACAAACAAAGACTTTACTGGCAACATGGCATCATTAAAATCATATCTGTCAATAATCTCTATAAATCTANCTATAAAGGTAAAAAGGCCCCAAGAGTGATACAGAGCAGCAAGTCACAACCGATACAAAGACTTTAAAGAGAAATGGCATCATTAAAATCATATCTGTCAATAATCTCTATCAATCTAAATGGCTTAAACTCTCCCATAAAACGCCACAGGGTTGCAGATTGGATAAAAAGACATGACCCATCCATTTGCTGTCTACAAGAGACTCATTTTGAACCCAAAGATGCATTCAGACTTAGAGTAAGGGGATGGAGTACCATCTTCCGCCCAAATGGACCTCAAAAGAAAGCTGGAGTAGCAATTTTCATATCAGACAGATTGGATTTTAAACTAGAGGCTATAGAGAGAGACACAGAAGGGCACTATGTTATTCTTAAAGGATGTATCTAACAAGTGGATATGACAATTATAAATATATATGCCCCCAACAGGGGAGCAGCAAGATACACAAGCCAACTCTTAACCAAAATAAAGAGACATATAGATAAGAACACAGTAATAGTAGGGGACCTCAACACCCCACTATCAGAAATAGACAGAACACCCTGGCAAAAACTAAGCAAAGAATCAAAGGCTTTGAATGCCATACTCGACGAGTTGGACCTCATAGATATATATAGAACACTACACCCCAGAACCAAAGAATACTCATTCTATTCAAATGCCCATGGAACATTCTCAAGAATAGACCATGTTCTGGGACACAAAACAGGTCTCAACTGATAGCAAAAGATTGAAATTATCCCCTGCATATTCTCAGACCACAACACTCTGAAATTGAAACTCAACCACAAGGAAAAACCTGGAAGAAACTCAAACACTTGGAGGCTAAGAACCATCCTGCTCAAGAATGACTCGATAAACCAGGAAATCAAAAAACAAATTAAACAATTTATGGAGACCAACGAGAATGAATACACAACGGTCCAAAACCTATGGGATACTGCAAAGGCAGTCCTAAGGGGGAAATACATAGCCATCCAAGCCTCACTCAAAAGAATAGAAAAATCTAAAATGCAGTTTCTATATTCTCACCTCAAGAAACTGGAACAGCAACAGAGGGACAGGCCTAACCCACTGACAAGGAAGGAGTTGACCAAGATTAGAGCAGAAATCAATGAATTAGAGACCAGAAGTACAGTAGAGCAAATCAACAGGACTAGAAGCTGGTTCTTTGAGAGAATCCATAAAATTGAGAGACCACTATTAAGACTTATCCAAAAGAATAGAGAAAGGACCCAAATTAATAAAATTATAAATGAAAAAGGGTTGGTCACGACANTGAAAAGGGAGAGGTCACGACCAGCACCATTGAAATTGCAAGGATTATTAGAAACTTTTATCAACAGCTATATGCCAAAAAACTAAACAATCTGGAAGAGATGGAGGCCTTCCTGGAAACCTATAAACTACCAAGACTGAAACAGGAAGAAATAGATTTCTTAAATAGGCCAATTAACTATGAAGAAATTGAGTCAGTGATAAACAACCTTCCAAATAATAAAACTCCAGGCCCAGACGGTTTTCCTGGGGAATTCTACCAAACATTCAAAGAAGAAATAATACCTATTCTCCTAAAGCTATTTCAAAAAATAGAAACAGAAGGAAAGCTACCAAACTCATTCTATGAGGCTAATATTACCTTGATCCCCAAACCAGGTAAAGACCCCCTCAAAAAAGAGAATTACAGACCGATTTCCCTAATGAATATGGACGCCAAAATCCTCAACAAGATCCTTGCTAATAGAATCCAACAGTACATTAAAAGGATTATCCATCATGACCAAGTGGGATTCATACCTGGGATGCAAGCATGGTTCAACACTCGCAAATCAATCAATGTGATACATCATATCAACAAGAAAAGACTCAAGAACCATATGATCCTCTCAATTGATGCAGAAAAAGCATTTGACAAAATACAGCATCCTTTCCTGATTAAAACCCTTCAGAGTGTAGGAATAGAGGGTACATTTCTCAATCTCATAAAAGCCATCTATGAAAAGCCTACTGCAAGCATTATTCTCAATGGGGAAAAGCTGGAAGCCTTTCCCTTAAGATCAGGAACACGACAAGGATGCCCACTCTCGCCACTATTATTCAACATAGTACTAGAAGTCCTTGCAACAGCAATCAGACGACAAAATGGGATCATAGGTATCCAAATTGGCAAAGAAGAAGTCAGACTGTCTCTCTTTGCAGATGACATGATACTCTATATGGAAAACCCAAAGGAATCCACTCCCAAACTATTAGAAGTTATAGAACAATTCAGTAATGTGGCAGGATAAAAAATCAATGCCCAGAAATCAGTTTCATTTCTATTCACGAATAACGAGACTGAAGAAAGAGAAATTAGGGAATCCATCCCATTTACAATAACACCAAAAACCATGCGTTACCTTGGAATTAACTTAACCAGAGACGTAAAGGACCTACATTCTAGAAACTATAAATCACTCTTGAAAGACATTGAGGAAGACATAAAAAAATGGAAAAATATTCCATGCTCATGGATTGGAAGAATTAACATAGTTAAAATGTCCATACTACCCAGAGCAATCTACACTTTCAATGCTATCCCGATCAAAATACCGAGGACATTTTTCAAAGAACTGGAACAAATAGTCCTTAAATTTGTATGGAA
>NC_048225.1:44316347-44316648 GCF_002007445.2 Ailuropoda melanoleuca
CCAAGGAACTGTTGAAAAGGAAAAACAAAGCTGGGGGCATCACAATGCCGGATTTCGAGCTGTACTACAAAGCTGTGATCACAAAGACAGCATGGTACTGGCACAAAAACAGACACATAGACCAATGGAACAGAATAGAGAACCCAGAAATGGACCTTCGGCTCTTTGGGCTACTAATCTTTGATAAAGCAGGAAAAAACTTCTGGTGGAAAAAAGACAGTCTCTTCAATAATGGTGCTGGGAAAATTGGACAGCTACATACAAAAGAATGAAACTTGACCACTCTCTCACACCATACACA
>NC_048225.1:44316748-44327491 GCF_002007445.2 Ailuropoda melanoleuca
ACATTGTTGGTGGGAATGCAAGTTGGTACAGCCACTCTGGAAAACAGTGTGGAGGTCCCTTAAAATGTTAATAGTTGAGCTACCCTATGACCCAGCCATCGCACTACTGGGTGTTTACGCCAAGGATACAGACGTAGTGAAGAGAAGGGCCATATGCACCCCAATGTTCATAGCAGCAATGTCCACAATAGCTAAATCGTGGAAGGAGCCGAGATGCCCTTCATCAGATGACTGGATTAAGAAGCTGTGGTCCATATATACAATGGAATATTACTCAGCTATCAGAAAGAACGAATTCTCAACATTGGCTGTAACATGGACGGCACAGGAGGAGATAATGCTAAGTGAAATAAGTCAAGCAGAGAAAGACAATTATCATATGATTTCTCTCATCTGTGGATCATAAGAACTACGATGATTGGTAGGGGAAGAAAGGGATAAAGAAAGGGGGGGTATTCAGAAGGGGGAATGAAACATGAGAGACTATGGACTCTGAGAAACAAACTGAGTGCCTCAGAAGGGAGGGGGGTGGGGGATTGGGATAGACCGGTGATGGGTAGTTAGGAGGTCGCGTATTGCATGGTGCACTGGGTGTTATATGCAACTAATGAAGCATCGAACTTTACATCGGAATCCGGGGATGTACTGTATGATGACCAACATAATATAATAAAAAATCATTAAAAAAAAAAAGGCTTACTTTTATTTCACCTAACTCAGAACCTACCCATTACTAAATTGACTATTGTCAAAATGTTTATAAGCAAACGTTTTAGTTGTTGCTATTCAATGCAGTGGTTAATAGTTGGCACGAACTGTAATGAATAAACTTCAGAGGAAAGCCTGGTGAATAAGATACTTCATATAAGAAGAGCTTTGAAAAGCTCTGACATATTCCTAGGAAACTAGAAAATTGTTTGTGTGTGTGTGTGTGTGTGACTGTGCACATACTCAGGAAGGATCTGAGTAGACCCTAAGATCTAACCTCTGGTTGACCTTGAGGCTCTGCAAAATTAGGAAGTGAAGGGTCATGCAGATTTGTAAACTGCTTGGCTGAATGTTGAAGATATAGCCCAGTATTCAATAACTCTTGAAAAGATTGGGAGAATTTTTGGTTCTGGTCATTAATGAAATCTCTGGCCAGTCGTTAGCTGACCACTAAGCAAATGGAATGGAGACTTCAGAGGCCACACATGACAAAGAATATAGGCTTTACAAAATTAATCCAGATAGTCACTAAACAACCAAACAGGAACAACTACAACAAATGGAAACAACAATTCCTGGGTAGGTGAGAGAACCTAAGTTCCATAGTTTCTTCATTATAATATTTAAAATGATCACCTGTCTTCCAAAAGCCCTACTCTCAGTATTGAGCCGTAGTGACATTCTGAGGGAATTGATTGAGAGGCCATGACTCTCTTTTTATGATTCAGGTTGAACTTCTGTTCACTTAGAACTCTTTTGCTTACATATAAAAAAAAAATTTAATAGGCTTCCTATCTATCCCACCTCTAGGAACACCACAATCAGTTGGCCAACACCATATATTTGCACCACTCAGTGTTCTGATTGATGCTTTTCATTTTGCTGTCTATTATGGTAGCCATGCCTACCTTGCCTTTGGCGGTTGAGTCCTGCCCCTTGGCCCCTGCTACCTGGGGATTTGATTACTCCCATTGCATTCAGGTTTCCCAATTCAGTGCCTGCAGTTCCCACTTTGAGGTCTGGCCTACAGAGAAGAACAATTATAGAGCTCATCAAGGATGCGGGGGTTCCCATCACAAATTTATTCCTCCCTGTATTGGTGAAAGGTGTGTCTTCTGAACACTTCCAGTGTGGATGAGTAGGTTTTACATGACTAATCTACTTTAACATTTCAGTCTTCCTAAACCTTTGAATCCCTTCAACATTAAACCAAGACATGCCTGGCATTTTCAGTTTGCTCATTGTGGGCCACCTTTGGGTCTGTGTTTCAGCCAACCAACCCAAATATATATATATTTTATAAATTATTATATATTTTTAATATAAAAATTTTAATATTAAAATGGAGATATATTATGAAGAATTGTTTCATTGGATTATGGAGGCTGAGAAGTCTCGTGATCTGTTGTCCTTAAGCTGAAATCTCTGGAAAGCAATTGGTATAATTCAGTCCAATTTCAAAGGCCTGAGAACCAGAGGAATTGATGGTGTAAATTTCAGTTCAAGGGCAGAAGATGAGGTGTCCCAGCCCAGTCAGTGAAGCAGAAAAAAGGGTGAATTCCTCCTTCCTCTGCTTTTAATTCTATTCAGGCCCTTAACAGATTAGAAGATGCCCACCCACACTGGGGTGGGCAATATATTTTATTGAGTCCACTGTGCTAATCTCATACAGAAATATCTTCTCAGACATACCCAGAAATAATATTTAATCTGGGTGTCCTGTGGCCGGTTAGTTGACACATAAAACTAATCATTCACATTAAGTAAACATGTGAAAAGATGTTCAACATCATTAGTCACTAGGGAAATACAAATCAAAAGCACAATGAGAAAGGCAAATACCATTTGATTTTACTTACATGTGGAATCTAAAAAACCAACAAAAAATAGAAACAGACTCATAAATACAGAGAATAAACAAGTGGTTGCCAGAGGGGAAGGGGTGGAGGGGTGGGTGAAATAGATGAAGGGGATTAAGAGGTACAAACTTTCAGTTATAAAATGGATAAGTCATGGAGATTAAAATACAGCATAGGGAAAATAATCAAGAATATTGCAATAACATTGTATGTTAGCTTATGATGAGCTTTGTGAAATGTATAGAATTATCATCACTATGTTGTGTACCTAAAACTAATATATTATATACAAACTATATTTAAATAATAAAAAATTTTATAAGAAGCACTGTGAGATTCCACTTCACACCCATAAAGATGACTGTAATAAAAACAAATGAAAAACAATTGTTGATAAGGATGTAGAGAAATTGGAACCCTCTTATATTGCTGGTGGGAGTACAAGGTGGTGCAGCTATTATGAGAAACAGTGTGACTTCCTCAAAAAGTTAAAAATAGAGTTATTATATGACCCTAAAATTTTCCTTCACAGTGTATACCCAAGAGATTGAAAATATACATTTATACAACTTGTAGAAGAATGTTCATAGCAGTGATATTCATAATAGCCAAAAAGTAGAAGTAACCTAAGTAACTGATTTATTATGATAATATATGTAATATTTGTTATCTATTTATATGGCTGATTTATTATAATTTATTATTTATAAATAAGTTAACTGATGAATGAATTAAAATGTGATATATCTACAAAATGGAATCCTATTCAACCATATAAAGGAATAAAATATAGATACATTTCTATAACATGGGTAAACATTGAAAACATTATGCTAGGGGCATCTGGGTGGCCCAGTCATTTAAGCATCTGCCTTTGGCTCAGGTCATGATCCCAGGGTCCTGGGATTGAACCCTGCATCAGGCTCCCTGCTCAGTGGGAAGCCTCCTTCTCCCTTCTCTCTGCAGCTCCCCCTGCTAGTGTTCTCTCTCTCTCTCTCTGACACATTCAAATAAAATCTTAAAAAAAAAGAAAACATTATGCTAAAGGAGAGAAACCAATTATCAAAGATTATATATTATATGACCTCAGTTAAGTGAAATGTCTGCAGTAGGCAACTCTATAGAGATAAGAAGATTAGTGTTTGCCAGGGGCTGGGGGAAAGAGGAATGGTAAATGACTACTTAAAGAATATGGGGTTTCTCTGGGGGATGATGAAAATGTTCTAGAATCAGATAGTTGTAATGGTTGCTCAACATTATGAATATACTAAACTTGGAAATATATGCTTTAAAATGATTATAATGGTGAATTTTACTCTATGTGAATTATATCCCCAGCCCTGCTCTCCCCTCATTTACGTTACACTTAATCATAAAATATTATAAGCTTTTCCCCTAAAACAAGGATAGTTGCTCTCACCATTTCTATCCTTCATTGTACTGAAACCTAGCCATTGTACTAAAGGAAGAAAAAAAAAAGACATACAGATTGTAAAGGAAGAAGTGAAATTGTCTTATTCATAGAAGACATATGGTTTTTGTAGAAAATCCTATGGCATCTACAAAAATGTTCATAGAACTAATAAATGAGTTTAGAAATATCACAGATATAAGTAACGAATCATGGAACTTAACATCAAAAACTAGGGATGTACTGTATGGTGACTAACATAATAAAATAAAAAATATTATTATTAAAAAATTAAAAAATAAAAAATATCACAGATATAAGAAAATATACAAAAATTAATTGTACTTCATATACTAGCAGTGAACAATTAGATGTTAAAAAAATGAAGTATAATTTACCATGTATCAAAATATAAAATCCTTAGGGATAAATTTAGCAAATTTGTTGCATAAGACCTTTTTTTTGGACAAAGAATTATGAATTTTACTTTCCATCAAAAGAAGATCTGTATATAGGAAATCATAGATCTGAAATCAATTTCTTTTCTTTTCTTTTTTTTTTTAAAGATTTTATTTATTTATTTATTTAACAGAGATAGAGACAGCCAGTGAGAGAGGGAACACAAGCAGGGGGAGTGGGAGAGGAAGAAGCAGGCTTACTGCGGAGGAGCCTGATGTGGGACTCGATCCCATAACACCGGGATCACGCCCTGAGCCGAAGGCAGACGCCTAACCGCTGTGCCACCCAGGGGCCCCTGAAATCAATTTCTTAAATCAAAAGAACATAAACCAAACTGCATCCTTATAGGGTAAATTAGTTGGAAGTGGCTCCTGATGGAGGATTGATAGTGATTTTTCTCAGCTTTATTGAGGTATAACTGATAAATAATATTGTAAAATATTTAAAGTGTACAATGTGATGATTTGATGTACATATAATTTGTGAAAATATTCTCCCATTGACCTAATTAATACATCCATCACCTTACCTATTTACCCCACCCCCTTTTTCTCCTGGTGAGAACAGTTCTGCTTTCATAGCAAATTTCAATTATATAATGCAGAGTTCTTGTTTTTTAAGGATGAATAATGTTCCATTGTGTGTGTATGTATATATATATGTATATATATATACATACATATATATATACACATATATTCTTGGTTCATTCACCCACTTATGGACATTTAGGTTGTTTTCATATCTTGGCTATTGTGAATAATCCTGCAGTGAATATGGGAGTACAGATATCTCTTCAAGATAAAATATAGCTATCAGAAATTAAATAAGACTTGAATAACTAGAAGGATGTTACATGTTCCTTGCTTGGAAAACTCAATATTGTTAAAATGTCAATTCTCCCCAAACTATTCTATGAATTCAGTGTAATCTCAATAAAAATCTCAGCAGGATATTTTAGAAATTGGCAAGCTAATTCTAAAATTTATATAGAAATGAGAAAACCTAGAATAGACAAAGCAATTTGGAAAAAGAAGACCCAAGTTGGAAGACTTACAATACCTAATTACATAACCTATTATGAAGTTAACATAATCAAGACAATGTGGTACTGGCATAAGGATAGATATACAACTAGATAGCTATGTAGAAAAAAATGAACTTTGGAGCTTCACATCATACAGAAAAATTTACTCAAAATGGGTCACAGACCTAAGAAAGAAGTGAAAATATAAAACCTCTGGAAGAAAACATAAGAAAAATTCCTTGTCCATAAAGTAGGTGAAGATTTCTTAGGACCCCGAAAGTATAAAAGAAACAACTGATGAATTGATCTTCATCAAAGTTAAAAACTTCTGCCCTATAAAAGTCTCACCATCAAGAAAATGAAAAGGGAAGACAGAGACTGAGAGAAAATATTGCAACACAAACATCTGGTAGAGGACTTGTAGCACAATTTATAAAGAACTCTTACCAACTGTAGAATGAGAAATGAATGAGAATAAAAATATTTGATCACATAAAGTGTTGTGCATGAATTTTTATAGCAGCTTTATTCATAGTAGCCCCAAACTGGATTCCAAATGTCCATCAGTAGATGAATAGGTAAACAAATTTTGATGTTATCTATATAATGGAACACTAACAACAAAAAAAGGGAATAAACTACTTGCAACAACATAAACGAATCTCAAAAAACATGTTGAAAAAATAAGCCAAATACAAAAGATTACACACTATATGATTCTATTTATATGAAATTTTATGAAATTCTATTACAATCCTGATTTATTTTGAGAGAAAGGTAATAGTGGTTGTCTGAGGTTTGGAGTCTGGGGTGGGAGTGCAAATTGGGAATTGGCAAAAGGGAACTTTTTAAAATCCATTCACCCACTGATGGATATTTGGGGTCCAGTTTGGGGCTACCATTAAGAAGCTGCTATAAATGTTTTTGCACAGCTCTTTTGTAGTGATGGAAATATTTTATATCTTGGTTGTTGTGTTGGTTATATGAGTCTAGACATTTGCCAGAAGTCATCAAACTGTGCACTTGAAATGGAAGCATGTTATTTCATGTAAATTATTCCTCAATAAAGTTGATTTAAAAAGCCTACTGAAAGGGCACTTGGGTGGCTCAGTCAGTTAAGTGTCTGACTCTTGATTTCAGCTCAGGTCATGATCTCAGGGTCATGGGATTGAGTCCTGCATCTGGCTTGCACTGAGCGTAGAGCCTGCTTGGGATTCTCTCTCTCTCTCTCCCTCCCTCTATGCCCCTCCCATCCCCCTCCTTCATACTCTCTCTCTCTAAAAAAAAAAAAAAATCCCACTGAAGCCGAAGGGGGTAAAGCTACTTGCTTAAGTTTACAAAGTTAGTAAGTGACAGAGAATAGATTGAAACTCTTTCCTATTTTGCTCCAAGTTCATCCTCTTTCCATTATGTTATGCAGCCTTTTTATACCCACAACAGGTCCTCAATAAATATTGAATGGAAAATAAATGTGAGCAGAGGGATTAAAGGCCTTAAAGGTAAGGCAAGAAATACATATTTCATCCAAAAGATATTATAGGTAGGAAAGAATAGGAGAAATAATTTAGACGGTCCATTCTCCATGTTGGTATTGTGTGGGCTTATTTATGACATTTTATTATAATTACACAAATCTCTCTCTTCCTCTAGATTGTCATTTCCCTGAAGTTTTCATCTAACTCATTTTTTTTCTAGCTCTGTCTGGCATGTAAAAGGGCTAAACAGGGGCACCTGGGTGGCACAGTCAGTTTAGCATCTGACTCTTGGTTTCAGCTCAGGTTGTGATCTCAGGGTCCTGAGATCAAGCCCCACATCGGGCTCCGTGTTGAGCAGAATTGGCTGAAGCTCTCTCTCTCTCAAATAAATAAATAAATCTTTTTATAAAAGGGCTAAACAAATGAGGATAAGTGAATAAATGAATGAATGAAAGAAAATTACATGAGAGAGCTTTAGAGAATTCTAATTGATGGAGGGCATTAAAAAGAGGTCATTTTTATATTGGAGGAAAGCAGTTTTAAAATGAGGAATAGAAGAATGGGCTTTGAGCATGCTGTAGTGAAAAGAATATGGACTTTTAGATTAGATCCTGGCTTTGCCACTTACTGTGTGATTTGAGGCAAGGTACTTGAAAATCTCAGAGTCCTATAGTTTTTATTTGCAAATTGAGGATAGTAATACTTACGGAGTTAGTTTTGAGGATATATAAAATAAGATACATGAAGAGTGTAGCATATTCTCTGACTAAAAACAGAATGTCAATAAAATGGCAAACATTTCCCTTCCAACTGGTATCCAGGAATTCTTAGCTCTAAATTGAACATTGATCTTAAACCTGGTCTCAGGTTTACTAGGCTGTAAATAATTCAAAGTCATTTAAAAATTGCCTGAATCAGGTTTTCACCCACTGCTGATGGCTCTTTTACAGTGGACTCTAAAATTCACAGTAGAATTTTGCTAGCACCAGTGGGTATTCTTGCTTGCAAGCAGGAGCATTGCATGTTCTGCTAATGCAGTTCCTCTTTTAAGCAAAGGTGTTTTGCTTTTTTGAAGAGTAGAAGGCATAGTTCCGTGGTTAAGCAAACGGATTACTAAATCAACTTGGAGATAAGTCACTTCCTAGCTGTGTAACCTTGAGCCTTCACTCAATGTCTCTGAGCCTCAATTTCCATATCTGTAAAATGGAGCTAACAATATGTAATGAGATTATTGGAAGTTTTATTTTTTTTATTTTAAGATTTTTATTTATTAGAGAGAAAGCAAAGCGAGAAAGAGAGAATTAGTGGGGGTTGGGGTAGAGGGAGAGGGGAAGGCAGGCTCTCTCTCTGCTGAGCAAGGAGCCTGAGTCAGGCCTCAATCCCAGGACCCTGGGATCATAACCTGAGATGAAGACAGACACTTAACTGACTGAGCCACCCAGGTGCCCCAAGATTATTGTAAGTTTTAAATGAGATTTTAAATACGACAATACTTAGCATAGTAACTGGCATATTGTAAGTGCTCAATAAAATCATTGCTATAAGCATCATTTTAAAATTAGGAGAAAAACTCCATGAGAATATTTACAGATTAAAGGACTGCATCAGAGACTGATTGAAACATTTAGAAGATTTATAGTATATATATATATATATATATATATGTATATGTATATATATATATGTATTTACTATTCTGCAATTTGCCTTTTTTTAAAATTTAAATTCAATTAACATACAGTGTATTATTATTTAGAGGTAGAGTTCAGTGATTCATCCATTGTATATAACACCTAGTGCTCATTACATCCCATGCTCTCTTAATGTCCATCACCCAGTTCCCCATCCCCCAACCCCTTTCCCCTCCAGCAACCCTGATTTCTTTCCTATGATTAAGAATCTCTTATGGTTTGTCTCCCTCTCTGATTTTGTCTTGTTTTATTTTTCCCTCCCTTCCCGTATGATCCCCTGTTTTGTTTCTTAAATTCCAAATATGAATGAAATTATATAATTGTCTTTCTCTGATTGACTTGTTTCACTTAGCGTAATATCCTCTAGTTCCATCCATGTTGTTATGTTGTTGCAAATGGCAGGATTTCTTTTTTTGATGGCTGAGTAGTATTCCATCTTGTGTGTGTGTGTGTGTGTGTGTGTGTACACCATATCTTTATCTATTCATCTGTTGATGGACATCTAGGCTCTTTCTATAGTTTGGCTATTGTGGACATTGCTGCTATAAACATTGGGGTACATGTGTCCCTTTGGGTCACTACATTTGTATCTTTGGGGTAAATACCTAGTAGTGCAATTGCTGGGTCATAGGGTAGCTCTATTTTTAACTTCTTGAGGAACCTCCATACTGTTTTCCAGAGTGGCTGCACCAGCTGCAAGATTTATATTATAGTGAGGCTAGTATATAATGCTGTCTATCAGCATAGAACCACATGTGCTAACATTTCTTATGGTGTTGATTTGACAAGAGTCTTCTTTTATATTCTATCCATTTGAATAATTACTTATTGCCAAATATGCTTCTTGCCTTCATTATGCTGTTAGTTTAGATTGCTAACTGCCAAATCCAAGGGAAATCTTGAAAACCGTTGAACAGTGGCTTAATCCTTAATTTAAAAATCATGTATATAGTTTCCCTATTGTAACATTGGCAGGAATTTCAGGGTTTTCGAAAGTATTTTTGTCACTCACTGTCAGCAAAAGCAAAGAAAAGGATGGAGGTTTGCAGAGCTCTTAAAAAAATCAGCTTTATGAAGGTTTAATTTACATACCATAAAATTTATCCAGTATAATTGTACAATTTAACAATTTTCAGTAAATTTATAGGATTGTGAAACCATCATCATAATCCAGTTTTAGAACATTCCCATCACTGTAAAAATTGCCTCATTACCATCCCCAGTCCACAAATGAACTGCTTTCTGTCTCTATAAATTTGCCTTTTCTGGACATTTCATATATATTAAATCTTACCATATGTAATCTTTTACATGTTGTGTCTCACTGAGCATACTGTTTTCAAGGCTCATCCATGTTGTAGCCTCTATCAGTATGTTCATTCCTTTTTATTGCCAAATAGTATTCCACAGTATGGATATATCACATTTAAAAAAAACCCATTCACCACTTGATGGACGTTTGGATAGTTTCCCCCTTGGGATATTATCAATCATGTTGCTATCAACATTTGTATAAATGTCTTGCTGTAGACATGTGTATTCATTTCTTTTGGGTAGATTCCTAGATGTGAAATTGATAGGTCATATGGTAAGTTTATACTGAACTTTTTTTTATAATAATTTTTTATTATATTATGTTAGTCACCATATAGTACATCCCTAGTTTTTGATGTAGTTCCATGATTCATTACTTCCGTATAACACCCAGTGCACCATGCAATACATGCCCTCCTTAATACCCATCACCAGCCTATCCCGTTCCCCCACCCCCCTCCCCTCTGAAGCCCTCAGTTTGTTTCTCAGAGTCCATAGTCTCTCATGGTTCATTCCCCCTTCTGTTTACCCCCCCTTTCTTATGTTCCATAGATGAGTGAAACCATATGATAATTATCTTTCTCTGCTTGACTTATTTCACTTAGCATTATCTCCTCCAGTCCCATCCATGTTGCAGCAAATGTTGAGAAATTGTTCTTTTTGATGGCTGAGTAATATTCCATTGTATATATGGACCATATCTTCAACAGATGAAGGGCATCTCGGCTCCTTCCACGATTTAGCTACTGTGGACAATGCTGCTATGAACATTGGGGGTGCATATGGCCCTTCTCTTCAC
>NC_048225.1:44327737-44358935 GCF_002007445.2 Ailuropoda melanoleuca
GTTCATTTTATCTTTTGTTTCTCTTGCCTTTGGAGATGTGTCATGAAAAAAGTTGCTGTGGCTGATGTCAAAGATGATGGATTCCTGTCTCACATCGAGGTCTTTAAAAACACTGCCAAAATATTTTTCAAATTGACAATGCCACTTCACATTCCCATCAGCAGTGAATGAGGGTTCCAGTTTCTCCATATCCTTGCTAACATTTGATGTTCTCTATCTTTTTCATTTTAGGTATTTTAGTAGGTGTATAGTGGTATCTTATTTTGATTTTAATTTGTATTTCCCTAGTGACCAATGATGCTGAGCATCTTTTATTATGCTTACTAGCCATTTGAAAAAGAATGGATTCCACATATAAGTGATACTGTATAGTATTTGTCTTTCTCTGTTTGGCTTATTTCAATTAGCCTGATGCCCTCATGTTTATCTATGTTGTCACAAATAGCAGGATTTCCTTCCTTTTTAAAGCTGAATAATATTCTTTCTTTTTTTTTCTTTTTTCTTTTTTTTTTTAAGATTTTNTTTTTTTAAGATTTTAAATTTTTTTATTTGACAGAGAGAGACAACCAGGGAGAGAGGGAACACAAGCAGGGGGAGTGGGAGAGGAAGAAGCAGGCTCCCAACGGAGGAGCCTGATTTGGGGCTCGATCCCAGAACACCAGGATCATGCCCTGAGCTGAAGGCAGACGCTTAAAAACTGAGCGACCCAAGTGCCCCTGAATAATATTCTTTCTATCTAGCTATCAATCTATCTATTTATCTCACATTTTTCTCCATTCATTCATTTATGCACACTTATTTCCTATTCTTTCCTACTGTGAATAATCCTACAATGAACATGGGAATACAGATATTTTGTTGGTATTCTGTTTTCATTTCCTTTGAATATATATCCAGAGATGGGAATGTTGAATCATGTGGTAGTTCTATTTCAACTTTTTGAGGAACCTCC
Source organism: Ailuropoda melanoleuca (assembly GCF_002007445.2). Taxonomy (NCBI): domain Eukaryota; kingdom Metazoa; phylum Chordata; class Mammalia; order Carnivora; family Ursidae; genus Ailuropoda; species Ailuropoda melanoleuca. The sequence goes on from NC_048225.1 coordinate 44,328,690, forward strand.
ATACGATTTTCCACAGTGGCTACACCAATTTACATTCCCACTGCCAGTGCACAAGGGTTCCCTTTTCTACATCTTTGTCAAGACTTATCTCTAGTCATTTATTTATTTATTACTTTAAAAGATTTTATTTATTTATTTGAGAGAGAGAGAGAGGGAGAGAGAGCATGAGCAGGGGGGAGGGGCAGAAGCAGACTCCCCACTGAGCAGGGGAGCCTGACACAGGGCTCAATCCTAGGATGCTGGGATCATGACCTGAGCTGAAGGCAGATGCTTAACCGACTGAGCCACCCAGGCACCCAAACTTATCTATTGTCTTTTTGATGACAGGCATTCTAGCAGGTGTGGGGTGATATTTCATTGTGTTTTTTATTTGCACTTTCCTGATTATTAGTGATGCTCAGCACCTTTCACATACCTGTTGGCCATCTGTATTTCTTCTTAGGAAAAATGTCTATTCAGTTTATCTGCCAATTTTTTTTATCAAGTTGTTTATTTTTCTCTTGAGTTGTGTGAGTTCTTTATATATTTTGGATATTAACCTTTTATCAAATATATGATCTGCAAGTATTTTCTCCCATTCTGTTGATGGTGTCCTTTGCTGTGCAGATGCTTTTTAGTTTGATGTATCCCACTTGTTTATTTTTGGTTTTGTTGCCTTTGCTTTTGGTGTTAAATCCACAAATCATTGCCAAAATTGATGTCAAGGAGCTTACCCCCGCCCCCATGTTTTTTCTAGGAGTTTTACAATTACAGGTCGTAAGTCTTTGATTCATTTTGAGTTGATTTTTTTGTGTATGACATAAGATAAGGGTCTAGTTTCGTTCTTTTGTATGTGTCTGTCCAGTTTTCTCACCACCATTTATTGAAGAGACTATCCCTTCCCCAGTGTGTATTTTTGGCTCCTTTGTCCTCACTATTGCCATTTGGTTTATTTCCTGGCTGTTTTGCAATTTCTTTCTTTCTTCTTCTCTTTATCTCTTCCTTTGTGATTTGATGATTTCATGTAGGTGGTATGTTTAGATTCCTCTCTGTAACTATTACAGTTGTTTTGCTTTCGTGGTTACCATGAGGCTTATATAAAACGTATTTATCTAAGTCCATTTTAAGCTGATGATAACTTAATTTCAAAACACATCCTAAAACTCTATGTTTTTACCCTACCCCCCATGTTTTATGTTTTAGATGTCACAATTTACAGCTTTTTATCTTTTTTACCTTTGTATCCATTAACAAATTATTGCAGTAATATTATTATTATTATTATTATTATTGTTATTATTTTACCAATTTTGTCTTTTAACCTTCGTACTAGAGTTGTAAGTGATTACCCAACACTGTTTTAACAATAGAGTGGTTCTGAATTTAACTATATATTTACTTTTATCAGTGAGATACATATTTTCATGTATTTTGCTGTTACTAATTAGTGTCTTTTTGTTTCAGCTTGAAGAAGTCCCTTTAGCATTTTTTGTAAGACTGTTCTAGTGGTGATGAACTTCTTTAGCTTTTGATTGTCTGGAAAATTATTTTTTTCTCCCTCAATCCAAAAGGACAACTTTGCTGGCTAGAGTATTCTTGAATGGCAGTGTTTTTTTCCCCCCAGTACTTTGGATGTATCATGTCACTCCCTTCTGGCTCGCAGTTTGTGCTGCAATATCTGCTGATATCCTCATGGGGGTTCCCTTGTACATAGCAAGTTGTTTTTCCCTTGCTGCTTTTACAAATCTCTCCTTGTCTTTAACTTTTGACAGTTTAATTATAATGTGTCTTCATGTGCATCTCTTTAGATTCATCTTATTTGGAATTTTCTGTGGGTTTTCTGGATCTGGATGTCTATTTATTTCCCCAGGAGAGAGAAGTTTAACAAACACATACTAAAACTCTATATTTTTATTCTACCCCCCCCATTTTATTTTTTTGGTGTCACAATTTACATCTTCTTGTCTTGTGTATTCATTAGCAAATTACTGTAGTTTAAATTTTTACCAATTTTATCTTTTAACCTTCATATTAGAGTTATAAGTTGTTCACCCACCACCATTGTAACATTAGAGCGTCCTGAATTTAACTATATATTTACCTTTACTAGTGAGATATATACTTATATAAGCCATATTTATACTTTTATACTTATGTAAGTCATTATTTCTTTAAATAAACTTCCTGTCCCTTTCTCTCTCTTCCTTCTGGGATCTCTATAATGCTTATGTTGTGTATATTACCATGTGTGATGTGTATTGATGGTATCCTATAAGTCCGGTAACTGAATTTTGCTCTTCTTCATGCTTTTTTTCTTTTGCACTTCTGATTAATGAATTTTGCTGCCCTGTCTTTGATTTATCTAATACTTTCTTTCATTTCATCTAGTTTGTTGTTGAACCACGCTATTGAATTTTTTATTTTAGTTATTGTGTTCTGTTCTGTGTTATTTCGGTTTGGTGCTCTCTTATATTATCTGTACTTTTGTTGAAATTCTCACTTTGTTCATGTATTGTTCTCCTCACCTTGGTGAGCATCATTTTTTTAAAAAGATTTTATTTATTTATTTGAAAGAGAGAGAGAATACACACAAGTGGGGTGGAGGGGCAGAGGTAGAGGGACAAGCAGACTCCCCTTGGAGCAGGGAACCTGATGTGTGCCTCGATCCTAGGACCCTGGGATCATGACCTAAGCCAAAGGCAGATGCTTAACTGACTGAGCCACCCAGGTGCCGCGGTGAGCAGCTTTATGATCATTATTTTGAACTTTTCATCAGGTAAATCTCTTACCTTTTATTCATTAAGGTCAATTTCTAGAGCTTTATTTTGTTCTTCTGTTTGCAACATATTCCTCTTTTTCTTCACATTCCTTGACTCTATGTGATAGTTTGTGTACATTGGATAAAACAACCATCTCTCTCACTCTTGATGGAGTGGTCTCATGTAGGAAACGAACCTTATTTTTAGCCTGTTCCTAGCTCTTGGTTGTCCCTCAAATCTTTGTGATTGTCCAAGCTGCCTTCTTTGTTCTTAGTGGCTCCCAATAGTTAAGAGTATGCCAAAATCTGTCAGTGTCCCAAAGGTGAGGATCTCAGTCAGTACCTACATCCAGGCTAATTAGAGGCTGTACCCTCTTGCAGCCAGTTTTAAAGTATACAGGTAGATCTCTTTCAGGAAAAGACCGGGAAATGGGCATTTTTGTCTGTTCTGTCTGTGAAGAGTCCCGAGGGGATAACGGGTTAAAAACAGTTTCTTGTTTTTATAGCCTGAGGAACCCATGCAGACAATCCCTCCTGTCCACCATAGCTTTGCAATCAAGGGTTGTGTTGCCTGGCCAGCAGCTGCAAAATCTAGGGTACCAGACATGTATACAAACTCCTTCCGGGGTGATTTGGGACCTGACTAGAAGGAGAATGCAGAGTGATGTCTGCTGCTTTTTAGGTCTCCAGGGAGGATCTAGTCTGTCTCTAGATGCATTCTGATCCTCAGGCAGCATCTTTCAAAGTGTGCTAATAGGCCTCTTTCACAGAGAGAGTGTGAGATAGTGTTTCTGTTTGTACTCTCTGCACTGAACATTGAGAGGATAGATTCTTTGCTAATGTCTTATGGAAACTGGAACTCAAGCTTCACTTGCCACCAGAGTCAGGCATCAAGGAGCGTGTCCCCTTGATAGCAGCTGTGAAAGCCAGGGTGCTGGACACGTACACAAGTTCCTTTCAGGGAAACACTGGTGACCCATATCAATGTGGGTTTTTTCTTATTTGCCTGACGTGTAGTAGTCATTCAACTAATTTCTGAATATTTGTCAGAGGGAGTTGTTCCACGTGTAGCTGTAGATTCAGTGAGTCCATGGGAGGAAGTAAGTTCAGGAGCCTCCTATGTCACTATCTTGGACTGGAATCCTTATGTTCATTTTAAAATTGGGTTGTCTATGGATGGCACTGGAGGAGATAATGCTAAGTGAAATAAGTCAAGCAGAGAAAGACAATTATCATATGGTTTCACTTATCTATGGAACATAAGAAGTAGGAAGATCGGTAGGAGAAGAAAGGGATAAAGAAAGGGGGGTAATCAGAAGGGGGAATGAAACATGAGACTATGGACTCTGAGAAACAAACTGAGGGCTTCAGAGGGGAGGGAGGTGGGGGAATGGGATAGGCTGGTGATGGGTAGTAAGGAGGGCACGTATTGCATGGTGCACTGGGTGTTATACGCAAGTAATGAATCATGGAACTTCACATCAAAAACCAGGGATGTACTGTATGGTAACTAAAATAATATAATAAAAAATATTATTATAATAAAAAATAAAATTGGGTTATCTGTCTTCTTATTATTTTAAGAATTATTTTATATTTTGACACAAGTACTTTTTTAGATATATTTAATTGCAAATATCTTCTGCTGTCTTTAGCTTGTCTTTAACTTTTAAAATAATGTCCATTTAAAAATAGCTTATAGTTTTTCTTGTGCAATTTGTTGGGTTTTTTTTTGAGGTTCATACTTTGGTATCATATCTAAAAACTCTTTCCAAACCCCAAATGATGAATATTTTCTTTTTTGCTTTCTTCCAGACACTTTATAATAAGTTTTTTAGCTTTTACATTTAGGTCTGTGATCCATTTTGGTTAAGTTTTGTGTATTATGTGAAGTAAGGAACTAAGTCTGTTTTATTTTGTTTTGTTTTGCTTGTGGATTTTCAAGAGTCTCAGTCCCGTTTATTGAAAAGACTGTCCTTTCCTTATTGAATTGTTTTGGTACTGGTGGAATAGACAACTATTTTAGTTACTTCAGGAATGAGACAATACTTTATAATCTTCTCAATACCTTGACAACTAATTCTGTAATTTAAATTTCATAGGTTTTTCCATTTCCAAGGAAATCAGTTTTTTACCACCCGAATTATGGTGTCTCTAGGAAATACAGTACAGATAGTCACAACCACATGAGAATTTAACAATTAATTTGTCAACTAATTGGAAAAACTAGTTGCTATTTTTTGACTTAGTAATAAGAATTTAGACTCTACAAACCTAGTATTAAGAGAATATTCTTTTCAAGAGCAAAGTGAACCTATTCACATTTAATCAAAAGAAGAATTTGAGGTTGGGAACAATATGATTCTGTGAATATATTTTTAAAATGACATCAGAGAATTCCTATACTCTTTAGTATATAGAACAGTAGTATTAGTCACTGCAAATTTTTCAATGTTCATTATTTTGTAAGTAAACAAAAACATCCAGCAAGCAATTCTTAAAACTAACAATAACGAGCCATCACATAATAATTTTGTAAAACTTTGTTGTTCACTCAGAGGTAAGGCTTATGTTGAAATATGTATACATATATTATATATACATATATAATATATCACTTGACATAGCTGTCTTTCAGGTAGATAGATAATAACTTCTGTGTATGTCTTTTAGATTCATTTTCTGTTATGCAAACTTGTGCCATCATGTGCTACATATATGAGAACAGATCCATTTATTTTTATTTATTTATTTATTTATTTATTTATTTATTTATTTATTTGACACAGAGAGAGAGAGACAGCCCATGAGAGAGGGAGCACAAGTAGGGGGAGTGGAAGAGGAAGAAGCAGGGTCCCAGCGGAGCAGGGGGCCTGATGCGGGGCTCAATCCCAGAATCCTAGGATCATGACCTGAATCAAAGGCAGACGCTGAACAACTGAGCCACCCAGGCACCCCAGATCCATTTATTTTTTATATATTGCTCCTCTCATTGTTTGTGTTACTACTAACTATATTTTATCCTTGTATTTCTTAAATGGGTTCTAGTTCATTCTATTTCTGGTATCAGGTTTTGAAGCTGATTAAAAAAACTTTCCACTACAACACAGGTTTTTTTTTTTAAAGACTTTGAGATTTTGAGATTTGAGACATCTTGCATTTTTGCTGATGTTGGTTTTCTACATGGCCAGCAATTTCAGTGCTTGAAAAACATTTTATATGATATCTACCTATTTTAAATAGTTTACCCAAGTTTTGAATTTCTGTCATATCAAACTTTTTTCAGAGGACAGGTACCACACAAATTTAATCATGTAATGAAATGTGTTTTTTTTTTATATTGAGATAACTGTATGTAAGAATGAGCTTTGTAGCAAAGCTTTGAAGTCAGTCATTTAAAGAAAAATTCTGAGTGCTATACTATGATATTGTGAGAGTTTCTTTGTTATTTTGCTGTCATTCTGATTACCTGGTACACATGGCTGAGATTATAATATTTCCTGAGTAGTTAAATCTGATCAGCTGTCCAGCTTCTCACATCTGCTACCACATCTGCTCTCTAGATTTCCCTTGACTTTTGGATTTTAGAGAAATGATTCTATCTTAGTAAGAACATTAGTTATACAAAAAATAACATAAACCCCTATTAGTCTGAAGAAATGCTTTAAAATCAAAAGGCCTTCTGATGTATTTATAAAATTAGATTAATTTTCAAATTCTTAGAAGATTATGTCCAAAATGTTAACCAAGTTGACTGTGAAAAACAATAATTCCAGACCGATAATATGCTTATATGATAGGCCTGGGTATGTCAAGAAAGGTTATAAATTATGAAGAAACTACAATATAATGTTGTTCAAATGTACTTTTGATCATTTACAGTGGTTTTCAAAATGACTTTTTCAGAGTCTTGGAGTCACTAGGTGAGTGTGAGCAGAGAGGGGAGGATGCTAAGCCAGTGAGATACTAGGTTCTCCATCCAAATTTCAACTGGAATAGACCCCCATAAAGAGATATCATGTGAATGTAATAGTAAACACATGGTAAAGAGACTTTTTATATTTGATTACTAGAACATTGCATTAGATATGCATATAATACCCATTTAAACCGTATTTCCACATAAACCCTACCTCTAAGCAAACAACAAAGTTTTACAAAATTATTACATGACAGCTCGTTATTGTTAATTTTAAGAACTGTTTGCTGGATGTTTTTGTTAACTAATGTAAATAATGAACATAGAAAAATTTGAAGTTACTAATATTATTGACCTGTACACTAAAGAGTATAGGAATTCTCTGATGTAATTTAAAAAATACTATCCTGGAATTGGCTTGGTAATGTCTCATTTAGAATTTTGATGTCTATTATAAGTAAGGCTAGACTAATTTTCCTTTCTTATATTGGTCTTGTCCAATTTTTGTATCAACTTTGCATTGGCTTCATAAAGAATTAAGGAAGCTCTTTCTCATTTTCTGTTCTCTAGAACATTTAGTATAAGAAAGGGATTGTTATTTGCCTGAAGGTATGATAAAACTTGTCTGTGAAACCATCTGGGCATGGTGCTTTTTTTTAGGTTGATTTTATGACTTCTGATTCAGTTTCTTAAATGGTTATATAGATCTATTCAAGTTGTGTATTTATTAATTTAAGTAAATTATATTTTTCAAGGAAGTTGTCCATTTTGTCTGTTTTCAAATTTATTGGCTTAAGGTAGTTTATACTATTCACTTATGGTTCTTAAATATCTACTTGTAATTATGTGTGTTTTTCATTTCTCATATTGTTTATTTTTGTTTTCTTTCACTTTTTTCATGGTCAGTATTGTCAGAAGTTTGACTACCTTAATATTGTTTTCAAAGACCCAATTTTTGTTTTTGTTAATCTGCTCTATGCTATTCTTTGCTTTTTCTTTTATTAAATTTGATTCACATCTTTATTTTTTCCTTCCTTCTGCTTTCTTTTGGTTTAATCTTTTGCCCTTTTAAAAAGTTCTTCAGTTGAAATCTTGGCTAATAGTTTTCTTTGATCTTTTTCTTCTCTAATACATGCGTCTTCAACTATAACTTTCCCTGTTAAGTTCCATTTTATCTGTGACCCACATAGTTTCATGCTAATTTCTAAATATTTGATGTATCTATTATAAAATGAAAATTTAAATGATGAGCTATTTAGCAGCATAATTTTTAATTTTTAACTTAATTTTTTTAAATTTTTTTAAAAGTAAGTTCTATGCCTAACATTGGGCTTGAACTCATGGCCCTGAGATTAAGAGTCAGATGCTCTGCTGACTGAGCCAGCCAGGTACCCCAGTGTAATTTTCATGTAATATAATTTATATGTAAAATTTTAAGGTAATTTCTAAATTGACTTTCTTTTTATTTTTGTTTTGTTTCTTTTGTGGGGAGACTCTTTCCTTTATCTATCTTTCTTTCTTTCTTTCTTTCTTTGAGTATAGTTGACATACAATGTTACATTAATTTCACATATACATTATAGTGATTCATCTTCTCTATATGTTATGCTATACTCACCACAAGTGTAGCTACCACTATTATAGTATCATTGACTATATTCCCTCCGCTGTGCTTTTTTATTTTCATGACTTAATCATTCCATAACTGGAAGCCTGTATCTCCCACTCCCCTACCCATTTTGCCTCCTCTTACCCCCCTTTCCTCTGGCATCCATCAGTTCTCTGTGTTTATAATTCTGATTCTGCTTTTTGTTTATTCATATGTTTTATTTTTTAGATTCCAACATATGAATGAAATCATATGGTATTTGTCTTTTACAGTCTGACTTATTTCACTTAGCATAATATATTCTAGGTCCACCCATGTTGCAGATTTCACAATCTCATCCTTTTTTATGGCTATGTAATATTCCAGTGTGTGTGTGTGTGTGTGTGTGTGTGTGTGTACCACATCCTATCCATTGGTTTATCGATGGTACTTAGGTTGCTTTTATATCTTGGTTATTGTATATAATGCTGCAATAAAAGTAGGGCCATGTATACCTCTTTGAAATTGTGTTTTCATTTTCTTTGCGTAAATACCCAGTAGTGGAGTTATTGGATCATATGGTACTTCTGTTTAACTTTTGATCTCTATACTGTATTCCACAGTGGCTATACCAATTTACATTTCCACCAACAGTGCAGTTTCTCAGTAATGCCTCTAGGTATTTTTGCATGGGATTCATTTCTTCCTGAATCTGTTTTTTAAATCAATTATGGCAAATTTGTAGCTATTATCTTTTTAATATTTTCTTTTTCTTCTCTTGAAAATATGATTGCCTTTCTCATTCTGTCCTTCATGACTCTCATGTTTCACTTATATTTTCCGTTTCTTTATTGTGTTGTGTACTTGGTAATTTTCTCAAGTGTATCTTCCCAAATAATAATTTTCTCTTCACCTATATCTAATCTGCTGATTATTCCACACATTGAGATTTTAAAATTTTGATAATATGTTTTATTTCTAGGTGTTCTATTTAAGAAATCTGTTATTCTTTTTCATGAAGAAAAAGAATGTTTGGTATGTTTCTGTTTCTTCTTTTATCTTTTAATATAATTCCAAGAATATTTATTTTAAAAGTCTCAGATTGTTCTGTTTTCTAAATTTTTCTCTTTTTGGGAGGGATTGCTATCTTATCTATTTGTATGTCTATTGACTCCATTTTGGTGAATATAGTTATCATATGATTTGTAAACCTTATGAGTTAATCTTTATCAAGAGTCTGTTTTTCCCTGAGAGTCATATGTGTTGTGGAAATATACCCAGAGATGAATTTTGTATTTACTTTTGTTGGGAACTTCAGGAGTTACACTGGTTTCAGGCCAGTTTTTAAAAACTTCTTGGTTTGGGAGTCTTGCTGCTTGTGGCTGATGCAGGATTGGAGTTTTGATTTCTCACAAGAGATTTCCCTTTTCCGTTCACAGAACTTGGCAGTGATGGACATTCTTACCATTTTCTTGAGCTCTAAGATACAGGCTTTTTTATAATAAAAACTCTATTTCATAAACATGAAACTTTCAGCTTGTGGTAAAGGGAGTTTTATTTTCAGATTCTGCTTCAGTCCCTGCCTAGGCATTAAAATTGTGATTCTAAGGCTTTAGAACTATATATATCTGGGTATGATCCCCCTTTTGACCATTGAAGTCACAGCTTTTATGCTTATTTGTATGATTTGAGTTCCCTCTGCTTTTCTCCTACATAGGGATTCCTATTCTTTCTTTTTAGCTTTGATATGCATTTAATATTTGGGGGCTGTATTTTATGCAGCATTCCCTATATATTTGTAGTGGGACAAGATCTTCAGTTGTTCAATGTAGCATTTTGTTACCCTGGAAGTCTTGATAGGAGTACTCTGTTATTGAAACAAAAATTCAGAAATAAATATAAATCTAAATTTATTTTATTTTGAAAGTAACAAGGTCGTGGGATCAAGCCCCATGTCAAGCTCTGTGCTCAGTGTGGAGTCTGCTTGAGATTCTCTCTCTCCCTCCTCACCTGCCCCTCCCCTTACTTGTGCTCTCCAGATAAATAAATAAGTAAAGAAAGAAAGAAAATCTTTACAGAAAAAGAAAGTAACAAGCAGATACTGAAGATTTTAAGCAATAATATTGTGCCAATTCTATTTCTGTATTTTCTTTTTAAAATATAAGATGCCATTGTTTTTGAAAAGTTTTTTCTCAGGATACACGTGATTTAACTTGTCCCTTCTCTGTTTAGACATGTGATAGTTAAAAGCCTCATGTGCATCATGTCAGAGGTTATGGTCTTAAATATGAAAGGGAATTTGGTCTAGGGAGAGGGTTTTTAGAGATTATAGCAAAGAGGAACCAAACTTGAACCTGGAAATTACCCAGAGTAGGCCTCTTATGATGCAGAATAGCGGGGATGTGATATGCCTTACCCAGATCAGCCAGATGCCACTCTTGGTAGGAAAACTCTCATGTATATGTTCCAGCTTTGATCCATTGCTACCTCTATGGGCCATCTATCTAGCTGATCCACTTATATCTCTAAACATGACTCTAAGGCACTTCTGTTGTTCCTGTGTTTGGAAATGTGCCAGATAGTCCCTAGAAGGTCAAAGGGATACTCATTGGCTTTTGCCCTCTACCTCCAACCTATCATATGTCCAAGAGACACTGTCAAGATTAACCATATTACTAGCCATCTCTGTCTCATGGACAAGATAAATCTTGGTGTTGGTGGATTTGCTCACCAAAGGTGGCACACTGCCCTGTACTACCTTCTTTTTTTAGTCTTTTTTAATATTTTAGATTGGAAATGCTTTTTCCCATACTTAAAAAATACATTTTTTATTGTGAAGTATTCAGACATAGAAAAGCATAAGGAATAGAGTCAATCATTTATAGCTATACTTAGCAATAATATCACCTAGAGATAGTTACATTTTGATGAATATTCTTATAAACATTTTAATTTACACACACAAACACATATGTAGAACATATATGTTTCTGACTGATAAATTTGACTACTTTTGTTTCTTATTAAGTGTTCTTGGGCTGGGACTGACTTTTACTCTTTAAAACATTAATTCAGTGTTGATATTATTTACTTTGACATTTTTGGCTATGAACTGTCATGTCAGATGATTGTGCTATAACACAGAAAGGAAGAATAAAGAATCATAGAACTATAGAATTTAAGATATAAAAGAGACCTTTGAGAACTTTAAATACTACTCTGAAACTCAGAGCTAATCAAGAGGTCAGTTTTCTTTCCACTTTCCGTGTTGTCATGTATTATGCAAACTTACAAAGGAAAAAAGCTGATATTGAAGATGCAAGTATTTGCTTTCAAAGATGAAGTCTCACTCATAAATTTCCTTTCCAACAAACTAAAATTTCTTATTTTATATGATTTTAGCTTCATAGGACCTTGTATGGTTCAATGACTAGTCAAATACATAGGTATCATTCCATTTGTTTGCAAGTCAATTTGTACACATAGTTTTGTGCAGGTCTGTGGGGATGTTCTTCTACATAATGTATTTCCAGGAGATAGCTTAACAATGGAGGTGGTGCTTCAATTCCTTGTTAAGTTGTACTCAGAAGTAAATTTGGAATTGTAACTAGAATATTGAAGTTACTTAAAATGAGGAGAATAGAAAGGAAAAAGAAATGAGAAGAAAGCACCAGCAGGAGAAAAAAATAGCTGCTGCTTTGAAAATAATTTATTTCTCTTTCTCTGTGGGCATACGAGTGTGGGTGGGTTTTCTCAATTCTGAAGTTGTTGTAAATAAATTAGCTGTAAAGCAGTCACAGATTTTTTTCCCCCTTAGTCCTCTAAATTACTTCAGGTATCAAGCTGAGAAGTCTGTGGGGCTTTCAGTAATAGCACACTGTTTTATATTATGATTTTTTAAAAGCAGAGACAGAAACAACCCAAATAATTCCTTTTACATCTGAATTAAATTTCTCAGGCATTTCTTGGATTTTGTTAGCAGTTCAACAAGAAGCATAATATTAGGAGATATGGAATAATTACGAAAGAATGGGAGGGATAGAAGTAAAGGGGTACTGAATTCATAATGCAGAATTTGGCTGAAGTGGTCACTTTTTTGTGAATAGAGTGATAGGTCAAATTTTAATCCTTCAAAGTAATTTTCTATGAATTCAAATCTGTATATTTATTTTTTCTACTAATTGTTCCATTGCAAATGTCAAATCAGTAGTAATATTTAAGCCATCTCAAGGGATTTGATGGACATTTTCTGAGTCATTTACTAACTCAATTTCCATATAACCAATTGGTATATATTATAGTAACAGATATCTGTTAAAGATAAAACATATTGGGGTGCATGGGTGGCTCAGTCAGTTAGGTGTTTGCCTTCGCCTCAGGTCATGATCCAGGGTCCTGGCATCTTGCCCTGCATTGGGCTCCCTGCTCAGCAGGGAGTCTGCTTCTCCCTCTGCTCCTTCCCCCCATCCCTGCTCATACTCTCTCTCTCTCAAATAAATAAATAAAATATTAAAAAAGATAAAACATATTTATGAACAGTGATGCTCATTAGCATATGACATTGAACAAGTAAGGTACTTTTCTAGGCCCAGTTAAATGAGGAAATTGGCCTGAATTATTTCTGTATACTTTTTAGTTCTAAATTCTGTGAGGTCATTAAAAATGAGAGAAATAGGCCAATATGTAAATTAAAGTCATACATTGTAATTTAAAGTTATACATACATAAATATTAGTTATATTGTTTCTACTCAGATTAGCAGTGGTCTCAAGAATTTATCTTTCTGAATCTGTCATGCATATTTAATTCTTTGTTTTCCACCACTCATAGGATGAAGTCAAAACTTCTCAGGATGGTACAGTAGAGCAATTATGCTTTTTTATAATATAATCCCAACCTGTCTTTCTTGCTTCCTCTCTTATAACCCCTGTATTACAGGCATATCAAACTCTTTTTAATGGTTATTTTTTGAGTAACAGCTTATTGTGATATAATTCACAATCCATGAGATTCATCTTTTTAAAGTGTACAATTTTGTGATTTTTTTAGTATATTCACAGAGGTGTAACTGTCATCACTATATAATTCCAGTACATTTTTATAACCCCCAAAAGAAGTCCTATACCAATTAGCAGGCACTCCCCACTTCCCCCTTGGCCCAGCCCCTGGAAACTGTTAATATATTCTCTGTCTTTACAGATTTGCCTATTCTGAACCTTTCATATAGATGGAGTCATATAATATGTGGCCTTTTGTGACTGGCCTCTTTCACTTAAGATAATGTTTTCAGGGTTCACCCATGTTGTATCGTATTGGTTCTTCTCTTCTTTTTATGGCTAAATAATATTTGATGATGATGATTGTATGCCATGTTTTATTTATCCTTTCATTAGTTGATGGACATTTGGGTTGTTCCCACATTTGGCTATTATGAATTCTGATGCTATGAACATTCTTGTCAGATTTTTGTGGGAACTTATGTTTTCTTTTCTCTTGGGTATATTCCTAGGAGTGGAATTGCTGGTTCATATGGTAAGTCTATATTTAACTTTTTAAGGACCTGCCAAACTGTTTTCTAAAGAGTTTCACCATCATATAATCCTACCAGCAGTGTATGACAGTTCCAGTTTCTCCACATTCAAACTTTTAAAATATGAAATTGTGATAAAATACCTCTTTTTTATTCATACAGTTTACTCAACACAAATTATTGAGAGCCAACCACTGTGTACTTGATGTGGTTTTCACAGAAGTGAAAACAGAATGATACCTGTGATACTATAATGTTTATAATATCTATAATGTCTGGAATGATTCTTGTCTTTACTGTCACAAAACTCAGCTAAATATTCTACACACCATACTGGACTGCAGACAAAAAAGTATAAATTCCTGAGCGTAGTCTACACAGCTCCCTATGATCTATTCCCCTTTCTTACCATTTCTTGCTACTAATCACAACCTTGTTCTTACCTCTACTGAAAAACAAGTGAAACTGAAAGCACAACCTAGCCAATTAAAAATAAAATCACAGTAAGGCATTTTTGGCATCTCTAAAGTTGAGCCATGCAATTTATTTTTATATACTCCAAGATAACCTGGTTATAACATGTATATTCTAAATAACAAAACAAATTGATTTCTTTTTTTCTGCAGAACTTTTAGCTTAAGATAAAGTTGGGAAGAGATGTGGGACATTAAAATGATGACTCTGATTTCAGGATAATTTACTTGTAATCCTTTCTGACAGAAATTAATTAGTGGGGTTAGTAACCTATTAAGGACCCTCCTTAATAAGGTCATTGGTATATAAAAGAATGTTTACCTTTTTGCTCTTTAAGATGGGAAGAGTGTTCTTTTCCAAAAGTGATATTAACGCACCAGGTTAAAAAGAAAGGGGCTGGGGTATGGCAGTTCTGCCTATCTGAATATTACTGCACTGGGAATTATGATCTGTTTCATCTGTAGACCATTCCCTACGGTATCAATGTCTAGTTGATGATGCTTATGTAACTTTAGCCTATAACTGTTTCTGCTCAAAGGTGGAGGAAAGGGATACAAAAGCAAATGAATACATAGTATTTCTGAAGGAGAATTTCTACAAGGAGACATAGAGGTTGGCAGCAGGTGATCTGTGGCAGAATCACTAAGTATGAAGCCTTCCTGCTCCTCGTAAAGACGGGGAAGCTAGTCTTGGAAAATCTTCCAAGAAGATCTGCTAAAGCCAGCTCCCACTAACTTTCAGCTTTCTACTTTTCTCGGTGTTTCAATCTCTGAAGGAATAGTAACAGTGAAAAGGTATGCTAACTATTAGTTTGCTTTTTAACTTGTGCTTGTATTTCATACTTAGGAGCATTTTTCTCTCATATATTGCATCATGTAGAGGACAATGTATGTGAGAACCTAGAAAAGTTAGGGATTCTAACATTCAGAAGTCTCCTTTTATTGTAGGTAAATTATTACTCAGTGAATCAAAACACTTTTCTTCCTTTTATTGAATCTCTTCTTGGATGCAGTGGGTGGAGCACTGTGGTTAAATACCCCTAGGTTCTGGCATCAGATTTCCTGGGTTTGTGATGGCCGGGTCTCTCAAAATTCTACATTCATGGCTTTGGGAAAGTTGATTAAAATTTCCGTTCCTTAGTTTTTTCATCTATAAAATAGGGACAATTTTAGCACCTTCTTTATAGGGTTATTGTGACATCAAACATAATCTGTTCAAAGATTGTTTAATATGTTACTGTTATCAACTCCAGGGTGAGGAAGAAATCTTCCTTTCTATTTTTTTTATTATGTTATGTTAGTCACCATACAGTACATCATTAGTTTTTGATGTAGTGTTCCATGATTCATTGTTTGTGTATAACACCCAGTGCTTCATGCAATATGTGCCCTCCTTAATACTCATCACCAGCCTATCCCAATCTCCCACCGCCCCCCCCTGAAGCCCTCAGTTTGTTTCCCAGGAAATCTTCCTTTCTAAGTTGTCTCTCACTGTGTGTCTTGCCCTACTCCTCCGGCATTATGAAATCTGATTCAGTAACAGGCTCACTTTATTGCACTTCTGTGCTTTCACAGATGACCACTCCTACCTATTTTTCTTCCTGTCAAAGACAGTCTCAGACCTTGTCTCTCTCCCTGCCAGATCTTATCCCTCTGGCCATATAAAGTTTTTTCATTGCTTTTAAAAAAGTCTGCTTCTGTAACAACAAACAGGGCAGTTTGTTTGCTCTATTGGATTGTGAGCTCTTGGGTGAGAGGCTCTAATTTTTCAGGTGTGATTCATTTTTGAACGCCCAGAAGCGTTGGTGCAAAGCAGATACTTAAATTTTTTTTTTAAATATTGGCTTGGGTCACTGAGGTTGCAGAAATTAGGGGAGGTAGTTCTTATTGTTCTCAGTTCACCATGTATGACATAGTCTTACTTTATGCTCATGGACTGAGAACGTGGTGATGACTTGCATGCTACAACACTTGAAAGAGCCTCCAACAGGAAATCCCAAGTATGCCACTTAGTTTGGAATCCAGGATACTGGAGTAATAACACTGTCATTGTTTTGAAATTCTTTTTTAAAAATTTGGCTCAAAAATTGGCATTACTTCCTATATTTATAACAACCATAATGATTTCATACTCTTGGCATTTAAAAATAATTGCATTAGTTTTTTATAAATGATTTTAATGAGCATTAAGTAAAGAACACCTTATTTTGAGAATTATTGTAATTATATTTCTAGAAAATCTTGGTCTAATTTTTAAAATTTCTATTATGTATTATGGCAGTAAGGGGAGGGCAGGAAGTCTCTGAAGATAAAGAATTTCTGAGTTGTCCCCCAGTCCTTTCCTCTCAAGGGCTCAAGTTTAGGAAATTGTAATATAACTGAGTCCAAGTGAATAGATTTAAAATGGTAATGTGTCAGAGTTGTGTAATGCACAGAGGGACAGAGCAGTTTTACTGCATCTAACACATAACCTCGGGCAAACAGACTCAGGAAAGTGGTCTTGGCAATGAACTGTTGAGGCTCAAAAAAGAAGTGTGAGAATTTTAGCTAAAACAAAGCAGAACTAAAGCCAACTTTAAAGCTAGGCACACTCAGGGATTCTGCTAGTCAGAGTGTGTCCATTAGAAAAACACTCTCTCTAGGCAACTCTACCCCTTAGGGTACTTGGCTTTAAGAGAAGGTGGTAGTTGTGTCTAAAGAAAATGGATCATAGTCCTCCTGCCACAGTCTCATGTGAGGGGATGCATTACTTTGGCTAATAGACAAAGTCCAGCTCATCTTCTTGTCTGGGAGCATAAAATACATAACTGTATGTGTGGCTCCAGAAAAGCTAGACCTAACCTGGTTGAGAAAAGGGAAACTAGCAAAATAATTAAAGGGTTGGAGGATTTTATATGTAAATGTATACCTGAGATTAAGATAATTTTATACTGGGGCACCTGGGTGGCTCAGTTGGTTAAACGTCTGCCTTTGGCTCAGGTAGTGATCCCAGGGTCCTGGGATGAAGTCCCATGTCGGGCTCCTTGCTCGGGGCGGGGGCTGCTTCTCCCTCTGCCTGCCACTCCCCCTGCTTGAGCACACGGCATGCTCTCTCTCTAATAAATAAATAAATAAATAAATAAATAATAAATAAAATCTTAAAAAAGAGATAATTTTATAAAGTAGTGGAAAGGTAAAGGGTAGACATGATCATAGTCGTTAATATTGTAAGGGGTATGAAGTAGACTTGTTCACCAAAGTCAAGAATACTGGAGAGGATGTGGAGAAAGGGGATCCCTTCTACATTGTTGGTGGGAATGCAAGTTGGTACAACCACTCTGGAAAACAGTGTGGAGGTCCCTTAAAAAGTTAAAAATTGAGGTACCCTATGATCTAGCCACTGCACTACTGGGTATCTATCCCAAAGATAGATGTACTGTATGGTGACTAACATAATATAATAAAAATATTATTATAATAAAAAAAGAAAAAAAAAGAATGCTAGAACTATAGGGAATTTTATTTTTTATTTGTTTTTTCAAATTTTATTTACATTCTAGTTAGTTAACATAGAGTGTAATATTGTTTTCTGAAGTAGAATTTAGTGATTCATCACTTACATATAACAACCAGTGCTCAACACTACAAGTGCTGTCCTTGATGCCCATCACCCATTTGGTCCATCCCCTCACCCATCTCCCTCCATCAACCCTCAGTTTATTCTCTGTCGTTAAGTGTTTCTTATGGTTTGTTTCTCTCTCTCCTTCTTCCCCCCATATGTTCATTTGTTTTGTTTCTTGAACTCCACATATGAGTGAAATTGTATGGGATTGGTTTTTCTCTGCCTGACTTATTTTGCTTAGCATAATACACTCTAGTTCCATCGACATTGTGGCAAATAGCAAGATTTCATTCCTTTTGATGGCTGTTATTCCATTGTATATATATACCACATCTTTATCCATTCATCAATTGATGGACATTTGGGGTCTTTCCACAGTTCGGCTATTGTTGATAATGCTGCTATAAACATCGGAGTACATGTACCCCTTCAAATCTATATTTTTGTATCCTTTGAGTAAATACATAGTAGTGTAATTGCTGGGTTGTAGGGTAGTTCTATTTTTAACTTTTTGGGGAATCTCTATACTGCTTTCCAGAGTGGCTGCACCAGCTTGCATACCCACCAACAGTGTAAGAGGGTTCCCTTTTCTCTGCATCCTTGCTGACATCTGTTGTTTCCTGAGTTGTTATAATTTTGGCCACTCTGACTGGTGTGAGGTGGTATCTCCTTGTGGTTTTGATTTATATTTCCCTGATGCTGAGTAATATTGAGCATTTTTTTCACGTGTCTGTTGGCCATCTGGATGTCTTTGGAGAAATGTATGTTCATGTCTTCTGCCCATTTTTTAATTGGATTATTTGTTTTCTGGGTGTTGAGTTTGATAAGTTCTTTCTAGATTTTGGATAGTAACTCTTTATCATATATGTCATTTGCAGAAGCTTCTCCTATTCCTTAGGCTGCCTTCTAGTTTTTTTGATCGTTTCTTGTGCAGTGCAGAAGCTTTTTATCTTGATGAAGTCCCAATAGTTCATTTTTGCTTTTGTCTTCCTTGTCTCTGGCAACATGTCTACTAAGAAGTTGTTCTGCCTGAGGTCAAAGAGATTGTCTCCTGTATTCTCCTCTAGGATTTTGATAGTTTCCTGTCTCACATTTAGGTTTTTCATCTATTTTGAATTTATTTTTGTGTATGGTGTATGACGGTGGTCCAGTTTCATTCTTCTGCATGTGGCTGTCCAATTTTCCCAACATCATTTGCTGAAGAGACTGTCTTTTTCCACTGGATTTTGTTTCCTGGTTTGTTGAAGATTAGTTGACCATAGAGATTTGGATCCATTTCTGGGTTTTCTATACTCTTCCACTGATCTATGTGTTTTTGTGCCAGTACCATACTGTCTTGATGACAACATCTTTGTACTATAGTTTGAAGTCCAGAATTGTGATGTCCCTAGGTTTTTTTTTTTTTTCCAGGACTGTTTCAGCTATTTGGGTGCTTTTGTGGTTCCATACAAACTTTAGGACTGTTTGTTCTAGCTCTGTGAAAAATGTTGTCGATATTTATAGGGATTGCATTAAATATGTAGATAGCTTTGGGTAATACAGACATTTTAACAATGTTTGTTCTTATAAGCCATGAGCATAGAATGTTTTTCCATTTCTTTGTGTTCTCTTTAATTTCTTTCCTAAGTGTTCTATAGTTTTAAGGGTACAGATCTTTTACCTCTTTGGTTAGGTTTGTTCCTAGTTATCTTATTGTTTTTGTTTGTAAATGGGATCAATTCCTTGGTTTCTTTTTCTGCTGCTTCATTATTGGTGTAAAGAAATGCAACATATTCCTGTACATTGATTTTATATCCTGCGACAATGCTGAATTCATGTATTAGTTCTAGCAATTTTTTGGTGGAGTCTTTCATGTTTTCTCCATAGATTATCACGTTGTCTGCAAATAGTGAAAGTTTGACTTCTTCCTTACTGATTTGGATGCCTTTTATTTATTTTTGTTTTCTGATTGCTGAGGCTAAGACTTCCAATACTACATTAAATAAGTAATGGTGAAAGTAGGCATCCCTGTCTTGTTTCTGACCATGAAAGAAAAGTTCTCAGTTTTTCCCCTTGAGGATGATGTTAGCTGTGGATCTTTTGTACATGGCCTTTATGATGTTGAGGTACATTCCATCTGTTCCTACTTTGTTGAGGGTTTTTATCAAAAATCTATGCTATATTTTTTCAATTGCTTTTTCTACATCTATTGAGAAGATCGTATGGTTCTTATCCTTTCTTTTATTAATGTGGTATATCATGTTGATTGATTTGTGAATATTGAGCCACCCCTGAAGCCCAGGAATAAATCTCACTTGATGGTGGTGAATGATTCTTTTAATGTATTGTTGAATTTGATTTGCTAGTAGCTTGTCAAGAATTTTTGCATCCATGTTCATCAGGGATATTGACCTGTAATTCTCCTTTTTAGTGGGGTCTTCACCTGGTTTTGGAATCAACGTAATGCTGGCTTAATAGAATGAGTTTGGCTTCCATTTCTATTTTTGCAACAGTTTAAGAGTTATAGGTATTAACTCTTCTTTAAATGTCTGGTGGAATTCTCCTGGGAAGTCATCTGACTAAGAACTACCAGGCATTTTTAAAGCATCATGAAAATCATTCTAGGAAAATAAAATAAAAGGGAATATTTCTTTATCAAATTAATAGTAGATGCAGTGGGACTCAATTCTTGTGGCAGGTGAATAAGATAAAAATGTAGATATTTTCTGGATGGATTTAAATAGATAATAGTAATAGTAATGGTCATCAGATGAATTTTGTATACTAGTTAGATTAGGCTGATAATTCTGTGGCAATAAATAATTGCCCAAATCCCAATAATTTTAAATACTAAAGGTTTATTTTTTTGCTCATAATACATGTTTATAATGTGTTGGAGGGTGGAAATATGGGTGCTTCTTTACATTGACCTTACTCAGGTACATAGATGGAAGGAAGCTCCGGCTAGCTGTATGCCTCTACATTTGTCAAAGCAGAAAAGAAAGAAATGACAACTTGCAAACTACCTCTCAATAATTGTGTGTGTATGTATGTATGTGTATGAAAGTGGCAAGTTGACTCTAAAATGCATATGAATCACAGACTAATATTCCTGAAACAAATAATACATTATATGTTAATTAGATGAATTTAAATTAAAAAAATAAAATATATATGAAAAATACAAAGGACCTATAATACCAAGACAATTCTTTGAACAAAGGATAAAGTTATAGAACTTATTCTACTAGACATAAAGACTAATTAAAAACTATACCAATGAAGACATATAATGTTGGTACAAGTACAGGTATATAGATTAGTGGAATTGAAGACCTGATTTATGGCAAAACTTGGCATTGTAGAGCAATGGGCGAAGAATATCCTTTTCAACTGATAGTGCTGCATTAATTGATTGGCATATGGAAAAATGTAAACTCAATCCTTACCTCACACCATGCATAAAATCAATTTCAGTTTTTTTCTTCTACTTCTTTTTTTTCCTTTTCATTGAACAAAAATTGATTTTGTGTATAGTATAAGGTAAAGGTCAAGTTTAATAGGGCATTACCAGAGTGTAGAACATTGATTGAGTTTAATGGAACATTGCCAGACCCCAGAAATCTTCCTTGTGTATCTTCCCAATCATTACTGTTTCTTTTCTCCTCCCAAATAACCACCATCCTGACTTTTAGGACTATATATTTGTTTTGTTTATTTTTGTACATCAAATAAACAGAAGTTATAGAAAATATTCTAATATGCATTGCTGCTTTCTCTTGACATCATGTTTGTGAGACTACTTTGTGTAGTTGCACACAGCTATATTTCATTTATTTTCATTACTATATAGTATTTCGTGGTATGAATAGCCTACAGTTTATCCAGTATATTGTTAAAAAATGTAAATTGTTTCTAGTTTTATTGCTATGCATATTCTGGTATGTGTCCCTTGGTACTTATATGCACACATTTCTGTTAATTATATGCCTAGAAACAGGACCAGATGCATAATTTGTGAGGTCCAGTGCAAATGATAATGTGGGGTCCCTTGTTTAACATTTATTAAGAATTTCAAGACAGTCACAACAGAACTTTAAACTAAGCCTTCTACTTTCAAGGCGCTATGCATTTGCACCGGTTACATGCCTGTGAAACTACCGGGATTTGGGGAATTATTTACTGCTGCAGTATTACTCATGGGGGATTCTAGGGGTGAAATTGTTGGTTTATAGGTTGTGTATAAATTCAACTGTAGGATTAAATGACAAATTATTTTCCAAAGTGTACCAATTTACAGTATTGCTAGCAGTGTATGAGAATTCCTGTTGCTCCACATTCTTGACAGCATTATAAGCCTTATTTTTTTTAAAGATTTTATTTATTTATTTGACAGAGATAGAGACAGCCAGCGAGAGAGGGAACACAAGCAGGGGGAGTGGGAGAGGAAGAAGCAGGCTCATAGTGGAGGAGCCTGATGTGGGGCTCGATCCCATAACGCCGGGATCACGCCCTGAGCCGAAGGCAGACGCTTAACCGCTGTGCCACCCAGGCGCCCCCATTATAAGCCTTATTAATATGTGACTCTTATGTAGGTGTGACTATTTCTCATTGTATTTTATCTTGCATTTCCCTTACAGTTTATTATCTTTTCAAATGTTTATTGTCCATTTGGATATCTATCTTGGTGAAATCCCTATTTAAGACTCTTGCCCATATGTTTCTATTTGTTTGACAGTGTCAATTAGGAAAATTATAGAATAAACAATAGATAAAATATATACATTTTGTTTGTCTCCTATCAGCTTTAATTATTTTATTAAAAAGTGATTTACTTCCTAGCGATATAGGGGCCTAAATTAGAATCAGTGAGTATTACTATATTCACATGTTGTGCTTTTGATGTTTAGTATTTATTTTGGGCTTCTTTCTTGTTCCTAAGCATAGAAAACAACAAATACAAAAGCCCTGAAGGCAGAAGTGTGATTATCTCTTTTGGGGCAGCAAGAAGGCTACTGTGGCTAGAGAATGGAGAAGAGTGTGGTACGAGATGAGAACAGATACGTAGCTGAGTTAGATACTGTAGGGTCTTAAAGATCATTGAAAGGACATTGGTTTTTACCTGAAAAAACCCTGGAAACTGCCGGGAGATTTTAATGGAAAAGTCTCACGATCAGACTTAAGTTTTCAATGGATCATCCTGCTTCCTCTTTTGAGAATATAAAGTAGGGGTGTAGAGATAGAAAGAAAAAATTAGGAAGTTATTATAAAAATCCCTGGGAGATATAATGGTAGTCTGGATTAGGGTGGTAGCCCAGTAAGTGGAGAGATATGGTAGAATTTGGCATATGGTTTGAATAATAACAATTATTTTATATTTACTCATGTAGTCACCATTTCTAATTGTCTTCATTTGTGTAGGTCCAAATTTCTCCATGGTATCATTTTCCTTTTTCCTGATGGACTTCCTTTTTTTATTTTAAGTTTTTATTGAAGTGTGGTTGACATGTAATAATGTATTGGTTTCGGGTGTACAACATAGTGATTTGACTATTATATATGTTATGAAATGCTCACTGCAACAAATCTAGTTACCATCTGTCACTATACAGAATTATTACAATATTATTGATTGTATTCCCTATGCTGCATGTTTCATCCCCATGAATGATTTATCTTAAAACTAGAAGTAAGTTTGTCTTTATCTCCTTTACCTATTTTGCCCATCCCTCTACCCCTTTCCCCTCTCCCCTCTGGCAACCACAAGTTTGTTCTCTGTAACTGTGAGTCTATTTCTGGTTGTCGAGGTTTTTTTTTCCAACTTGTTTGTTCATTTCTTTTGTTTTTTTAGATACCACATATAAATGAAATCATGTGGTATTCGTCCTTTTCCGTCTGACTTATTTCACTTAGCATAATATCCTCTAGGTCTATCTATGTTTTCTCAAATGACAAGATTTCATTCTTTTTCATGGCTGAGTAATATTCCAGTGTCTGTATGTGTATACTACATTTTCTTTATCCATTCATCCATGGAAGGAGTCATGGGTTCCATATCTTGGATATTGTATATAATGCTACAGTAAACATAGGGGTGCATATATATCTTTTTGAATTAGTGTTTTTTCGTTTTTCTTTTTTTTTTTGAAAGACTTTATTTATTTGAGAGAGAGAGAAAGAGCATGCCTTATACAGGGAGGGGCAAGGGGTGGGTGGCAGAGAAGCAGACACCCCACTGAGCAGGAAGCCTGATGTGTGGGACTGGAACCCAGGACTCTGGGATCATGACCTGAACCAAAAGGAGAAGCTTAACTGACTAAGCCACCTGGGTGCCCTGTTTTTTTTCTTTGGACACTCAGAAGTGAATTTTCGGATTGCATGGTATTTCTAGTTTTAATTTTTTGAGAAACCTGCATACTGTTTATGATAATGTCTGCATCAGTTTACCTTCCCACCAACAGTGTACAAGAGTTCTCTTTCTCTACATCCTCACTAACACTTGTTATTTCCTGTCTTTTTAATACTAGCCACTCTAACTGGTATAGCTGATATCTCATTGTGGTTTTCATTTGCATTTTTCCTGATGATTAGTGATGTGGAGAATCTTTTCATGTGTCTGCTGGCCATCTGTATGTCTTCTTTAGAAGAATGTTTATTTGGTTCCTCTGCCCATTTTTTTAGTTGGATTTTTATTTGATGGGTTTTTGGGTGTCGAGTAGTATGAATTCTTTATATATTTTTTATATTAACCCTTTATTGAATATATCATTTGTAAATATCTTTTCCTATTCAGTAGGTTGCCTTTTTGTTTTGTTGATGCTGTCCTTCTCCATGCAAAAGCTTTTTAGTTTGCTATAGTCCCACTTTTTCTTTTTGTTTTTGTTTTCCTGCCTGAGGTGACAGATCCAGAAAAATACTTCTAAGTCCTATGTCCAAGAGATTACTGCCTATGTTTTGTTTTAGGAGTTTTATGGTTTTAGGTCTTATATTTAGTTCTTGAATAATATTTTTTTAAAGATTTATTTATTTATTTTAGAGAGAGAGACAGAGCACAGTGGGGAGGGGCAGAGGGAGAGGTAGAAAGAGAGAGTCCTAAGCAGACTCTGTGCTTAGTGCAGAGCCAGAGTAGGGACTGATCCCACGACCCTGTGATCATGACCTGAGCTGAAAACAAGAGTTGGACACTCAACCAACTGTGCCACTAGGTGCCCTGGTCTTGAACACATTTTGAGGTTTTTGTGTGTGTGTGTATAGTTTAAGAAAGCGGTCCAGTTTCATTCTTTTACATGTAGCTGCTGTTGAGCTTCCTCTAACATTTCTTATTGTGTGGTTCTGCAGGTGATGAATTCTTTCAGCCTTTTTCCTTTTTTCAACTATATTTTTGAAAGATATTTTTGGGTATAGAATTCTAGGTTAAAATTTTTTTTTTTCCTTTCAGGTCTTTAAAGATGTTGTGCTACTGTCTTCTGGCTTATATTATTTCTAATGACAGGTCTGCTGGCATTCTTAATTTTTGTTCCCCTATATATGATTGAGTCTTTTTTTCCTTTGGTTTTTTAAAGATTTTTGTCTCTATCTCTACTTTTAAGGATCACTGTTCTTTATTACCTTTTTTAATGCCTTGAAAAGCTGTTGTTCCATTTCTTTTGCTCAGTTTTAGTTGCTTCAATTTAGAGAGCAAATCTGGGCTCTGTTACTCTATCTTGTTTGGAAGTGAAAATCTTTCAGGGTTTTGCATATATAGTTGACCATTGAACAACATGAGTCTGAACTGCACAGGTCCACTTATACATGGATTTTTTAAATAAATACAGTACTGTAAATATATTTTCTCTTATGATTTTTAAATAATATTTTTTATCTAGTTTATTTTATGGTCATAATATAGTCTATAATACATATAGCATATGAATATGCTAATTGAGTATTTATATTATCAGTAAACTTCCAGTCAACAGTAGGCTATTAGTAGTTATGTTTTTGGAGAGTCAAAAGTTATATGTGGATTCTTGAATACATGGAGGATTGCTACCCCAGCCCTTGTGTTGTTCAACGGTAAGCTGTAGTTTCAAGATAAATTTGCCAGGATTTTTCTCTAATGACAATTTTATATATTTCTTTTTAAAATCCTTATGTCCTTTATTTCTTTTTCATGCTTTAATGCACTAGTAAGATGTCTAGTACAATGTTGGACAGATAGAGATAGTGGAGACCTTTGTGTCATTCCTGATTTCAGTAGAAGGGATTTAACATTATGTATAATTTAAAAAAATTATTTGTAGATGTCATTTATCAGAATGATAGAAATCTCCTAGGTTGCAGAGATTTAAAAAAAAATGAATGGGTGTTGAGCTTTTTCAATTGCTTCTATTTTGATGCTTCTGCATCTATTTAGATAATCGAAGGATTTTTCTTTTATTCTATTAATATTGTGATTACAATTTTGACTGATTTTTTGAGATATAATTTATATATGGTAAACTGATGTTAAGTGTATCATTGTTTAATGAGTTTTGACAAATATATACACCTATATACCTTTCTTAATGGAAAAGAAAAAGAGAGAAAGATATGTAGGTGTGTACTATTATTAAATGTATACCACCACTACCATCAAGACACAAAAACATAGAATATTTCCATTATCCCAGAAAGTTTCCTCATACCTTTTCTAGTCAATACCATCTCCATTCAGGGGCAGTTATTGTTTTGGTTTTTAAACCCAGAGATTAGTTTTGCCTATTCTTGACCTTCACATAATAAAATTAAAAGATTTATACTCATTTGCACCTAGCTTCTTTAACCTAATAGTTTTTAAGATTCATATATTTTAGTGTNATACCATCTCCATTCAGGGGCAGTTATTGTTTTGGTTTTTAAACCCAGAGATTAGTTTTGCCTATTCTTGACTTTCACATAATAAAATTAAAAGATTTATACTCATTTGCACCTAGCTTCTTTAACCTAATAGTTTTTAAGATTCATATATTTTAGTGTATATCAGTTTTTATTTTTTTCATTGTGTGAATATATCATAATTTGTTTATCTACTGTCCTATTGATGGAAATACAGATAATTTCTAGTTTCTTGCTATTATAAATCTGCTGTGAACATTGTTTGTCTTTTGTGGACATATGCTTTAGTTATCTTGGGTATGTCTCAAAGAACAGAATTTATAGGCAGGGTGACCTGCCATCCCCAACATTCCTGTATGTTTGGGACTGTCCTCACTTTAGAATGGAAAGCCTCACATCTCTGGAAATCATTTAGTTGTATGGAAGTTGTATGTTTAGTTTCCTACTTATAAGGTAGGTGTATGTTTAACCTTATAAGAAGTTTCCAAACAGTTTTACATAGTGGTTGTAACATTTTATACCGCTGTTGGAAGGCTGCATGTTTCAGACATTTTGTGTGAGTGGAAATATAGTGGTGAATAAGATGGACAAGGTCCCTGCCTTCATGAAACTCATATTCTGGTGTGGTAGATAAATACTGAATATATAATTACGAGTGGGTTGTATGAAAATCTGTTGTTAAGCTAATATGTTTACATGTGCTGTTCTTTTTAGTGTGTTTAAAAATATATTTGCATAATAGACTTAAGAAGCACACCTACTTCCTGATATATCTAACAGGAACACCACAATTAAATCAGAAAGTTTTAGTACAGTATCAGATGTATGAAACTGAAGTACAACTATGTTCTCAGTATTGGGCCTGGCTCATTCACACGGACTTCCAATATATTTGTCCAGGCTTTCCTGCGTTTAGGGGAAACAGAAAACACTTATGGCTGCTGATTTCCTTTGCCTCAAGGATCCTTCTCTCTAGATTCCTTGCTGATTTACAAGTTAGAGTGGAGAGTCATCACTATTGTTTCTCCCATTAAAGAGGCAAGAGAAAGTGAAACTAGAAAGAATCTCCACCCATCTTCATTATTATTAGCTTGTATTTTCAATTTGCTTTTTTTTTTTGCATAGTCCCTGCAGGTTTTCCATTTATCCAGATGGTACTCAGCAGATAAATATATTTTATTTTATTTTATTTTTTTATTTTTTATTTTTTTAGAAAAAGAAGTGTCAGTAACGTTTATAGAGTGTCATCGATGAACCACACTCCACCCAACACTTGTGTCTTACTTGTGTATAGCTTTTTGATTTTATAAACACCAGAATAACTGGCAGGGACAGTTCAGTAACTCAGGTGAAAAGCATGAATTAGAGATACTGTGGGTCACTTGTCCAAGTCACGTAGCTCGTGAGAAGCACAGGTAGTGCTTGAACTCAGGGAGTCTGTCTCCAGAGCACATATTCTTTCCCACCAAGCCTTTTCCAACTTCTCCAGACTGCCATTGTCTGTGGATTACAAAAACCCTGGGGCTGGTTCCTTAACTTCTGGTTGCTTACCCAGTGTGGTTCAGACCCGGTGTATGCTGATGCCAGTCATCAGCTGTTGCAGACCATGATGGCTGGGACTGTGGGTTAAACACAAGCAAATGGTCTTCTTTGTGGATGGCTTCCCTTTTTGAACAGCGCTTTGGGATTCCCTCCAGAGAAGTACCTTTATGTTCTTAACATAGCTAGACACTTAATTTTCTGGTAATGAGCTTAATGCAAAACTAGAACCACGGGTGAGCTGGTTGGCCGAGTGCAAGAATTAAATGTGTATGTTAGACACATGTTTTAGGGGGGTTATTTTCAGACTTAGCTTAGCTCAGTGATGCAATAATAGTCCATCTTCAGCCTCATGTCAGAGCTTGAGCCAAGCATATGGATTGTCGTCATGGATAACTTCAGCTCGGCTCCACCACAGCAAGGGCACCTGACATGCCTAACTAGATTGGCAAGATCTTCTAAGGAAAGGCTGGCTGGCCACTTGTCCCAGAATATCATGAAGTTGGTGCTTCAAACAACCTTGATTCCCAAACCTGACAGTCATAGAATTATAGCCTCAGAATGAGAATGGACTTGAGGATCATCCATCCCAGTCCCAACTGTATGGGGAAATGCTTAAATAATCCTTGAAATGTGGTCACCCAGTCTAAATTAGAAACATATTCCATGACGGAGACCTCAACACACTGTAAGAGGAGTCATTCCACTTTTGGACAGTTCATTTAGAAAGTTCTCTCTCTCTAACGTCTCTTAATTGGCTTACTTCTCCCTGGGAAGCTATGGAGCTGTGCTGTCCAATATGGTAGGCAACTAACCACATGTGGCTATGAAGGACTTAAAATACAGCTAGTCCTAATTGGAATGTGTTGTAAATGTACAATGTACATTAGATTTAAAAAACTCAATATGAAAAAGCTTTACATTAATTACATGTTGAAATGATACTGGTTTTGGTCTATTGGGTTAAATACAATATATTATTACATTTAATTTCACCTGTTTCATTTTACCCTTAAATATGGTGGTTAGAAAGTTTTAAGCGACATATGTGACTAGCAGTGTCTCAGATTCCTTCAGATGCTTTTTATTTAACATGACTTCCAGACCCTTCACCATTAAATGTATTTCAGTTTTTCAGTCTCTGCACATAGCTGAATACTGTAAACTGAAGTCTATAATTAAGATATACCATGCCCTCTGGGACTTTATCTCCATTGTTTTGATATTATACATTTGTGTTTCTTTTTTTAATAATTTTTTATTATATTATGTTAGTCACCATACAGTACATCCCTGGTTTNTCACCATACAGTACATCCCCAGATTCCGATGTAAAGTTTGATGCTTCATTAGTTGCGTATAACATCCAGTGCACCAAGCAATACGTGCCCTCCTTACTATCCATCACCAGCCTATCCCATTCCCCCACCCCCCTACCCTCTGAAGCCCGNTAGTTGCGTATAACATCCAGTGCACCAAGCAATACGTGCCCTCCTTACTATCCATCACCAGCCTATCCCATTTCCCCACCCCCCTACCCTCTGAAGCCCGCAGTTTGTTTGAGTNAGTCCATAGTCTCTCATGTTTCATTCCCCCTTCTGATTACCCCCCTTTTCTTTATCCCTTTCTTCCCCTACCGATCCTCCTAGTTCTTATGTTCCATAGATGAGAGAAATCATATGATAATTGTCTTTCTCTGCTTGACTTATTTCACTTAGCGTTATCTCCTCCAGTGCCGTACATGTTGCAGCAAATGTTGAGAATTCATTCTTTCTGATAGCTGAGTAATATTCCATTGTATATATGGACCACAACTTCTTAATCCAGTCATCTGTTGAAGGGCATCTTGGCTCCTTTCACGATTTAGCTATGGTGGACAAAGCTGCTATGAACATTGGGGTGCATATGGCCCTCCTCTTCACTACGTCTGTATCTTTGGGGTAAATCCCCAGCAGTCCGATGGCTGGATCATAGGGTAGCTCAATTTTTAACTTTTTAAGGGACCTCCACACTGTTTTCCAAAG
>NC_048225.1:44359035-44381081 GCF_002007445.2 Ailuropoda melanoleuca
AGCCTGCCTCCTGGGGGAGGGGCCTGCCGTGCCAATACTCAGGGAATCCTCTTTGGGTATAGTCTCCATGTTCCCTGCGAGGGGGGATGGGGATGGGCACACTGTGAGCTGGTATTTCCAGGCTTTTGTTCTGTGGTGGCTTTCCCTGGCGGTTTGCTGTGCCTCTTCTGAGATTCAGAGCAGCAGTGGCCGAATCGCAGCCTGTCTCCGAACAGAGGGCTCGCAGACTGCTCTCCACTGATGTTCTGGCCACTTTAACTCTGTTACTGTTGGTGCTGCTCAACCCTGCAGTGTCCCGGGGTGTGCGCCCCACAGCCGGCGTCCCGCCTTCACTTCTAGGGCCGGTGCGTCTCTGTCCTTTGTGTTTCTAACACCGTCAGCCGCCCCTGCGTGCTCCCGGAGCTCCCGGTCTCAGTCTGGTTCCAGCGAGCACACCGGAGCTCCGTTTCAGTCTGGTGGCACGCCTCTCCAGCTCATGGTCTCAGTCTGCTCTCCTACGGTGCCTGTCTGTGAGTCAGCCCGCTCCCCTGTGCAGGTGGCTACTGCTTCCTGGTGCCCGAACACGGCAGCTCCCTCCCCCTTCCGTTTATCTTCCGATGTCTGTGCGTGGTTTCACGGCTCCCTGCTTCATACCTCAATACTCATCGCTGGAGATGTTCATTTGTACAGATCCAGATGTATCTTCCTGCGTCTCAGGCTGATTCCGTGGATGTTCAGGATGGACTGGTACCTATCCAGCTCGACTCAGGGGACCAGCTGAAAAAGGGTCCCCTACCCCTCCGCCATCTTAACTCCTCCCCCTCATATATATTTATGTTGAATCAAGAATATCCTTATCCACATATATCATAATATTTGTACCCTAAATTTAAAACATTATTTTATTTGAGTTTTGATCTAAGTCCAATGATATGCAGACATTTTTTCCTCCTGGCATTTTGACTTAGAAAGAATTTTGAGGCAACCTGATAGCTAATAAGCATGACCTACCAAAAAGACTCCACAACGTAAGTTCGCTGATTTTTTACTCTGAACTTTGAGATTGTTTGAGGCTTATAAAGTTCTTATGTCAACAAAAGAGTGGAAAATGTTTTGTGTCTCAGGTAGAAGTATTTTCCCAACTGATGAGGAAATCATAAACTCACTGAAGCCTTGTTGTTGCCTAGAAACTAGTTCCTAGTTTCTGTGTAAGCAAGAACAATGCTTTGAGAAAATACTTATCATAGTGCCTAGTACATAGTAAGGTCTTTATACAGTGGTTTCTTGCTTTGCATCTGTACTAATTTCCATTGCTGCTGTAATAAATTACAGAAACTTAGTGGCTTAAAACAACACAAATTAATTTTCTTGTAATTCTGAATATTAGAAATCTGGAATTAGTTTTGCTGGGTTAAAGTCATGGTGAAAACACAGCCTTCTGGAGGTTCTGAAGAGAGTATCCATTTCCTTGCCTTTTAGAGCTCCTAATGGCCATTTCTATCCCTGGCTTATGGTCCCTTCCTCATCTTCAGAGTGCATCACTCCAGTCTCTCTGGTCCCATCATCCTTGTGCCTTCTCTGACTCTGATTCCTCCCGTTGTCCTCTTATAAGGACTACTGTGATTACAGTGGGTCTACTGTGTAATCCAGGATAATCTTCCATCTCAAGATCTTTCATTTAATCACATCTGCAAAGTTCTTTTTGCCATATAAGGTAAGATTTTATAGGTTGTGGTTACTTGTCATGAGGGTATTTGAGGGACCATTATTCAGTCCATCATAGCAACCAGCAACAGCTTTGTACATTGTAATTATTTAATATGTGTTGCTGAATTGCTTGTTATATAACCATTAATAAGCTTTTGCCTGGATAGAATTTTTTTTTTCCCCAAAGAAGCCTCAGAACCAACTGTCTTCACCTGCATTCTCTAAAGGACTGTTCAGTCAGTGTCTTGTCTTCTCTAAGGAGGTTTTACTTCCATTTGGTTCATTTAAATTCAGATCAATAAATATAATGGAGACTTCATAGCATCTGTGTGTTTGTGAAAATGAAATGAGAAGAGTGAGGGAGTATATGGGAATTCTCTGTACTTCTCATTTTCTGTAAACCTGAAACTGTTCTAAAAAAAGAAAATTTGCTAATTAAGGGAATCAGGCAATGACTGTAGAATACTTAGCATAGTTCTGACATATATGAACTGTTAAGCTAGATTTGTATTACTCAAAAGCCTTTCTCTTTCTGTTACAGAATGGTTTCCTGTCCAGATTAGTGCTTATCCTCTGAACTCTTATAACATTTAATTGTCTATATGATGTAATTTATTATTCTACAGATTCATAGAATGCTTAAGTTATAAGGAATCATAAAAGTCAACAATGATAATTCCTTTAATTTCAGAAGAGGAAACTGAGGTATAGAGAGGTCCAATAATTTGTTCAAGTTCATACATACATATTATTTTTTCTATTGTTTACTAATAAACTGTAAGGCTGTTTGATTTATCGAAATCATCATTCTTTTTCTTTGAAATTTTCAAGTGAAACATCAGTAGTTAATCCTGAAACAGATAACAATGGAATTAAAAATATTATTAGACATAATTTATTATGTAAGTTTCAAACCTTTCCTCCAAATGGCTTTTCAATTAAGGCATAGGTAGTTTTCTGTTTTAGTTTTAGAATAGATCCTCAAGTTTTAACCAGTTATAATGAAACACATTTGTATTTTTTTTTACATACTTTTAGTTTTATTTTATTATTATTTTGTTTTTAGAGAGGGAGAGAGAAGAAAAGGGCAGAGGGAGAGGGAGAGAGAATCTTAAGCAGGCTCCATACGTGGTGTGGAACCTCATGTGGGGCTCAATTTCACAACTCTGAAGTCATGACCTGAGCCAAAATCAAGAGTCAGATGCTTAACCAACTGAGCCAACTAGGCTCCTCTTACATATTTTTTAAAAAAATTCTGTTTGACCTTTTTTCTTAAAAAATGTTATGATTCCTTAACATAAAATAAGATTTTCCGTCTCTATGTAGGCAGTCACTTGAGCTAATAAAATTTAAACAACAACAACAAAAATCACTCATGATTTAGGTTTTTTCTTTATGCTATTTTTTTATTTGTGTATTTTCCAAGCCACATGAAATCTAAGTGGCTTGAATTGCCTAAAAAAATACTTTTGAATGTGAACTAAGAGAAAAAGAAGATAAACATTATGGATTAAAAAAATCAGGCCAGATATTTTACTTAGTTTAAGTGAAAGTTTAAGTTTAAGACATCAAGACTTGATCAAATCAAGACTATTTCACATGAACTTACCAGTTGGAACTTCAGAGCTGATTAGTTCTGCCAGATTTTTTATTAATGGAAATGTCTTTAATGAGCATATATCTTTCACTAGTATGTCTTTTTACCTCCCCATTTAATTCTCAAGAAGGTACAAACTCTTGCTTTCTAATACCTCTTTCCATGATTTGATCTCTAAGGAGACCTGTCAACCTCTCTCCAGGCTCATACCTTTCACCTCTCCCCCTTCTTCTTTTTTTAAAAAATATCTTATTTATTTATTTGAGAGGAGAGAGTGCAGGAGTTAGTGGGAGAGGCAGAGGGAGAGGGAGAAGCAGACTCTCTGCTGAGCAGGGAGCCCCATGTGAGGCTCGATCCCAGGACCCTGGGAACATGTTGTGAGCTGAAGGCATACACTTAACAAACTGAGCCACCCATGCTCCCCTCATCTCTCCCCCTTCTACTGGTTTTGCTGTCATGCTTTTAAAAGTATCTTTTTATTATTAATAAAATCCATCATCTATTTGACTTATCTAATCTTTAAAACTATTGATATTTCTAGCAACTTTTCATCATTATCCAACAGTTTCCATATCTGATTAGTTACCAAGCCATATTAATTAATTAACTAATTAATTAATTCATTTTCAAAGTAACTTTCACGTTCACCCTTTGGTTCCTGTCCTCACTTGTTCCTTCTTTAGTTATGGTAGTCATCTGTTTTCTTCAGGAGAATTTAATAATAGCCTTCTGGGTAGTTTCCAAACTATTAGTTTCTTCTCCCGGCAGTGTATCCTTTGTATTCTCACAGAGTAAGCTGTTTAAATCATGGATTTGTTCTTCCTGTCCTTATGTCATTTTTATAATAATGATAGGTACTATTTATTGAGCATTTTTTTGTGTATGTGTCAAGCACTGTGCTAGATGCATTATAAACATTACCTTTAATCCTCACGTCAAATTTATAAGATCGGTTATCTTTGTTAACAGATGGAGAAATTTAAGGCTTCTGGTGGTTAAATAAGCTGATTGGTGGATATGGGCCCAGGTATACTTGGATCTAAAACCTTCTTCTGTCCATGCAGTTTATTACCAGTAGGATAAAAATATTTAATCCTTGGCCTAGCATATGAGGACTTTCAGGATTGAACTCCTATCTTTCTTGTCAGCCTCTTCTACTAATTCTGCTGCTTACTTTATTGAGCCATACACAGCAATATTAAGCTTGTCATTCTTTTAGTGTGTTTACGGAGTACCTATTTAGAAATAGGGCCAGGGATTGTTTTGGGTGTTAGATGTAACAAGATGAATAAGCTAGTCTGGTGGAGGACACAGGTGTGAACCAATAAATAACACAGTGTAGTGCATACAATTATAAGAATATGTGTAAGGAATAGAGATAGTACAGAGGAGGAAGTAGTGGTGGGCCAAGGGAAACTTCACAAAAAAATGATATTTGATCTCAGTCATGAAGGACAAATCACAGTTTTCAGGCATCTCCTCATTTGGAAGTGGGGAAGGGTTAGGAGAATGGAAATAAGATTTTTGGGAGAGAGAAGAGGGTCTCATAGGCTGGGAGAAGGAGGCTGGCATAAGGAACCAGACTCTGCAGCTCAGAATGGGCATCTGACCAGAGTGGTAACTCTGGCACCATGTCTGGCTGACACTTGCCATTTTAGTAGTGTGTGTGTGTTCTGGTGAAAAAAATACTTGCATGGCCGTCCTGAGCATACTTTATTTTTCTTCAAAACAACTATTTTTTTTCAAAATATTTATAATGTCTTTGACTTCATATTGTATATTTTTGGTTTATTATCTGTATTTTCCTACTAGAATGGTAAATGTGAGTATTTTGCCTTTTTTGTTTATTGCTATGCACCTGGTACCTGGAATACTGCCTAACATGTCATAGATACACAAAAGTTTATTAAATAAATTATGGTTGAATGGATGATTTTTAAGTGAGTTGAGTAGGTGTTTTAAAGATCACTCAGGATCTACATATTGACTATTTGATAAATATATACTTTAGTGTATACTTTGTGCATTGAAGTTATGTAACTCCATGGAACAAGTGTTGAGATCATGGGTTTTCCAATCTTGGGTTCTAATTCTGGCTTTACACTTCCCATGAATGGGTCCCTCTACAGCTTACTTAACCTGCTACACCTTATTGTAAAATGGAGGATAATTATAGTACTTATTTCATGGTGTTTCTCTGAGGACTAAATGAGATAGTATATTAAAGTGCTTAGCACTCTGTCTGACACATAATTGGTGTGCAGGAAGTGTGAGCTATTTTGATTTTGTCAAATATTTATGAGCACTAGGAAATGGGTCAAGAGTTAAGGAATATGTCAATTGGTAATGTTCAATGAAGGAAAATTACGTGGGAGATATTTTTGTGTAGAAGCATTGATACAAGTGTTAGAAAATAAATAATTTGCTCATGATATAAATAGGGTGTTTAGAAACAACCTTCCCATTCATAACACTCAGCAAATGTTTGAAGAACTGTTTTTTAATTTCAAAGTCAAATTGAATATAAAGCAATTTTAGATTTTCATTTTAAAAAATACGTAAGCTTGTCCCATAAAGCTTATCTCAGTAGCATATTTTTCAAATATTCAGTGTAGAGTCTAAATTAGTATCTAACTCTAAATTGCTATGGAAAATGAACATCATACTGGATTTGCAAACATTATTAATCTTATTTAGTTTTTAACGTTTCACATGTGTTGAATACAATTATTCACCTCATACTCATTCCAGACCAAATATTAATTAAAATTAATATTAATTAATTAAAAATTTTAACTTTTATTTTTAAATTTTTAACTTTTCATAATAGGTAGCATTATTCTTTATATCTTTTAAAGCTATTAATTTATTTCTATGGATTAGTTATTTTATTTTAAATAGAGTTATTTAATACATATTTAAACTTTAGTAATATCTCTGTTGCTCAACTTTATTTACACATGCCCTTGGTTTTAGTGTGCTTGAGTTTTGGGTAGGAGTCACTCTCTACTGGTCAGCCTATCTTAATTGAATTTTAAAACACATCTTGTTTTTAAAAAGGAGTGATAAGTTAACAGACTATGAATTCTCTAAGTAAGGCAGATTCTGTAGGCAGAAGACCTAGACATCTTATGGTAGTGAAAACCTGGGCAGATGTGATTAATATGTGGTCAGGAACTTGGGCTCTGGGGTCAGACAGGCCTGATTGAACACCTATTCCACCACTTATTAACTGTGTAAATTTGAGCAATCCCTTGGTTTCCTCATCTTGTAGAATGGGTATAATAATAGTATCTACATTAATGTTTAATTCATGGCACCTCCACATAAGAAGTACTAAAAATGATAAAGATGATGATAATGATGAAGAGGGAGAAGAAGATGAAGATGAAGAAGAAGAAGGAGGAGGAGGAGGAGGAGGAGACGTGGGGAGGAGGAGGAGGAGAAAGAGGAAGAAGAGGAAGAGGAAGAAGAAGGAGAAGAATCACCACCATCATCATCATCCAACTGTGAATCAGTTGTTCATGTGTTGACTCCTCAGTGAATTAGGGAGAAACATGGTATTACAAGAACCAACTAGGACTTGGCATACAGAACTGGTGAGCTATTTGTTAGTGAAATAATGTGAGAGAAGTATCTGAAGGAAAAAAAAGGAACATGGAACATTTGAGTTTGCTGCTTTTGTTTTATAATATTATGTTTGTGTCTGTGTGGTGATGACACAGCTATTCTGTTTGTTAGGTTGTCACTCATATAGTGGAAGTTTGTGGGGTTTTGTGGATCATCTGTCCATAAATGGTAATCAGATTTAGGTTTGAGAAGTCTGGTTCGTGGTGAGTTAAAGCACTATAATAACTAGGTATACTCCAAGTCTAACAGAAGATGACAAGAAAGAAATAGAATCAACTCTGCTTGATTGCAGAGTAAGGTTATGTAATTTGTTTAAAAATAGCATTAAAAATTTCTGTAATTTGAGGGGCGCCTGGGTGGCACAGCGGTTAGGCGTCTGCCTTAGGCTCAGGGTGTGATCCCGGTGTTGTGGGATCGAGCCCCACATCAGGCTCTTCTGCTATGAGCCTGCTTCTTCCTCTCCCACTCCCCCTGCTTGTGTTCCCTCTCTCGCTGGCTGTCTCTATCTCTGTTGAATAATAGATAAAATCTTTAAAAAAAATTTCTGTTAATTTGTAGGGTGAAATCCCAATAATTTTGCTGATTGAATTCTATTTTCCATTTA
This sequence comes from Ailuropoda melanoleuca, assembly GCF_002007445.2. Lineage (NCBI taxonomy): Eukaryota > Metazoa > Chordata > Mammalia > Carnivora > Ursidae > Ailuropoda > Ailuropoda melanoleuca. Next base: position 44,366,553 of record NC_048225.1, read on the forward strand.
CTTATACTAATCAAACACATTGACTCTCACTACTAAATCTTAATATAATTTGGCCTTTTAGAGAACATTAAAAAAGAAAAACAAGTCAATGGAAGGCTTAATCAAGGAAGAAAGCCTGAATATTTTACGTTTCCTTTCTGTTCTGGCATGGGGAAGAATGTTAATTTATTCACTCACTGATTTTGTACCCCTATCCAAATGTACTGTGTTCTCTTTTATGTCTGTTGAATGTTATAGATCCTATATATCTTTTTGTATTATTTTGAATTTAAAATAGAGTTTAATTAGATAAAATTTAGCATTAGAGTGAAAGCACCTTAGGACCCAGAGTTTTGGCTTTTTCACAAATATATTAGTACAGTGATCAGTAAATACATGTTTACTAATGATCGAATGAAGTTTTTGTTAAGTGTGTGTATGGATGTGGAGAGTGAAGAGGAGATGAACCAAGGAAAATGTTCTCCTAATTAGTGGATGTTGAGGTAAATTAGTACTTTTAATAATTATCATAATGGTGGTTTTTAAATGTCCTGTTAAGAGGGCATTAGTTTGATCTAATGTTGGTGTTCATTTAGAATGTTATCACCAAGCAATAGCAAAACAGAGTTGGATGTAGACACTTAAATAGAATTGACACCCATAGCTTAATGTCTCTTTTGTTTTATAGTGGCTATTTTGCTTTCTGTGAAATTTCAGTTTACATAAGAAACAGAAATATGTTTCAATGTAATATACCAATACTTTTTTTTCAGTTGAGTTGATTTGGTAATCATGAGTACTTCATAACAGAAAAAAAACTATATGTAAGACAATGTCCTGACTATTGCCACACACATTTCCATCTTTTGATTGAATTATAAAGATAGTTCTTGGCATGTACTCTTCTTATCCATTTTCTACACTGCAGTCAGAAGTATCTTTTTAATGCAAATCTGATTCCCATTCCCTTTCCACTGTGTTTGTGTATATGTGTGTACACACACACACAACTTACACTTGAAATTCGAAGCAAAATAAAAACAATGCTCAATGTTTTCCAATTGTATTTTAGGAAAAAACCAAAATACTTCACTAGTATTGGGCTCCATATAGTTTGGACTCTGTTGAGCTTTGTTTTCATCTTATACCACCTATCTTTATCCCAGACCCACATGTAAGAGGCAACTTTTTAAATGTCTTCTGTTTTTTCCCCAGTTTTATTAGGTATAATTGACAAAATAGTAACAGATTTGAAGTGTACATTGTGATGATTTGATATATGTATGAACCATGAAAGGATTGCTCTCATCTAGTTAGCTAATATATCCATCCATCCATCTATCTATATCAATTAATTGGTTTTCAAGTTTTTTTGACATTTAAGTTGTACTCTCAGCAAATTTCAATTATATAATATAGTGTTATCAACAGTGGTCACCATGTTGTACATTAGATTTTCCAACCTTATTCATCTTATAGCTGGAAGTTTTTACCCTTTTTCCAACCTCTCCCTATTTCCCCCACCCCCCTCCCCCGGTCCCTGACAATCACTTTTCTACTCCATTTATATGAATGTGACTTTTTAAAAATTAGATTGCACATATAAGTGATAACATATAGTAATTTTTCTTTCTTTGTCTGGCTTATCTCACTTAGCATAATGCACTCAGAGTCCATCCGTGTTGCTGAAAATGGCAAGATTTACTTCTTTCTCATGGCTGAATTATAGTCCAGTGTGTGTATGTGTGTATGTGTATCACATCTTCTTTATTCATCCATTGATGAAACTTAGATTGTTTCTATGTCTTGGTTATTGTAAACAATGCTGCAATGAACATAGGGATACAGATATCTCTTTGATATCCTGTTTTCTATCCTTTGGAGATATATATATCTCCCCTGTGACCCAGAAGTAGGATTGCTGGATCATCTGGTAGTTCTATTTTTAATTTTTTGAGAAACCTCCATACTGTCTTTAATGGCTATATCAATTTACATTTTCACCAGTAGAGTGCAAGGGTTCCCTTTTCTTCACATTCTTACCACTACTTGTTATTTCTTGTCTTTTTAATGATAGGCATTCTAGCAGGTGTGAGATGATAACTCATTATGGCTTTGATTTGCATTTCTCCAATGATTAGTGATGCTGAGCACCTTTACATGTATGTACTTGTTGGCCATCTGCATATCTTCCTGGAAAAATATCTATTCAGTTCTTCTGCCCATATTTTAATCAGATTTTTTTTCCCACTGAGTTATATATTTTGGATATTAGCCCCTTACTAGATACAGGATTTGCAAATATATTCTCCTATTCTGTAGGTGCCTTTTAGTTTTGTTGATGACTTCTTTAACTGTGCAGATGCTTTTTAGTTTGATGTAGTCCCACTTGTTTATTTTTGCTTTTGTTGCCTCTGCTTTTGGTGTCAAATCCAAAAAAATCATTGCTAAAACTGATGTCAGGGAGTTTACTATGTATGTTTTCTTCTAGGGGTTTCATGGTTTCAAGTCTTTCATTCAAATCTTTAATTTAAATTGATTTTTTGTCTATGGATGGAGATAGTAGTGGTCTAGTTTCATTCTTTTGCATGTGGCTACTCATGCACTACCATTTATTGAAGATCTATCCTTTCCCCAGTGTATATTCTTGATTTCTTTGTCGTGAATATATGTATGAGTTTGTTTCTAGGTTCTCTATTCTATTCCATTGATCAGTGTTTCTGTTTTTCTGCCAATACCATACTGTTTTGATGATTGATAACTTTGTAATATGGTTCAAAATCATGAAGCACATTGCCTCCAGCTTTGGTTTTCTTTCTTAAGATTGCTTTGGCTAGTAGGTTTTTTGTTCGTTTGATTGTTGGTTGGTTGGTTGGTTCCAGACAAATTTTAAGATTGTTTTTTCTACTTCTGTGAAAAATCCCATTGGAATTTTGATAGGGATTGCACTGTATCTGTAGATTTCTTTGGATAGTGTGTACATTTTAACAATATTAATTCTTCCAATCCATGAGCATGGAATATCTTTCTATTTATTTGTACCAATTAAATTTTCAATTTTAATTTCAATTTCTTTCATCAGTGTCTTATAGTTTTCAGTGTACAGGCCTTTCATGTCCTTAGTTGAATTTATTCCTAGGTATTTTATTATTTTTGGTGCAATTGTAAATGGAATTATTTTCTTAATTTCTCTTTTTGGTAGTTTGTTACTAGCATATAGATATGGAATAGATTTTTGTATGTTGATTTTGTATCCTGCAACTTTACTGAATTTGTTGATCAGTTCTAATGGTTTTTTGGTGGAACTTTTAGGATTTTCTGTGTATAATATCATTCACCTGCAAATAGCAACAGTTTTACTTCTTCCTTTCCCAGATAGATGCCTTTCATTTCTTCTTATTGCCTAATTGCTCTAGCTAGAACTTCTAGTACTATGTTGAATAAAAATGGTGAGAGTAGGTACCTTTTCCTTGCTCCTGATCTTAGAGGTAAAGTTTTCAGCTTTTCACTCTTGAGTATGTTGTTAGTAATGGCCTTGTCATATATGTCCCTTAATTATGTTATGTTCTCCCTAAACCAGTTTAAGAGAGTTTTTATCATGAATGGATGTTGAATTTTGTCAGATGCTTTTCTGCATCTACTAAGATGGTCATATAATGTTCAGATTTCATTTTGTGAATGTGGTGTATTACATTGATTGATTTGTGGATATTGAATCATCTTTGCATCCCTGGAATATATCCCATTTGATCATGGTGTATGCTCCTTTTAATGTATTATTGAATTGAATTTGCAGATGTTTTGTTGAGAATTTTTGAATTTATGTTCATCAGGGATATTAGCTTATAATCCTCCTTTTCTGTGGTGTTCTTATCTGGTTTTGGTATCAGGGTAATGCTGGCCTTGTAAAATGTGTTTGGAAGTATTCCCACCTCTTCTATTTTTTTGGAAAATTTTGAATTAATTGATATTAATTCCTTAAATGTTTGATTGAATTCTCCAGGGAGGTCATCTGGTCCTGGATATTTCTTTGTTGGGAGGTTTTTGCTTACTGATTCAATCTCCTAACTTATAATTAGTGTGTTCAGGTTTTCTGTTTCTTCATGATTCAGTCTTGGTAGGTTCTATGTTTCTAGGAATTTACTCATTTCTTAATTGATCCAATTTTGTTGGCTAATTATTGTTGATAGTAGTCTCTTATATTTTTTATTTGTGTGGTGTCTGTTGTTATGTCTCTAATTTATGATTTTATTTGTTTGAATTTTCTCTCTTTTTTTTCTTGGTGAGTCTAGCTAAAGGCTTGTCAATTTTATCTTTTTAAAGAATCAGCTCTAACTTTCATTGATCTTTTTATTGTCTTTTTTTGGTCTCTAATTTATTTTCACTTTGATCTTTATCCTCCTTTCTACTGTCTTCTGGCTAATTTGTTCTTTTTCAAAACCCTTAATGTGTAAAGTTAGGTTGTTTATTTGGGATCTTTCTCTTTTCTTAATATAGGCACTTATTGCTATGAACTTTCCTGTTAGAACTGCTTTTGCAGCATCTTATAAATTTTGGTATATTATATTCCTATTGTCATTTGTCTCCAGGTATTTTTTAATTTCTCTTTTGATTCCTTCTTTCACCCATTGGTTGTTCATGTTGTGTAATCTCCAAAATTTTGTGTATTTTTGTTTTCTTGTAATTGATTTCTAGCTTCATATGTTGTGGTCAGAAAAGATGCTTGATTGAGTATGGCCTTCTTAAATTTATTAAGACTAGAATTGTGGCCTAATATATGATCTCTCATGGAGGATGTTCCATGTGTACTTGAGAAGACTGTGTATTCTGTCACTTTTGGATAAATATTCCATAAGTCCATCTGGTTTCATGTGTAGTTTAAGTTCAGTGTTTTCTTACTGATTTTCTGTCTAGATGTTTATCCATTGAAAATGGGGTATTGAAGTCCCCTACTATTATGGTATTGCTGTCTAATTTTCCCTCATGTTTCTTAATAATTACTTTATATTTTTAGGAGCTCTATGGTGGTTACATAATTACTTACAAATGCTATGTCCTCTTGTTGGATTGACACTTTTATGATCATATAATGACCTTCCTTGTCTCTTATTACAGTCTTTGGCTTAAAGTCTGTTTTGTCTTAAACAAGTAGAGTTACCCCTGCTTTCTTTTGATTTGCATTTGCATAGCGTATTTTCCCATCCCTTCACTTTCAGTCTATAGGTGTTCTCGCATCTGAAGTTGAGTCTCTTCTAGGCAGCATATAGTTGGGTCTTGTTTTTTCATCCATTCAGGCACTGTATGTTTTTTGATTGAAGAATTTAATCTATTTACATTTAAAATATTTATTGATAGGTATGCACTTATTGTTTCTATTTTGTTAATTGTTTTCTGTCTTCCTTTGTGATTTGATGATTTTCTGTAGTGGCATGGTTAGATTCTTTTCTCTTTATTTTTTGTGTATCTGTTATAGGTTTTTGCTTTGTGGTTATCATGAGGCTTCTATAAAATATTTTGCATTTATAGCAGTCTATTGTAAGCCGATTACGACTTAAGATCAAATTCACATTAAAGCTGTATGTTTTTATTCTTCCCTCAACTAGTTTTAATGTTTTCAGTGTTACAAGTTACAACTTTTTACCTTGTGTATCCATTAACAAATATTGTAATTATATTTCTTTTTAATAAATTTGTTTTTAACCTTTATACTAAATTTATAAATGATATGCCCACAACCATTACAACATTAGAATATTCTGAATTTAACTATATATTTGTCTTTACTGGTATGATTTATACTTTAATATGTTTCTTGGTACTAATCACCATTCTTGTTTTTCACCTTGAATAACTCCCTTTAATATTTTTTGTAATACTGGTTTAGTGGTGATAAGCTCCTTTAGCTTTTGCTTTTCTGGAAAACTTTATCTCTTCTTCAGGTCTGAAGCTGTTTGCTGGGTGAAATATTCTTTGGTGGGAGTTTTTTTTTTTTTTTTTCTTTCAGCACAGTGAATGTATTATGCCGCTCTTTTCTGGCTTGCAAAGTTACTGTTGAAAAATCTACTGATAGTGTTATGGGAGCTCCCTTGTATGTATCAAGTTGTTTTTCTCTTGTGCTTTTGAGATTCTCTCCTCTTTTTAAATCTGACTGTTTGATTATGTTGTATCTCAGTATAGGTTTCTATGTATTCATTTCATTTGGAACTTCCTGGTCTGGATGTTTGTTTCTCTGTATATCTGTTGCTCAGCTAGGAAAGTTTTCATACCTTATTCCTGCCCCTTTCTCTGTCCTTCTTCTGAGAACTCTATAATGCAAATATTGATCTGCTTGATGGTATACTGTATGTCCCTTACGTTATCTTCACTCTTTTTCATTCTTTTTTCTTTTTCTCCTGTGATTGGATTAATTTATTGCCTTGTATTTGATTTTGCTGATCCTTTCTTCTGCTTGATCTAGTTTGATTTTAAACCCTCTATTGAATTTTTCATTTCTGTTATGTATTCTTTATCTCTGTGATTTTTATTTGGTACTTTTAAATATTTTCTATGCTTTTATTGAAATTCCCATTTTGTTCACACATTCTACTCTTGACCTCAGTGAACATCTTTATTACCATTTATTTGGACTCTGTATTAGGTGTATGAAGAGTTATTTCTCTTTCATTAAGGTCAGTTTCTGGAGTTTCATCTAGTTCTTTTGTTTGGAACATATTCCTCCTTTATTTCAGTTTACTTGATTTTTTGTGCTAGTATCTTTGTATTAGATAAAACAGGCACCCCTCTCAGTCCTGATAGAGTGGTCTTGTGTAGAAGATGAACTTTCTTCTTCAGTCCAGCCCCTAGCTCTTGGTTGTCTCTCAAATCTTTATGATTGCCCAGGCCTTCTTCTTTGTGTTTAGTGGCTCCCAATAGTTGGATGTGTGCCACAACCTGTCAGTGTTCCAGAGGGCTAGATCTCTGTTAGCACTTAGATGCAGGCTGATTGGAAGCCCTACCCTCAGGCAGCAGATTTTAAAATATGGAAGTAGGGGCACTGGGTGGCACAGCGGTTAAGCATCTGCCTTCGGCTCAGGGCGTGATCCCGGAGTTATGGGATCGTGCCCCACATCAGGCTCCTCCGCTATGTGCCTGCTTCTTCCTCTCCCACTCCCCCTGCTTGTGTTCCCTCTCTCACTGGCTGTTTCTATCTCTGTCAAATAAATAAAATCTTAAAAAAAAATAAAATAAGATATGGAAGTAGATATCTTTTTAGAGAAAGACTGGGATAATGGGTATTTCTGTCTGCTTCCTCTTTGTTGAGTCCCAGGGTGGTAGCTGGTTAAGAAGTTGTTTTTGTTTGGGGCACCTGGGTGGCTCGGTCAGTTAAGCATCTGCCTTCAGCTCAGGTCATGATCCCAGGGTTCTGGGATGGAGACTCGTGTTGGGCTCCCTGCTCAGTGGGGAGCCTGCTTCTCCCTCTCCCTCTGACTCCCCCTCTGCCCTGCTCATTCCCTCTCTCTCTTAAATAAATACGATTAAAAAAAAAGAAGTTGTATTTGTTTGCATTATTCCTGTGGGACCTGCAAACACAAGCCCTGCTGGCCACTAGAGCCAGGCAATCAAGGGGTACATCTCCTGGTGGCAGCTATAAAAGCTGGAGCACCAGACATGTGTAATTTGTTCTAAGGAGTCTCTGGCAATCTGGAGCTGGCCAGGGGAGAGCAAGGAGACCGTACTTCAGGCCTTCCTGGTCTCCAGAGAGGATCAGTTGGCTACTAGATGTTTATTGAATTAGAAGCATGCCCCCCAGACTGCAGCTTTTAAGATATGTAAATGGCTTTTTTAGGGAAAGACTCAAAGATAGGTGTTTCTGACTGCTGTTACCTGTGCTGAGACTAGAGGTATAGCCAGTTAAGAACTATTTCTTTATTTTCTAGTTTCATTGTAACTGCAGATGCAAGACCTGCTTGCCACCACAGCCAAGTGATCCAGGAGTACATTCTCTGTACAGCAGTTACTAAAACTGGGACTCCAGATATGAGCACAAACTCCTTTCAGTGTGATACCAGTGACATGGAGTTAGGCAGAGGAAGACTGTGGAGATGGCTCTTGCCAGCCTCCTCAGTCTCTAGGGAGAATTGAAGTTGGCCTTAGTTGTATGCTAAATTAGGAGCCTGATACTCAGGCTGCAGCTATAAAATATGCAAATAGTCCTCTTTCAGGGAAAGAACAGGAGGTGGATATTTCTGTCTGCTGCCTCTGCACTGAGCCCTGTTTTGATGTGGGATTTTTCTTGTTTGCCTGATTAGTAGGAGTCACTCAGCTAGTTTCTCTCTTTTTTCAAGGAAATTCTTCTGTGTGTAGCTATAGATTTGATGAAGGATAGTTGGAAGGCAGGCAGGCAGGGATGAGGCTCCCTGCCCCCAACCTCCTCACCAAGGATTTTACACCACCCCGGAAGGAGCCCTCCACCCTTTCGCATCTGATAGATAGGTGGCAAAAACCTGATTGGATGACAGGTGCAGGGAGGGTTAATCAGATTAAAACAGCCTGCCAACAAGCCCATAAGAACCCCTAGACTCAGAAACTCTGGTGGCAGCCCCTTTGGGTCCCCTCCCTCCTCAGATGCTTTGTGCTATCACTTTGCTATCACTCAATAAACCTTGCTTTGCTGCCCACCACTCTGTCTGGTCTACCTCTTCATTCTTCCAAGTGGTGTGACCAAGAATCACGGGCACAGATGAAAAAAGTCCTGTAACAGATTCAGTGTGTCTATGGGAGAGGGTGAGTTCAGGAGCTTTCTATGTTGCCATATTGGACCAGAGGGAGCATTATTATTATTTTATATAGTGTTTATTTAGATTTATCCAGAGTGCTATCTTTTCTTATTGCCATTTTTTTTCTTGTATCCTAGGACTTTTTTTTTTTTCCTTTTCGCATTCACTCCTTTTTGAAGAATTCTAACCTTTTTTTTCATGGAGGTGTTGCAGGATTTTTTTCTTCATCTGTGCCCGTGATTCTTGGTCACATCACTTGGAAGAATGAAGAGGCAGACCAGATGGAGTGGTGGGCAGCAAAGCAAGGTTTATTGAGTGATAGCAAAGTGATAATACAAGCCTCTGAGGAGGGAGGGGACTCAAAGGGACTGCCACCAGAGTTTCTGAGTCTAGGGGTTCTTATGGGCTTGTTGGCAGGCTGTTTTAATCTGATTAACCCTCCTTGTGCTTGTCATCCAATCAGATTTTTGTCACCTATCTGTCAGATGGGCAAGGGTGGAGGGCTCTTTCCAGGGTGGTGTAAAATCCCTTTACGGGGGATTTCCTTTCAGGGCGGGGGTGGGGGTGGGGGCTTGTCCCTGCCTGCCTGCCTTCCAACTATTCATCAGAGGGGCTGTCATAAATTGTCTCAAATTTTGCTTTCTGAAATTTTTGTTTTACTTTCATTCTTGAATGATAGATTAGCTGAGTGTGTACAATTCTAGTTTGGTAGCTATTTTCTCTTAGCACTTTCAAGACATTATTTGCATTTCTTCTGATTTTACTTTTTCTTCTTGAGAAGTTACTCTCTTTTAGGTAATTTTTTTCTCCGTTAATACTATTTTCTTTTTGTCTTTTGTTTTTTGTAGTTTTAATTTATCAGTTCAGAATTCATGTCTTTTATCAATTTAGAAAAATTGACACCTTTTATCTCTTCAAATATTGCTTCTTTCCCATTATTTCTTTTTGAACTCTAATTAAACATATTAGATTTTCTCCTTTTATCTTTAATAATACATAACTTTACTTTCATATTTTCTGTTTCTCATCTATTTCACTAATTTTTGGAATAGGTCTTACATTTTATAGTACCTTAGAATATTAAGTATCTGGAAGTAAATATAAGTAAAAATGTACACTAGTGTACAGGGAAATTATAAAAAATAAAATGAGTTATTAAAGAAAACCTAAATATCTTAATTATCAGTTCTCCCCAGATTTATCTATGGATTTAATGTATTTCCAATGGAAATTCCAAAAGCATTTTTCATTGGAACTTGATGAGTTGATTTAAAATGTATATTGAAAATTATAGGGCTAAGAATAACCAAAGTATTCCTGAAGAAGTACTGTTGAAGAAGACTTGCTCTATTACATGTGATGACTTATTAAGAGACTAGTGTAAAGAATTGTTAATATGGTACTGAAACAGAGATAGACAAATTGACCAATCGGATATGATCAGAAGTCCAGAACAAAATAACACACCTGTACAATAGAAGTGGTATGGCAGATAAATGGGGAAAGAAAGGACTATTTAATAAATCTAGGTAGAAAAAAACTGTTTTACTTCATGGAAAAAAATTTGAAGTTACCTTCTACTATACACAGAAATAAACTCCAGATTCATCAGGACTTAAATGTCAAATTCAAAGTTTAATATGTTTAGTAAAAAAAATACTGGAGAATGTTATTTGAAGCTTATGATATGAAAAGTTATTTTGAGCAAATTATAAGGAGTATTTATTATAAAAGGAGAGTTTTAAATCAAGCCCTTCCTTTCATCAAAAGAAATATTAAATAAAATGGAAAAGTGAAGCTATAAATTTGGAAAAGATGAACAGATGTCAAGAATATATAAAGAATTCTTACATATTGTTAAGAAAAGGACAATTTGTTCAAGTCACACAATGCAGTATTATTCAGTACTCAAAATGATTTACCTGTAGCTACATAGTCTTATCTGTCAATGTGTTATGTATCATATGTGTCAATATGGATGAATCTTAGTAATATAACTTTGAACGAAAAAAGTTTAAAAAATTACTTACAGCATGATACATGGTTTTTAAAGTTACAGTAGACTTTCTAAGAATACAGACACAAATACAGTAAAAAGCAAGCAGTGATGAAAAGAAATGTAGAATAGTGGTTTTATCTTGCATGGCGACTGGCAGGGAATAGAATGTGGTAGGCTCATACAGGTGGATGCAAGTTATCGTCAGGTTTCTAGTTTTCATGTTAAATTACACCTTCATGGGTATTGATTATGTTATAAACAAGCAAACAAACTCAAATGAATGAGGAAGGCTTTGCATGGACCGATAATGAGAATATGCCATGGACCACAAATTATAATGAATTCAGTTTGAATCCATTAAAAGCAAAACAATTAAATCAGGCAGTAGCCAGATGAACTGGGGTAAACGTGCTTCAGGCAGAGAGAGCAGTGCTTCAGGCAGAGAGAGCAGTAAATACACACGTCTTGCAGTTGGAAAGCTTTGAATGGATATTCCAGAATGTGACAAAAGGCCTGATTAGAGTGAAATGATGAAAGAGGACAGGGGCCTGGAAACTGGCTGGAGAGGTGTGCAAGTGAAAAATCATGCAGGATCTTATTTACAATGTCAGGTAGTTTTGGTTTTATTCTAAATACATTAAGAAGCTATTGATAGGTTTTAAGCAAGGGCAAGATATCATCAGTCCATGCTTTTTAAGAGGTTGGCTGGACTGTGTGGAATGAATGAAAGTGGGATGAAAATGAAAGGTATCATGGAGAACAGTTATGAGGCTCTTTACGAGCACAACTCAGAGCTAATGGAAGTTTTTCTAAGGCAGTGACTGTGCAGAGGAGTGGACAGACAGAATTTTTTTACTGAAATTGCTTAAGCAATGCGGAGTGTTTGATGTAAGGAATTATTAGTTGAGAGAGATGGAAAGAGAAAAAGGGAATGTGTATTTTAGAGGTTTGAGAAAGGGTAGGCCTGGATGGATGTATTTTTATTCAATATTAATTCCAGCTCAGCCTAACATAGTTGTGTCAAGTTCAACTTTCCACCTTAGGACACTATTGCTACTTATGGAATTTTTTTGTTTCTTGGATGGACAAGGAAGAAGGAGGTAAAGATGAGAGGGGAAAAGAAAAAAGAGCTCTATATAAGGGAGTCATTACTTCTTAATGGATGTGAGTTTTTAGGTCATATTATACTGTAGTTAGTAATAAAACAGTAATTTCCATTTTACCCACCACAATTTTTAGACTTTATACTTTCAAAGTTATTTTGTGTAAACTTCAAGAGTCATTGACCTATGTCAATGTTACTGTGTTTAGTAATGATCACATAAAATGTTAGATGTACTTAAAAGGAAAAAGAGATTTGAATTTGAATATCTGTTTTCTATAGACATATTAAAATTATAAGCCAGGAGGTTCACTGTGGTTGTAGTGTGTGGGTGTTTCAGAACAAAAGTAATTCCATCGTTATCCAGATGAACAGACAGTAACAAAAATAAGCTTATTCTCAATCTAGACCTATAATTGAGCTGGTGAGTGTTTACTTCCTGCTTCATTTCTGTGACTTCTCTTCATGTGCGGAACAAATATCCCTGACCCATATATTCTGTATTCATGGCACCGGTATTACATTGATACATATTCTTTAGCGATTCAGTCTTTTATAAATGGACTTCTGAAAGCAAAAAGCTGGTCCTAGACTGGATTCTTTGTAATTTTCCTCAGTGATTTAAGTGATGGAACAGAGACCATGAACGTCAAACTTACAGATAGGATCGGACTTTCATTTTAAGCAGTGGGCTAGAATTCAAAATGATTCCAGCTAAATAGAAAAGAGAGTTCAAAATGGAAAGAATTCAAATTTTGATGGAATATGTATGATACTATATGATATATGATAGAAAATAATTAGACGTTGAAATGAGAAGGGGCTGGGGGTGGTAGTATGCCAATCAGAGAACGCCCTGTAAGTGAATGTCACATACACTTCCTTGTGCACCAACTATCACCTGCCTACTCTAACAATGTGATATGAAGAAGGTGGTACTAGTATAACACCTATCACTTTCAGCAGAAATGAGCCTGGTGAAGATAGTGCTTTATTAATTGATGATTTTGTCCACTTTTGACAGTGATAGTAAAATAGGCACTGTTTAATTTATGTTATTGATAGATACATTTATATTATTGATAGATAACAAATCAGATTATATTATTTATAGATTTGGTATCCATAGGCACTTAACTCAATTATTAATGAAGACAATAAAATGTTAGTTTTTCATATCTGAACCTATATTCTAGAATAAGAACTCTATGCATTTATTCTTCAGATAATTTCAGCGTATATATTTACTTCAAGTAAAATACTTACATAGTGTGTTCTGGTATCTTCTATTTACTTTGCTAAGGGAGAGATAAGAACCCTTTAGCCCTGTGGCCAAGAAAATAATCTTTGTTCTGCTCCAGGGTGGAGTCCTTTGTTATCTCTGTTTCTCTAATCCCTTCCAATTTATCCCAACTGCTATCCTTTGCTTGAGCACTCTTTCCGTTAGGCTTATGGTCGGCCTGTGTCTTGACAGTGTACGTGGGGAAAGAGCCATTCATCCATGGCAGTCCAGACTGAAAATGGATCTCCCATTGTGTAACATTGTGTTCTTTCTGGAGAAACACCAGGAAACAGCAGTTGAATATTTTAATTCTGTATGTTGGTATGAACAATAAATACTCCATTTTGAAGCTTCAGGTTTTAGAGTGTTTTTGTAAAATCCGTGTTTGGCATTTAAGTAATTGAATCATTGAATTTCGGGAATGAAACCTTTAGGAGTAACTTTTCAAGATGTGTATAATTCCTTATATACCATTCTGGAAAGGTGATCATTCAGGTTCTACTTGATTACTAGCTAAATGGGATGCTCAGTCTCTGAGGTAGCCCATTTTGTTGGATGGCTTAAGTGGTTAAATTCTTATAATCTTCTTTCTTAGATAGATGTCATTGAATTCTTGAAGTTAATAACTCCAACCTACTGGCTTCTTTTTTTAAAATTAATTAATTAATTAATTTTTATTTTAATTTTTTTTATTATATTATGTTAGTCACCAACAGTACATCCCTAGTTTTTGATGTAAAGTTCGATGATTCATCAGTTGCGTATAACACCCAGTGCACCATGCAATACGTGCCCTCCTTGCTACCCATCACCAGTCTATCCCTCCCCACCCCCCTCCCCTCTGAAGCCCTCAGTTTGTTACTCAGAGTCCATAGTCTCTCATGGTTCATTCCCCCTTCTGATTACCCCCCTTTCTTTATCCCTTTCTTCCCCTACCGATCTTCCTAGTTCTTAGGTTCCATAGATGAGAGAAGTCATATGATAATTGTCTTTTTCTGCTTGACTTATTTCACTTAGCATTATCTCCTTGAGTGCTGTCCATGTAGCAGCAGATGTTGAGAACTCGTTCTTTCTGATAGCTGAGTAATATTCCATTGTATATATGGACCATAACTTCTTAATCCAATCATCTGTTGAAGGGTATCTCGGTTGCTTCCACAATTTAGCTATTGTGGACAATGCTGCTATGAATATTGGGGTGCATATGGCCCTTCTCTTCACTACATCTGTATCTTTGGGGTTAATACCCAGTAGTACAATNGTCATATGATAATTGTCTTTTTCTGCTTGACTTATTTCACTTAGCATTATCTCCTTGAGTGCTGTCCATGTAGCAGCAGATGTTGAGAACTCGTTCTTTCTGATAGCTGAGTAATATTCCATTGTATATATGGACCATAACTTCTTAATC
>NC_048225.1:44381181-44406666 GCF_002007445.2 Ailuropoda melanoleuca
GGTACCTATCCAACTCGACTCAGGGGACCGGCTGAAAAAGGGGTCCCCTACTCCTCCGCCATCTTAACTCCAACCTATTGGCTTCTTATTGTTCTTAGAATAAAAACAAATTCTGTATTATGGCCTACTAGTTCTTCGTGATCTGGCGCTGCCTGTATCTTCAGCTTTATATTATTTGATTCTTTTCTTAATCAGTCAGTTCTAGCTACACTGGTTTTTTAGTTTTTCTTTCTCTATTTGATTCTATAGGGTCTTTCCAAGTGCTAGTCTTCAGCCCAGAAAACTCTCTTCCCAATCTCCCTTCATCTTTCACTAAACTAACCTTTATCTTTAGATTTTAGCAGAATCATTTCAGTTAATTCTTCTATGACCTTCCTGAATAGATTAAATCATCTTGTTATATACACTTGTGGTGCTCTGTACCTTTTCTTTTAGCTTACATCACAATTGTGATTCCAATTAATCAGTGATTAATAGACGAATGGCTTTTTAACCCATTTCTCCAGTGTTTTTGTTCACTATATGCTATTACTACTTAGCACGGAGCCTGCCACATGGCAACTCTGAAGTAAATATTTATTGAATGAAATGATCATTGGTCTGCCTTTTGGATATATAGGAAAATTTTACTTCTTCTACATGGTAATGCTTCAAAAATTTTGAGACAGCTAGATTTTTTTTTCTCTCAGAAGAAAAGGTTGCACATATCTTGTCTTTAAATTCTTTCTATGATAAACCAGAGCTTTTCACGCCTTGGTTGCTTGCTCTCCTCTGCATGCATTCGGGTAGTCAATGTGCTTCATACAGTGAGGCAGTTAGCTCTGAAAATAATGCTCCCAAATTGTGAGAATGCTTCCAGGTTTTAGAAATTCATGTTAGAATAAGAAATAGCTTTTGTGAGCTAAACTAGTCTCTTGAGTGTGATATTTTAGGCTTTTGGTTCATTTTACATGCATTGGTTTAATTAACTTCTATGTAAGTTGTCTTTTAAAGAAAAGCTGTAGTTCTTGTTTCTTTCTAGGACTCAGGTGCAGACAGATTCAGGATTCCTTGCACCATGAGTAAAAAAAATCCATCTCTGTAAACCCTGAAAAATCACTGAAATTTTTTGTATAAGTGAAACCATAAGCTTCAAGATCAGTGATACAGAGTCAAGATTTCCTGGACAGCATTTCATAATAAAAACCCACTTTTACCCTTCTTGTGTTTTAGGAGGAAGCAAAACAAATAGTGGAAAGTATGAAGATCTTAAATAAACTGTATTACTCTTTAAATGGGTCAACATCAATAGAGATAATAAGTGTACATATACGAGTAAAGGCAGTTATTGTTAACCTTCCTCATCTAAATTAATTAAGTTAATAAACATTTATTGATTGCTATTTGTCAGGCACTAAGCTAGGTATTATTTTTCTGTCTTAGAACAATAGCTTATTTTTCTGATTATAAAAATACAAATTCAAAGTAGAGTATTTGAAATATATAGAGAACAAGAAGATATTTACCCTCTACCCAGATATAAATACTGTTAAAACTTCAGTTTATTTGTTTTAATTTTTTAATCAATAAATACTGAGTGCATATTATATGCTATTTATTATTCTAGAAGCTAGAGATGCATCAGTTCACAAAATAGATGAAATTCTTATTATTGTGGACCTTGTAACTCAGTGAGTGGAGATATAAAATAAATAAAATATTAAATGTCAGCTAATGCACCATAAAAAAAATTAGGCACAATAGGGAGATAAAGAGTGTTATATAAGGTAGAGAGGAGACATTTCTGAAAAAGTGACATTCCTGCTCAAACCAGGAATTTCTGAGCAAATATCTGGTTCTAGAGTGGATCAGGCAGAGAGACTAGCAAGTGCAAAGGCCCTGAGGTGGGAGTATGCATGGCATATTGGAGAAACAGCAAGCATGACAGTATGACTGCAACAGAATGTTTGAGCAGAGGAATGATGTGATCTGATTTATGTTTTAAAAGACCCATCCTGGATACTGTATGAAAAATAAGCAGTGGGGGAAGGTGGTAGAAGTAGGGAGACCAATTAGGAGGCTACTGCAATGGAACACAAAAGAGAATATCAGCTTAGACCAAAGAGGTGATAAGTGGGTAGATGTTGGCTATATTGTGATCAGTGGCATTAAGATTTGCTGATGGATCATAAATGGGGGAATGAGAGAAAAAAGTGTCAAGTAAAACCATTATTTTTATCAGTCTTTTAAAATTTAACATTTTTTGAAAACAAAAAAGTATATAATTGTAAAGTATAATTAATACCTATGGAGCAAACATCTGTGTAATTGTCATGCAAATTAAGAAATAGAACACCAGCACTACCCCCAAAGCCTCACTCTGTCTTCCCAATTCCTTCCTTCCTTCCTTCCTTCCTTCCTTCCTTCCTTCCTTCCTTCCTTCCTTCTTTCTTTTCTTTTTTCTTTTCCTTTTTCTTTTCTCTTTTCTTTTCTTTTCTTTCTTTTCTTTTCTTTTGTTTACTTTTCTTTTCTTTTCTTTTCTTTTCTCTTTCTTTTCTGAATAAAGTGATAGAAATTTATTAAGTGAAGATACAGAAAAAGCTCTCAAGAGTGAGAGGAGTCCCGACAGGGTTGCCTGTCTTCCCAATTTCTAACTTTTCTTAGTCCTAGAAGCATCTATTGTCTTGAATTTTATGGTTGTCTTTTTTTTTTTTGCCTTTTATTTAAAGCTTTATCACTCCTGTATGCATCCCTATATATATAGTTTAGTTAGCTTGCTTATGAACATTATATGAATTGAAAAATGATGTATTTCTTTTGGGTCTTTATTCTTTCATACCAGATTATATTTGTGAGATTCACCTATGTTGTAAGGAATAGTTAAGAGTTAATTTGTTTATTTTTATAGCTGTATTGTATTCTATTGTATGATTATGCCATAATGTATCCATTCTTCAGCTGATAAACAGCTATGAACATTTTTATATGTGTATCCTGATGCACGTTGGATTTTATAATACACCTTGGTTTTTATAGGGTATATGTCTAAAAGGCGAATTGCTGATTTCAGAGAATGTGGTTCTTCTACTTAAGTAGGTATTGCTAAACTGTTTCCAAAATGTAACAATTTAGATTTCCAATAGCTGTGATTTCACATTGTTCCATATTTTTGCCCAGACTTATATTATTAGTATTTTTGTCAGTCTAGTGGATGGGCATTGGCTCATTGTGGTTTTAATTTGCATTGCTTTGATTATTAATGAAGTTAAAAATCGATTCATATGTTTTTTGGCTACATATATTTATATATATATATATTGTAAGGTGCCTGTTCAAGCTTTTTGACTGTTTTTCTACTGGGGTGCCTTTTTCTAATTGATTTGTGGGAGTTGGTTATTAAATTTGTGAGTAAGTTCTTTGTTGTTATTTATACATAATGTAAGTATCCTATTTTATGGTATTTTTTCCATTATTTTTATGGTATCACTTTTACTTTGTGGTTGGTACATTTTGTGTCTAGATTAAAAAAAAAATCTTCCACAACCTGAGGTCATGAATATATTCTCCTGTATTTCTTTGAGAGTTTCATAATTTTGTCTTTTACATTTAGCCTTAACTTTTTCTAAGCTCATACTCTTTAAGGGTTTATTTTGCATATGTGCTTCTGGGATACTTAATTTATCATTTTTATGAGGTTCATTAATCTTATGACACTCTAAAGATAAAACACATTGAAGATATTTTCCAGGAGTAAAACACATTGAAGACATTTTCCAGGAGTATTTTGTAAGCTTATATGATACAGAAAAAGTACGTCAGCAGCCTAATCTAGGACACTGTCTGATTTTTAAGATAAAAAACCCTTCAAATTCAAACACTGATTTTTTTTTCCTTCTTGCTTACATATGCTTTTTTACTTAAACAATGAAGTGGATGAGATAAAAATCATGGTTCAGATTTTCCTGGTACTCCCATCAACCTAGATTTTAGGCTGCAAATTTATGACATAATTAAACAGAGTAAGCGATTTTGCTCAGAAAATTATTAAGTATCTCCTTTCTGAGTGTGGATAATTTACCAAAATATCAATAAATGTTGTAAAGGAAAATAAAGCACGGTAAGATAAAAAAGAATGATAGGGATACTTTGGATGAGGTTAAAGAAGGTCTCTCTGAGGACATTTAAGCAGAAACTGAGTGAAATGAGGACTAAGGCCCAAGAAGAGAATCTTAGAGAAAAGAATTCCAAGCAGAGAGAGCAGCAACCTCAAATGCTGTAAGATGAAAGTGAGCAAAGATAGTGTGGCAAGTGTGGAGTGCGCTTGTATGTTTATTTAGGTTCTAGCTGTACTTGAAAAGTTTTCAAAGCCAGTCCTTAATCTGCTGGTTTTAATCCACTGTGATGCACCTATATACTGCCACCATATAATTTTTTCAAGTACTTCTACCAGCTTGTCGGTAGTTTGTTCATAAACCTCCTGTTTACTAGTTGTTTCTGATTATTTATTGATCCATTTATTTATAATTGGCCTGTCAGTGTGACTCAGGAAAATCATTAACCATAGTTAATTAAATTGATGCCTGTTTTTTGTTGACCTTGGGGGATGACACTTAGAATTGTGTCCTTGTGAAGCCACTCCGTCAAAAATCAACATTTGGAATATCTGAGCTCGTGACTTTTAATTTGGGGCACATACTTGGAATCGGAGTTTGTTTTTTCTTTCTACACCTTAACAATATAGCATGTTTCTCCCTATCAGCAGCTGTTGAACCACTTATTGTACCTCAGGTCCAAATGCAAAAAAATGACTATTTATCTTTATGAGGTACCTCCCCAGGGCCACTCAGTGACTTTTAATATGCCTTGTAGTCTATAATTTAAGCCAGATTATCCCAAACTTACCCTCCAATTTTGGTGAAAATGCATCTTGTTACTTTTTTTTGTTTTTTTAAAGATTTTATTTATTTATTTGACAGATAGAGACAGCCAGCGAGAGAGGGAACACAAGCAGGGGGAATGGGAGAGGAAGAAGCAGGCTCATAGCGGAGGAGCCTGATGTGGGGCTTGATCCCACAACACCGGGATCACGCCCTGAGCCAAGGCAGACGCTTAACCGCTGTGCCACCCAGGCGCCCTGCATCTTTTTACTTTTATATGACATGGAAAAAAGCAAAGAGAAACTTTATTTATATGTATTTATTTTCTATACTTTTCTAAAAGGAATTTGAGATGATGAAAAGCAAAACAAAATTTTATGAAAGAATGTCAATATTAAAGGAAAATAGGAATACAAAAAAGCAAAGCAAATTTTAATTTATTTTATTTATTAAAAAATTTTTTTTATTTAAATTCAGTTTAGTTAACATATAGTGTATTATTAGTTACCGGGGTAGAATTTAGTGATTCATCAGTTGCATATAACACCCAGTGCTCATCACATCAAGTGCCCTCCTTAATGCCCATCACCCTGTTACCCTATCTCCCCACCCTTCTCCCCTTCAGCAACCCTGAGTTTGTCTCCTTTGGTTAAGAGTCTCTTGTGTTTGCCTCCCTCTCTGTTTTTATCTTCTTCTTCTTTTTTTTTTTAAAGATTTATTTATTTATTTATTTGACAGAGATAGAGACAGNAAATTCAGTTTAGTTAACATATAGTGTATTATTAGTTACCGGGGTAGAATTTAGTGATTCATCAGTTGCATATAACACCCAGTGCTCATCACATCAAGTGCCCTCCTTAATGCCCATCACCCTGTTACCCTATCTCCCCACCCTTCTCCCCTTCAGCAACCCTGAGTTTGTCTCCTTTGGTTAAGAGTCTCTTGTGTTTGCCTCCCTCTCTGTTTTTATCTTCTTCTTCTTCTTCTTCTTTTTTTTTTTTTAAAGATTTATTTATTTATTTATTTGACAGAGACAGAGACAGCCAGCGAGAGAGGGAACACAAGCAGGGGGAGTGGGAAAGGAAGAAGCAGGCTCACAGCGGAGGAGCCTGATGTGGGGCTCGATCNGGAAAGGAAGAAGCAGGCTCACAGCGGAGGAGCCTCATTGTGGGGCTCGATCCCGGAACGCCGGGATCACGCCCTGAGCCGTAGGCAGACGCCTAACAATGCTGCCACCCAGGCGCCCCATCTTCTTTTATTTTTTCTTTCTTTCCCCTATGTTTGTCTGTTTTCAAAACATTTTCAAAGTATAAATAGAATATCAATGTTAAAGGAAAAGGAGAATACAAATAAATATATGTGGGGGGCGGGTACCTTAGTCATGATTTCCCAAATTGAATATGAAGATCTATAGTGTAGTATGTTTAGAACACCACACTATGTCTTCATCCATTTGGATGGTTCATTTTCAGTAGTTATAAATTGTAATAATAAAAAAGTAAATAGTTTAACCAACCATCAACGTCAGTTTTTGTCTTAATTTCTACTCTATTGATCAGTCTCTGTACTGTCTATATCAGACTGCTGATAGAGGCACTGTTTATCAAGCACTACTTACTATGTGCCAGACATCAAATAGAAGCACAAAACTTTTGAAAATATGATTGAATAGGAATTTTACAAATGAGGAAATTGAAGTTCAGAGGATTTCACAGATCAAAAAGTCAGGTAGAGAGAGGTTAATGACTTGCTAAGACCACACAGTGAGGCAGAGTCAGGATTTCAATGCAGGTCTGAGAAAATTTAGTCTCTTTCTATTTATACTGTCTGTTTTGCCTGTTTCAAAGAAGTTTAACTTAAATGTGCACATGACATTTTTTACCTTTGTGCAGTATAGTTTAATAGTATTTAAACATGACATTTAGTTTTTATTTCTCTGTGCAGTTAAAAAAACTCTAAAGACTTCAGAATAACTTCTTTTTATTTAGTCATCATTACCATTTATATAGTCCACTTGTTTTCTAATCAACTTATGTGTGTTCTTGGTGAAAGTACTCATTCCTCTTGGCCTCATTATGAATTTATACTTTTGAATGTTTTAATGACAAAGCAGTTACATTTGGGGATTTTGTGTTCATTGGTTTAAAAATACTTAAGTGTGTGTTATTTATGCTCTCATTACACATGTGTATCCATAAATAAGATGTTTTATTTAGCATATTCTGGCTATATTTAAATGTTATTACATTGCATTTGCCTTGCCATAATTTGCCTTTTTCATTTAATGTTATATCTATGAGATTTATCCTATGGATAATTATAACTCCTTTTTATCGATTTTTTCCCCTCTGCTTCATGGTATTTCATTATAAGAACATTACAAAACTTTCTTGTCCATGGTCTTATTGATGAATATCTAGGATGTTTCTTTTTTTTTTTTAATTGTGACTAGAACATTCTCATACATGCTTTGAGACATATTTGTCTGTGTTTCTCTAAACTAAACACACAGATGTGGAAGTACTAGATTATAATGTCTATTTTACATTTTGAAATGGTAATCCAGTAGGTTAGTTAACATATTCTTCACCTCATGTAAGTACCACTTTTTTGCTGTTGGTGTTATGGTGAGAAAATTTAAGGTCTACCCTCTCTTAGCAACTTTCACATGTACAATGTACTGTTATTAACTACAGTCACCATGCTGCACATTAGATCCCCAGAATTGCTCCTTTCGTAACTGGAAGGTTGTACTCTTTGACCGACAACTCTTCCTGTATACCCCAACCCATGGCAACCATCAGTTTACTCTCTCTGTTAATATGAGTTCAGTTTATTTTAGATTCCACATTTAGGTGAGATCTATAGCATTTGTCTTTCTCTGTCTCACTTATTTCACTTAGAGTAATGTCCTCAAAGTCCATTCATGTTGTTACAAATGGCAGGATTTCCTTCTTTTTTTTTAAATGACTGAATAGTATTCTACTGTGTGTGAATAGTATTCTACTGTGTGTGTGTGTGTATATATATATATATATATATACACACACATATATATGTATACACACAAACATATATATATCATGTTTTCTTTTTTTTTCAGCTACCGCTTTATTAAAATAATCAGATATAGCAACTAGATTCCTCCTGAACCCCTGCCATTTCATATGATCTGAACATCTTTGACCTTGAAGATTGGGACAGTACATGGGAGAAACATTAAGACTCATATACTCCTCCTTTCTGATGCAGGGGATTTTAAGGACTAGACTGTCAGGATGGGTGCCCTCGATCCCTTCAAGTGGAATAGGTCATTGATTTGATTAACCCTATTATGAGATAGATTTTTTTTAGTTTATTGATACCCGGGTCTATGGCAGAGAAATCTAAAAGTTAGAGTTGAGGAAGAGCAGGAAGGGAACGTAGCTCCAGAAGACTGCTATGGATGTTGGAGAACCATTGTTAGTGTATAAGAGAAGAATAATGAAATCTGAAGAATTCCATAATGTTTACTTACAGATGGAAACCAAAGTCTACATGTGGCACAGGTCCAGGATCTCTATGCTTTGGAATCAGGGAAGGAATTAAATAACTCTGGATGCTGTGGTCTAATTGACATCTAAAACTCAATACTCTTGATGTTCTTATCCACAAGATATCTATATTTATATGTTTTTTATTAACATAAGATCTTATCCATAAGATATCTATATTTTTATGTTTTTTTAATAAACAACTGTAGTCATAGTCTTCTTACTTTTGACCATGGGAGAGGAGGTGAGCCCTCTGCATTTCTTGTAGAGTGCACTGCATATTTGATGGCTAGAGTGGAGGTCATACCCAGGTGAGGGTTTGGGGCTTTCCATGACTGGAAATTGTGCACAGGACTGGAGTCTCATGGCTTCTTTCTCCATCCTTAGTTTTGCCTGCTTAGTGCTTGAACTGTTGCAAATGCAGCCTCTACTAGTCTGAAGCCCACATATCCCCAGTACATCTTGAGGGAATGAGGTTTGGATTCTTGCATGTCCAGGGCTGCAGGCAGGACCTATGTTTTCTTTATCCATTTATCCACTGGTGGATACTTAGGTTTTTCCACGTCTTGGCTATTGGAGTGATCATGGGGATGCAGGTTATTTCTTCAAGATAGCGACTTCATTTCCTTCAGATAAATATCCAGTAGTGGGATTACTGGATCATATAGTACTTCTGTTTTTAATTTTTTGAGGAACCTCCATACTGTTTTCTGAAGAGACTGTACCAATTTACATTCCTACCAAGAGTATATAAGGGTTTCTTTTTCTCTTCCCTTTTTTTCTTGTCTTTTTGATACTAACTATACTATCAAGTATAAGATGATACCTCATTGTGGTTTTGATTTGCATTTCCCTAATGATTAACAATGTTAAACACCTTTTCATGCACTTTTAACCATTTATATGTCTTTTTTTTGGACAAATGTCTATTCAGGCCATTTGCTTGTTTTTAATTGGATCATTTGTGGGTTTTCCTTTCCTTTTTACTTTTTTTCCCCCTCTTCTTTTTTTATATTTTTGCTATTGAGTTGTAGGAATTAACTGTTTTGTAGAGGACCCCATAGCAGATATATGGCTTGCAATGATCTTCCTCCATTCTGTAGTTTGCTTTTTTATTTTGTTGATTATTTCTTTTGCTGTGAAGAAGCCTTTCAGTTTGATTTAGTCCCACATGTTGGCTTTTGCTTTCATTGCTTATATTCTTGATATCTTTCCAAAAAATTGTTGCCAAGTCCATGTCAAGAACTTTATCCCTGTGTTTTCTTTTAGGGGTCTTTTGTTTCAGTCTCTACATTCAGGCCTTCCTTAATATATTTTGAGTTAAGTTTTGTGAGTGATTTAAGGTAATGAAAAAAAATTCGTTTTTTTGGATATGAATATCTAGTTTTCCCAATACTATTTGTTAAAGAGACTGTCCTTTCCTTAATGAGTATTCTAGGCTCCCTTATCAAATATTAATTGACCATATATGCATGGGTGTATTTCAGTGCTCTCAATTATGTTCCATTGGTCTGTTTTGGTACTATTTTGATTACTACAGATTTATAATATAGTTTGAAATCAGGAAGTGTGATTACTCCACCTTTATTCTTTCCCAAGATTGCTTTGGCTATTCAGGGTCTTTTGTGGTTCCATATAAATTTTTGCATTTTGTAAAAAAAATTTCTGTGAAAAATGCCATTGGAAATTTGATAGGGATTGCATTGAATCTGTAGATGGATTTGGGTAATATAGACATTTTAAGAATGTTAATTCTTAAATCCACAAACCTGGGATATCTTTCCTTTAATTTGCATCTTCTTCAATTTATTTTATTAATAATGTCTTATAGTTTTCAGTGTACGGGTTTTTTACCTCCTTGGTTAAAATTATTCATAAGTATTTTATTCTTTTTTCATAAGATTTTATTTATTTATTTGACAGAGAAAGAGAGCACAGGCAAGTGGAGCAGCAGGCTCCCCGCTGAGCAAGGAGCCCAATGCAGGGCTCAATCCCAGGACCCTGGGATCATGACCTGAGCTGAAGGCAGACTCATAACCAACTGAGCCACCCACAGCCCCAGTATTTTATTCTTTTTGATGCATTGTAAATTATATTGTATTCTTTACAATAGTCCCCCCTTATTCGGGGGGATACATTCCAAATCCTCAGTGGATCCCTGAAACCTTGGATAGTACCAAACTCTCTATATATTATGTTTTTTTCCTATATATACACATACCCATGATAAAGTTTATCTTATAAATTAGACACAGTAAGAATTAATAACAATAACTAATAATAAAATAGAATAATTATAACAATATATTATAATAAAAGTGTGAATGTGGTATGTATCTCTCACTTCCTCTCATATTCAAAATATCATACTATACTCATTATTCTTGTGATGATGTGTGTTGATAACATACTTAGATGACGAAATGAGGTGGATGATGTAGGCATTGTGATGTAGCACTAAGCTACTATTGACCATCCGATGATAAGTCTAAAGGAAGATCGTCTGCTTCTGGACTGTGGTTGACTGTGGCTAAGTGAAACTGGGAAAAACAAAATTGTGTATTGAGGTGGGACTGCTGTATTTCTTTTTCAGATTGTTCATAGTGTATGGAAACACAACTGATTTTTTTATGTTCACTTTGTATCCCTGTGACTTTACTGGACTCATTTATTAGTTCTAATGTTTTAGTGGAGTCTTTAGACTTTTTTATATATAAGATTATGCTATCTTCAGAAAAGACAGTTTTACTTCTTCCTTTACAATTTGGATGCCTTTTATTTCTTTTTCTTTCTTAATTGGTCTGGCTAGGAGTTCCAGTATTATGTTGAATAGGAGCGGTGAGAGTAAGCACCCTTGTCTTATTCCCCATCTTAGAGGGATAAGGAACATTTTACCATTGATTATTATGCTAGTATGTGTTTGTTGTATCTGGCCCTTATTATGTTGAGGTATGTTCTTTCTATATCTGGTTTGTTGAGAATTTTTAGCCTGAAAGGATGTTGAAATTTGTTGAATGCCTTTTCTGCATTGATTGAGATGTTGTATGATTTTTATCTTCCATTTTATTGATATAATTTACCACATTGATTGATTTGCATATGTTGAAACACCCTCGCATCCCAGAGATAGGTTCCACTTGATCGTGGTGTATGATCCTTTAAATATATTGTTGAATTTTGTTTGCTAATATTTTGTTCAAGATTTTTACATCTATATTCATCAGGGATATTTCCTTGTAATTTTCTTTTCTTGTGGTATTCTTGTCTGATTTTGATATCAGGGTAAGGCTGGTTTTGTAAAATGAGTTTGGGAGTGATACCTTTTCTTCAATTTTTTGGAAGACTTTGGGAAGGAATGGCTTAATTCTTCTTTAAACATTTGGTAGAATTCACCAGTGAAACCATCATGTCCTGGGCTTTTCTTTGTTGGGAAGTTTTTTTTTTTAAAGATTTTATTTATTCACTTGACAGAGATAGAGACAGCCAGCGAG
The DNA here is from genome assembly GCF_002007445.2 of Ailuropoda melanoleuca. Classification (NCBI taxonomy): domain Eukaryota; kingdom Metazoa; phylum Chordata; class Mammalia; order Carnivora; family Ursidae; genus Ailuropoda; species Ailuropoda melanoleuca. The sequence continues at coordinate 44,393,062 of NC_048225.1, forward strand.
AGAGGGAACACAAGCAGGGGGAGTGGGAGAGGAAGAAGCAGCCTCCCAGCTGAGGAGCCTGATGTGGGGCTCGATCCCAGAACACCGGGATCACGCCCTGAGCCAAAGGCAGATGCTTAACAGTCGTTAAGCCACCCAGGCGCCCCTTTGTTGGGAAGTTTTTGATTACCGATTCACTCTCCTTACTAGTAATTGATCTGTTCAGTTTCATGAATCAATCTTCATGATTCAGTCTTAGTAGGTTGTGTGTTTCTAGGAATTTTCCTTTTCTTCCAGATTGTCCAATTTGTTGGTGTATAATTGTTGATAGTAGTGTCTTATGATCCTTTGTATTTCTGTGGTATCAGTTCTAATGTCTCCTCTTTATAATTTTAATTTTGGGGTACTTTCTTTTTCTTGAGAAGTCTAGCTAAAGGTTTGTCAATTGTGTTTATCTTTTTAAAAAACAAATTTGTAATGTTGTTAATCTTTTCTGTTGTTTTTCTATTCTCTGTTTCATTTATATCTACTCTGATCTTTGTTATTTCCTTCCTTCTGCTAACTTTGGGGCCTAGCTTGTTCTTGTTTTTCTAGTTCCATATGGCATAAATTTATGTTTCTTATTTGACATCTTTTTTGTTTTTTTGCATTTATTAATATGAACTTACCTTTTAGAATTGCTTTTCCTGCATCCCATAAGTTTCTGTTTTTTGTTTGTTTCAAGATATTTTTGATTTCCCTTTTAATTTCTTCTTTGACACTTTGGTTGTTCAGGAGTATGTTGTTTAATTTCTACATATTTATTAATATTCCAGTTTTCCTCCTGTTATTGATTTCTAGTTTCGTACCATTGTGGTTAGAAAGATGCTTGGTGTGATTTCATGCTTTTACAATTTGCTAAGACTTGTTTTGTGTTCTAACATATGACCTATTCTGGAGGATATTCTGTGTGTACTTGAGAAGAATGTGTACTCCATTGCTGTTGGATGGAGTGTTCTGTATAAGCCTGTTAGGTCCATTTGGTTTCAAGTATAGTTCATGTCCAATGTTTCTTTATTAATTTATATCTGGGCAATCCATCCTGTGTTGTCCCCTACTATTATTGTATTATTGTCTATTTTTCCCTTCAGATCTGTCAGTATTTAAAAAAATATTTAGGTGCTCTGTTGTTGGGTGCATATATATTTACAATTGCTGTACTGTCTTGATGAATCCACCCCTTTATCATTATGTAATGACCCTCTTTGTCTCTTGTTACAGTTTTTTTACATTTAACTAATTATTAATTAATTATTTTTAAAGATTTTATTTATTTATTTGTCAGCGAGAAAGAGAGCAAAAGCAGGGGGAGCGGCAGTAGAGGGAGAAGCAGGCTCCCTGCTGAGTAGGGAGCCAGATGTGAGACTTGATTCTAGGACCCTGAGATCATGACCTGAGCTGAAGGCAGACGCTGACTAGGTCACCCAGGCATCCCTCGTTACTTTTTTTTTTTTTTTACTAAAACTGTTTTGTTTGAATTAAGTATAGCTACCCCTGCTCTCTTTTGGTTTCCATTTGTATGGGTATATATTTTTAGTCTTCACTTTTAGTCTGTATGTGTCTTTAAAGCTGAAATGTATCTCCAGTAGAAGTACAGAAATGGGTCTTTTTAAAAATTGTTAATCAATTCAGTCACTCTATGCCTTTTATAGAGAATTTAGTCCATTTAAATTTAAATTAATTACTGATAGGGAAGGACCTACTAATGCAATCTTATTGTTTTCTGGCTCTTTTGTGATTCCTTTGTTTCTTCCTCTTTTGCTGTCTTCCTTTGTGAATTGGTGATATTCTCTAACGGTATGCTTTGATTCCCTTTTCTTTATCTTGTGTATATTTACAGTAAGTTTTTTTCTTTGTAATTACCACGAGACCGACAGAAAACCTCTTACAGATATAACAGTCTATTTTAGGCTAAAAACAACTTCAATTGCGTGTAAAAACTGTATTTACCACCACCCTCATTTTCCATGATGTCACAGTTTATATCTTTTCCTATTGTGTATCCATTAACAAATTATTATAGATGTAGTTATTTTTAGTGCTTCAGTTCTTTAACCCTTATACTAGGGTTAAGAGATTAATACACAACCACATTACAGCATTGGAACATTCTGAATGTGGCCACATACTTCGTTTCACCAGTGTGTTTTATATTTTCATATGTCTTCATGCTACTAATTAGCACCTTATCATTTCAGCTTGTAGAACTTCTTTCAATATTTCATTTAAGGTGGTCTAGTGGTGATGAACTCCCTCTGCTTTTGGTTTTTCTTTTTGGAAAAACTTATCTTACCTTTGTTTCTGAAGGACAACTTTGTGGGGTAAGGTGTTGGTTGGCATTTTTTTTTTTCTATCAGCACTTCAAGTATTTCATCCACTCTCTCCTGGCCTGCAAACTTTTCCCTGAGAAACTTGCAGACAGTCTTAAGTGGGTTCTCTTGTAATTATGTGACAGGGAACATTTCTTGTCTCTTGCTGCTTTTATTACTCTGTGTTTGATTTTTGAGTTTTATTATCTTTGTCTTGGAGAAGATCTATTTGGGTTGAATTTGTTTGGGGATATACTAGTTTCATGAACTTGGATATCCAAATCTCTCCAGATTTGAGAAGTTCTCAGCCATTACTTTTTAAAATAAACTTTATGCCTCTTTCTCTCTTTTAATACTCCAATGATACATAGTTTCTTCTAATGATATCCTATAACTCCCACAGAGTTTCTTCATTCCATTTCATCCTTCTTTTCTTTTTGCTCATGTGGTTGGATAATTTCAAATAATCTGTCTTTAGTTTATTCTTTTTACTGATTGGTCAAGTCTGATTGAAGCTCTCTATTGAATTCTTCAGCTCCACAATTTGTCTTTCTTTTTAAGTTTTTGATCTCTTTGTTGAACTTCTCATTTTGCTCTTGTATTGTTTCTTGATTTTTAAAAATTGTTCTGCTATGTTCTCTTGTAGCTCCTTGAGCATCTTTAGAATAATTATTTTGAATTCTTTGCCCCACAGTTGTGTATCTCCCTTTTTTTTTAAGGTCAGTTACTGGAAGTTTACTATGTTCTAGGTGGGATCATGTTTCCCTAATTCTTTGAGATTTCTGTAACTTTGCATAGGTATCTTCACTTTTATTTTATTTTTTGAAGATTTTATTTATTTATTTGACAGAGAGAGAGAGAGTATAAGTAGTGGGAGTGGCAGAGGGAGAGGGAGAAGGAGAGGCAGGCTCCCCGCTGGGCAGGGAGCCTGATGTGTGGCTCCATCCCAGGACCCTGGGATCATGAGCTGAGCCAAAGGCAGATGCTTAACTGACTGAGCCACCTAGGCACTCTGGTATCTTCACTTGTAAAGAAAAAGTAATCTTTTCAAAACTTTATGGATAAATTTTGGTAAGACAAGATGTTCACCTATAGGTGGGAGCATTCTGGAATATTCTGTAATCCCAAGACTACTGGTGTTAGGCACCAAGTGCCAGGGTTATGTGTCTTCTTTTTTTTATTTTTAAAGATTTTATTTATTTATTCAACAGGGATAGAGACAGCCAGCGAGAGAGGGAACACAAGCAGGGGGAGTGGGAGAGGAAGAAGCAGGCTCATAGCAGAGGAGCCTGATGTGGGGCTCGATCCCATAACGCCGGGATCACGCCCTGAGCCGAAGGCAGACGCTTAACCGCTGTGCCACCCAGGTGCCCCAAGGGTTATGTGTCTTCTTGGCTCAGGCTTCTGGGATCCACAAAATTGACTACTGTGTGATCCTTGCTGAGGGTTGTGGGGACTCGTCAGTGGTTGTAAGGGCTGTTGGGGTCCTCCGTGACACTTTCATGTCTATTGCATAGGCACAGGTAGCAGTGGTAGCCAGAGGTGGTGGTGTGCACAAGGCTCGAGGGACTGGCTGCAGGTGCCTTTGTAGTGGCAGGGTGGCAGCAGACACACCTGTAGTGGTTAAGGCTGGGGACAACTTTAGATACAATAGCAGCTGTAGAGACCCTGGTCATTGGTGTGCACTTGTGTGGGTGTAGGGGCTAACTGTGGGTGCGTACAGAGTAGTAGAGGCCATTAGTGGGAGTTGGGCCATTGGTGTGTAGGTTCACAGCTATAGGGGTTAGTCACAAGCATATGAACAATAGTGGGTGTCAGCCAGGGGTTTAGGCTGGCATCTTGCACATGTGTAGCAGTAGAGGCTGGGGCTGGCTGTGGGGTTTTTGTCTTGAGCTCAAGCAGAAGTAGGGGAGAGGTTCAAGTGTCTGCAACTGTGAAAACCTGTGGAGTGGACCGTCAGCAACAGAATCTGCGGGGGTCTGTGGCAGCTGTGATAGCTGTTGTTTTCTTCACCTGTGAATGCTGCTGGGTTCCTCCGTGGAGCAGTCTGCTAGAGTCTGTGATGAGGTTCAGTGATAAAAGCTGTGTGAATCTGTAGTGTTGAAGAGGGCTGTTGAGGTCCTCTGCAGAGCAGGCCACTCAGCCCTATGGTCATGTCTGCTCCATGGCTGTTATTGGGAGCTCCTGACGTTTTTTTCCACTTCCCAAATATATCTATATCTAGACATCTCAACTTTGCTGATGTTGGTAGTATCAAACCAAAGCGGGTCCTCCATGGAGTTCCCTAAAAGGCTGGAGAAGCTGGTCATTCTCATGCTGTCCTTTTCCCAGTGAAGGTAACTCTTTTGGGGTATAGAGAGTTCCCTTTTACTACTGAGCAGTGCTGGCCTGGAAGACGGGATGATGCGGCAAAGTGAAACTGTTTTTCCTCTGCTTTTGTGTATAGTTAGTTTCAGGTGTTTTGTTACAAGGTATTGAAGTTTCTTAAGTGGATTCCTGAGCTCTCCTGGAGCTATTTTCAGTCTTGAATAGTTGTGTAATTATTGATCTCTGTAGGGGGATGGAGGCTGAGTTCTCCTTCGCCACCATTTTGGTGACATCACTCAGTTAAATATTCTCAATTCTAAATCCTTTGTTGGACATGTATAGAACAAGTATATTTTAGTCTGTGGTTTGCTTGTTCTCTTTTAAATGATGGCCTTTGATGCATAAATTAGAAGGTTTATATAGTTTACCTTAACCAATCTTTTTCTTCATGTTTTAATGCTTTCTCTGTCCTATTTACAAACTCTTTTCCTCTCAAGATTGTAACTATAAAGCTTTTTATGTTTTCTTCTAAAAATCTTAAAATTTTGCTTTCAAAATTTATGTCTTAGATCTATTTGGAATTTGTTTTAATGCATTAAGGAGTGAAAATTTGTGTTGACTTACTTAATTGGTCGAACAATCTACTATCGATTTTTTATTGCATATGCTGTGTGCAGTGCAATGTATGCTTTAGGAGATATAATTCCTTCCCTAAAAGAGAGAGATGGAACCAACATCATATCAGGTTCCATCATACAACCGTACTATGTCCTACTTATGTATTCTGTTAAAGCCTAGCAACTGTCCTGGTAGGTTGTTGTTATTTATCTTCATTTTACAAATAAATAAACTCAGGCTCTGAGAAGTGAAATAACTTGTTCAAGTTCACACAGTAAGTGGTAGAGTTGAAATTTTAGCTTAGATATCTCTGACAAACTAGACATTTGAGATAAGACAAAGATTATTGAGAAATTAAGTAATTTAGGACGATAACATACAGTGGGATAAAAAATATCTATGGTATGAATGAATATACTATGTGGTATCATAAGATAGTATTATAGAGATTAATCATCACATGTGGGCTTGGAGTACAGAAGTTCCCTTCTCTAAAGCGAAAAGTTCATTCTGTGTTGTAAGTTCGAATCTTCCATCTAGGAAATGGGGCTTGAGATGAAGCTTGAAAAAAATGGGAGAATCTGGTAGGATGGAATGAGGTAAGGATTGAGAGAAATATCAAAAGGGTTAATAAGCCAAAGCAGTATAGGTGGAGATATTTTAAAACTAATTTGGCATTAAGGATGGAGGGAATTGAAGACTCATTTGGCTTTGGTATAGAATAATTTTGGGAATTGAGACTGGGAATATAGGTTGCAGCCAAATTGTGTTGGATGTTCATTTTAATTCAGTACTTATTGAGGACTTACCATCTAGTACATTGTATTTGCTAACTCTTTCTTTGCTCTTTTTTTCATACAACCTACATCTAATCTATCAGGAAGTAGTTTAGAAATATCTTCAAAATCTGATTATTTCTACCACTTCAACTAGTTCCTCCCTGGTCCAAGTCATCATTCTCTCTTATTTATATTATTGTAATATCTTTATGCCTGGTCTCCTTGCTTCCTGTCTTGCCTCCCTTAGTTTCAACAGAGCATACAGAGGATTCTGTTAAAACGTAAGTCACATCACTCCACTGCTCAAAACTTATGAAGTCTTTACAATGGGTTATAGCACCCTATACAACTTTTGTTACCTTCCTGACCTGATTTGCTTCTCTCTTCACTTAAGTCATTCTCCTCTAGCCACATTGGCCTTCTTTTTGTTCTTATATGTCAGACTTTTGGACTTATTTCTGCTGCCTAGAATTTTCTTCCTTCAGATAGCAGTATGGTTTGCTCCTTCTACTCCTTTAAGTCTTCAAATATGACTGCAATGAGGCTATCCCTGGTCATCCTACTTAAAATTGCATTGTTTTCCTCCTTGCACTTCTTATTCCCTTCTCCTGCTTTATTTTCCTCTAAAGTATTTGTCATATTTGACAGTCCATATTTTGCATCTTTGCATCCCAATAAAATGTTAGGGGTTTTTTTCCTACCATATCTGTAGCATTTAGAACTTGCTGAATGAATGAATAGAGTGTTGAATGCATATATAATGGCTTGTTCTTCAATCAGAAGTGTTTTGAGCATTCTTTTTGTTTCAGCTCAACATATATATCAACTATAATAATCCTCATGCCTTTCCTTGGAATATGCCTCATTTATACATGCCTTTGTGACTTGGACTGTGCTGTCCTCACAGCCTGCATTGCCTTCCACTTACTTCCACACTGAAATCTCTTACTGACTATTTAGGGGAGGGGGGCGGGGGATTAGGATAGGCCAGTGATGGGTATTAAGGAGGGTATATATATATATATGTACTATATATATATGCAAACAATGAATCATGGAACACTACATCAAAAACTAATAATGTACTATATGGGGACTAACATAACATAATAAAAAATTAAAAAAAAAGAAGCAGTGGTGTATATATTTACAATGGAATACTACTCAGCCATAAAAAAAGAAATCTTACCATTTACATCAATGTGGATGCAACTGGAGGGTATTATACTGAACAAAATTAGTCAGAGAAAGACAATTATCACATGGTTTCACTCATATGTGAAATATAAGAAACAGTGCAGAGGATCATAGGGGAAGGGAGGGAAAACTGAGTGGGAAGTCATCAGAGAGGGAGAAAATCCATGAGAGACTCTTAACTACAGGAAACTAACTGAGGGTTGCTGGAGGGGAGGAGGGTGGGGGGATGGGGTAACTGGGTGATGGGCATTAAGGCGGGCACATGATGTGATGAGCACTGGGTGTTATATGTAACTGATGAATTGTTGAACTCTACATCTGAAACTAATGATGTACTATATATTGGCTTATTGAATTAAAAAAATAGACTCAGTATGATTAGCAAAATGAAAATGTAACCTACAGAATGTGGGGAAAATTTTTGCAAACCATATATTGGAATATATAAAAAAACCTCATACAACTCAATAACAAAAACACACACAAAAAACAATTCAATTAAAAAAATGGCAGAGGAACTAAATAGACATTTTTCCAAAGAAGATTTCCAAAGGGCTAGCAGGTACATGAAAAGATGTTGGAAGAAAAGAAAGATGTTGAACATCACTCATCATCAGGGAAATGCAAATCAAAACCACAATGAGATATCACCTTAATGAGATATCATATTGTATATATATATATATGTATTTATATAATGCAATATTATTCAGCCATGAGAAAGAAGAATATCCTGCCATTTGTGACAACATGGGTAGATTTCAAGCCCATTATGCTAAGTGAGTTATGTCAGAGAAAGACAAGTACTGTGTGATATCACTTATATGTGGAATTTATACAATGTCAAATATATTTTAAAAAAAGACACAGTACAAATGCTTCCATTTGGGAACCCTTAACAATAGTCCTTCCATTCTCAGGCATAATTTTTCTTTTCTTTATGGTATCACAGTACCTTCTATCACTTCTATTACATTCTATTCTATCCAACCCCCCTCCAACTTCTCCAGGTCAGAGAACTATATGTTAGGTTGTTCGTTTAAATATTTTACTTGTCCTAATGCATGGTAGGTGCCTTATGCAGAGTAAATGAATAATATTTTTGAAAGAATAAAAGAAACAATATAAATAAGTTATTAAATTAGTGCTGGAGATAGACTTTAAGAATACTTTTCTGTTGTTCTTTTATGATCTTGTCGAGTAAGGCTCATTGAGCTATCTGGAGTTTGAAGTTTGAAATATCTACCATATTACTATTTCTTGGCACTTGGATAGTATTAAATGATATACATAGCATGATTTGAAGCTTTTCCTATAGCACAGAGATCACTTGGTGAAAATGATATATTCCAGGTAGAGGTGATCAATCCTGGTTATCCAAGGGGATTGTTATTTGTTTAAGATTAAAAATGCTAATTTTTATTGTCTGTTTTTCACTCTCCAAATTGTATATTTATGTGTTTTATTTTCATCTTTTCCATGATCTTTTTTTGCTAAAAGCCTGTCTATTCCCTACCTCTTATTTATTTATTTATTTATTTTTGATTTGAAGAGAAATAGGAACATGGGGTTTGTCTATTCTGTTAGTCTTTTCAGGAAACCAGGTTTTAGTTTTGTGAATTTATCCTTTAAAATTTTCTGTAGCTTTGATTTCTGTTTTACTGTTTTCTGCTCTTTATTACTTCTTTCATTCTGTGTTCTTTGATTTTATATTTTTCTTCCTTCTTAATGAAGATACTTTGCTAGTTTATATTTGGCTTCTTTTCTTTCTAATATAAGCGTTTAAAGATATAAATTTTCTTCTTAGTGCTACTTTAGCTCTTCACTGTCCAATATGGTAGTTATGGGGCTATTCAAATTTAAATTAATTAAAATTAAATAAAATTTGCTTCCTTACCTGCATTAATCATGTGTCTATAGGCTACTCTATTTGAGCAGATAGACAACTGTTTTATCACTGCAGAAAGATCTATAGAACTTTTTAAAAATTTTTATTTGACTGAGTGAGCACTGGGAGGGGCAGAGGGAGAAGGAGAGAGAGAAACTTTAGCAGACTCCACATGGAGTGCAGAACTTGATCTCATGACCCTGAGATCATGACCTGAGCTGAAACCAAGAATCAGGCACGCTTAACTGACTGCACCACCCAGGCGCCCCAGTTCTACAGAACTTTTACTTAGAACTTTTTATAGACAATGTTGCTCTATATCTGTGTATTTGTAATTGAGAAAAGAACTCAAAAGAGCATAGTTTCCTCCTTGATATATTTTGTAAGTTGGATTTTTAGAAGAGTTCATTTTTTAGAAAATTCTTTAGAATTTAAAAATCTATCTTACCCTTTAGGACAGCACAGCCCATCTTTGTTTCCTGGTTCACCTATCAATTACTGAGAAAAATGGGTTTTAAAAACTCACCATGATTGGGAGCTTGATAATTTTTTCTTGTAATTTTGTCAAATTTTGCTCTATGCATTTTGAGGCTGTTGTAAGATATATATAGAATCAGGTTATTTTTTCAGTTTTTGTTTTATGCATTGAGAGGTCATGTTGTAAAATAAATATTGGTTCAGGCTTGTTCTATCTTCTTGGTAAATTTTTACTCTGATGATTACATAAATACTTTCTTTTAAAAAACTTATTTATAACTTAATTTTTTTAAAAACACATTCTTTACCAATAATAATCCTAGCTTTGAAGTGTATTTTAGCTCATACCAATGTAACTATACAACTTTTTTATTTAACTTTTTCATGAACTGCCTTTTTCACATGTTTGCTGCTAGCTTTTCTTCATTATCACACCTTAGGTATGTCTTTTGTAAGCAGCATATAGTTAGATTTTTAAAAAAATATAACAATTGAGTCTATCTTTTAAGTATCTATTCTTTTTACATTTATTGACGTTTCCCGTTTATTTGGAATTATTTCAACCATCTTATGTTTTTTTATTTACTAATTTTCCTGTTTCCTTTTCTTTCTTGCACTGTATTAGATTGATTATTTTCTTTATTCAATCTTCCTTTTATTTATTTAGAAGTTGTGATTTATTTTCTATTCTTGTAAGAGTTATCCTTATATTTTAACATGCCGATTTGACTCAATAAACTCTAAATTCAACCAGTATCTCTACTCTTTTTCTTAATCATAGAACACTATCTTTTTCATTTTTTCTATCTTCCATAAATTGTCTAGTATATTATTTTCATCTTGATTTTTAAATCTTTAAAAAGTGCTCATTATTTTAATACCTTGCTTTTATAGTCAAAGCTTTTTCAAATGTACTCACATATTTACTAATTTATTTCTTCATCCTGGGCTCTTCTTTTATGTTCAGTTTATTTCTTCATTAAGTATTTTCTTTAATGGTTGTTTTTTTAAAGCAAATATATACTAATGGTAAACTATACCTTTTTAAAATCTGTTTGAAACTGTTTTTCTTTCTTTCTGTACCTTTGAATCATTATTTAAGTGGGCGTAAAATTCAGGAATGATAATGACTTTACCTTATTATGTAGATATTATCCTATTATCATCCAGTGTCTATTGTTGCTCTTAAGTTATATTAGGTAAAAGGTTGGTATCCAAAATTTATAAAGAACTTATACAACTCAACACCCAAAAACCAAATAACCGATTTAAAAAATGGGCGGAAGACATGAGCAGACATTCCTTCATATCCAGATGGTCAACAGACACATGAAAAGATATTGAACATCACTCATCATCAGGGAAATGCAAATAAAAACCACAATAAAATATCCCCTCACACCTGTTGAAATGGCTAAAGTCAACAACACAAGAAAAAGCAAATGTTGGTGAGGATGTGGAGAAAAAGGAACCCTCATGGACTGTTGGTAGAAATGCAAACTGGTGCAGCCACTGTGGAAACAGTATGGAGGTTCCTAAAAAAGTGAAAAATAGAATTACTATATGATCCCAGTAATTCTACTACTGGGTATTTATCCAAAGAATACAAAAACACTAATTCAAAAAAATAAATGTACCCCTATGCTTTAGTGGAGCATTATTTACAATAGCCAAATTATGGCAGCAGCCCAGTGTCCTTCGATAGGTGAATAGATAAAGAAGAAGTGGTATATATGTAATGGAATATTACTCAACCATAAAAAGAATGAAATCTTGCCATTTGCAACAACATAGGTGGATCTAGGACATATAATGCTAAGTGAAGTAAGTCAGTCAGAGAAAGACAAATACTATATGATTTTACTCATATGTGGAATTTAAGAAACAAAACAAACAAAGGGGAAAAAAAAGACAAACCAAAAAACAGACTCTTTAACTATAGAGAACAATTGTTACCAGAGTGGGGAGGTGGTTACCAAAGGGGGGAGGTGGGTGGATTGATGGGTGAAATAGGTGAAGGGGATCTAGAGTACAATTATCTTGATGAACATTGAGTATTATATGGAATTGTTGAATCACTATATTGTACCACTGAAACTAATATAACACTGTATGTTAACTAACTGGATTTTTTTTTTTAAATGTCGTATTGTGGTTCAGTGTAGGTAATTTTATTTTTATAATCTAAGATTACTTTAATAATTCTTTGCCATTGGTGCCTACATTTATGTATTTGTTTTTAATTTTGTGTACTTATTCAACATAAAAAGTTATATCTTTTCATAAACTCTTGAAAAATGTCTGCCTTTAGTTTCTTTAAGAGTATTACCTCTCCCACATTGTTGCTATTTATTTTCTAGGACTTCTCTTAGGTATATATTGGACTTGATTATTCTAACCTTCGTATTTCTTAACCTTCTTTGTTCTTTTTCTCATCTTTATTGCTTTGTATTGCATTGGGGTAAGAATATTAAGACTGTTTATTCTATTTACTCGTGTTTCCTTCAGTATTGTCTAACCAGTTTTTAACCAAAGCCATTGAGTCCATTGAGTTATTATCAGTGACTACATATTTTCATATCTAGAACTTCTCTTTGATTCTTTTTCAAATTTGCCTATTTTTTTCTTCATGTTGTATTGTTTCTTCCTTATAGTTTTATGACTTATTTTATCCTTTTACACAGTTTAAATACTGCTATTTTATGGCCTATTTCAAATTGTTCTATTTTCTCAAGTTCCTAGGGTGCTCATCCTTCTGTTTGATATTTGCTATCTTTCATGGTAAATTATATTACTATGTTTTTGTGAATTTATATTTTAAATGCTAAGTTTTAAAAATCCAAATTTACTGTGGCCGATGTCAAAGAGGTTGCTGCCTATGTTCTCCTTTAGGATTTTGATGGATTCCTGTCTCACATCAAGGTCTTTCAACCATTTCAAGTTTATCTTTGAGTATGGTGTGAGAGAGTGGTCAAATTTCATTCTTTTGCATGTAGCTGTCCGATTTTCCCAGCAACTTATTGAAGAGACTGTCTTTTTTCCACTGGATGTTTTTTCCTGCTTTGTCAATGATTATTTGCCCAAAGAGCCAAGGGTCCATTTCTGGGTTCTCTATTCTGTTCCATTGGTCTATGTGTCTGTTTTTGTGCCAGTACCATGCTGTCTTTGTGATCACAGCTTTGTAGTACAGCTTTAAATCCGGCAACGTGATGCCCCCAGCTCTGTTTTTCCTTTTCAACAATTCCTTGGCGATTCGGGGCCTTTTCTGGTTCCACACAAATTTAAGGACTATTTNTGTGATGCCCCCAGCTCTGTTTTTCCTTTTCAACAATTCCTTGGCAATTCGGGGCCTTTTCTGGTTCCACACAAATTTAAGGACTATTTGTTCCAGTTCTTTGAAAAATGTCATTGGTATTTTGATCGGGATGGCATTGAAAGTGTAGATTGCTCTGGGTAGCATGGACATTTTAACTATGTTAATTCTTCCGATCCATGAGCATGGAATATTTTTCCATCTTTTTGTGTCTTCTTCAATGTCTTTCAAGAGTGATTTGTAGTTTCTAGAATATAGATCCTTTACGTTTCTGGTTAAGTTAATTCCTAGATAACGTATGATTTTTGGTGCTATTGTAAATGGAATGGATTCCGTAATTTCTCTCCAAAGGCAAGAGAAACAAAAGAAAAAATGAACTTGTGGGACTTCATCAAGATAAAAAGCTTCTGCACAGCCAAGGAAACAGTCAAAAAAACTAAGAGGCAGCCCACGGAATGGGAGAAGATATTTGCAAATGACACTACAGATAAAAGACTGGTATCCAAGATCTTCAAAGAACTTCTCAAACTCAGTACACGAGAAACAAATAAACAAATCATAAAATGGGCAGAAGNAGTACACGAGAAACAAATAAATCAAAAAATGGGCAAAAGATATGAACAGACCTTTTTCCAATGAAGACATACAAATGGCTAACAGACACATGAAAAATGTTCAAAATCATTAGCCACCAGGGAA
>NC_048225.1:44406766-44415804 GCF_002007445.2 Ailuropoda melanoleuca
TTAATATAATAAAATAAAATTAAAAAAAAACAGGTACAAATCTACTATCTCGAAGGGTTCCTGTGAGAACTGAATAAGGTAGTATATTAAGTACATAGTATAATGCTTGCCTTACAGAAAGTACCAAGATAATAGATCCTGCCATTATTATTATATATTCTCCGGTGCTTTCTATCATCACTGTCTCTGGTATGGTTCTCTCTCATGGAGTAAATACCAATACCTGGGGATGATTTTTTTTAACCTGCTCCCCACATTTCTCATCTCGCTTATCTTCCTTTTATCTCTCCTTAACCTTACATGGTGTATTAATGTGCTGTGAATATTCTGATGCTTTCTCTCTCCGTGAACATTATCTGTTAATGATACCTCACAATTCTGAAGGATGTTCAAGAAAAGCACAGTATTGCCTATTTTTCCTCTGACTAAATTTTCATTTTTTACCAGTTTTCAGTTATTATTGACTAATTTAGTATGAGGCCCTTGAAGCAAAGAATATATCCAATCTGAAGTATTCCATAGATCATCTAGATTGGTTTTTGTTCTTAGCTCTATAGCATGAGCCACTCCAGCCCCAAATTCTGTATATGGTGAACATATCTAACTAGAATAGTTTCCCCTATCAACTTTGGCAATACTGTCTATACGCTCTCGTTTAGTTCAACAAACATTTATTGGGTCCCTACTGTGCCAGTTGGGAATTACATTCACCTGCAAGTAATAGATACCTCAACATTGTGCTTATGAAATGAGGTTTTTTTTTTTCTCTTTGAAACAAGAAGTCCAGAGGAAAGCAGGTTGGTACTGATGCAGTAACTCTATTAGTTTATCAGTTTCTCATCTTCCTACTATCTTTCAGTTCTCCTGTTCATAACGTGGCTTTTGTCCTCATGGTTGTCATCTCATTATAGCAAGATAGCTACTACACATGCAAATTGCCAGGTTGGAAGTGTAAGAAATAAGGAAAAAAAATAATTGTCAGCATTAAATGAGGGAAAACTAAGCACATTCCCTTGTGCTTACTGCTCAGAACTGAGTCACAGTTACATAGTTCTACTACCTGAAAGGCAGTCTAAGAAAGTGAATATTTTAGCAGAAAAAAAAATGGGAAAAGGGATTTTGGGTAGGCAGCTGGCAGTGTTTATCACATCTATGTTGTGCTTAATACTGGGACAATATAAAGATAAATAAGTCACAGTTTTTTTTTTTCCACAGTCAAGGGAGAAAACATGGAGGGACATTATTATGAAAAGATATAATACTGACAAATTGATAATAATAGTTGAAATGTGGTATGATGGGAACACACAAGAGGAGAGGAGGGACTGAATCAACCTTCAATTTTGATCAAAATCAACCTACTGGTTACTGAATGTTCTAATACTCTTGGGGATGCAAAGAAGATTAAAACATATTTCTTCATTTTGGGGAGTGTGTTAGTTTTCTAGGGCTGTCATAGCAAAATACTGGAGACTAGGTGGCTTAACCAACAGAAGTTAATTTTTGCACAGTTCTAGAGGTAGAAATCCAAGATCAAGGTGCCAGCAGAAGTGATGTCTGGCGAAGGCTCTCCTGTTGGGTTGTAGACAACTGCTTTCTTGCTGCGTGCTCATGTTACCCCTTTTATGTTCGTGTGAAAGAACAAGCTCTTTCATCTCTTTTCTTATAAGGACACTAAACCTATCTGATCAGGCCCCCACCCTATGACCATTTAACCTTAATCACTTCCTTAGAAGTTCCATCTTTAAATACAGTCTTACTGGGGTTCAGGGCATCAACATATGAATTGTAGGAGGACACAAACATTCAGTCCATCCCAGGAGTTTATCACATGCTTGGCTGACCTCTCGCCTCTGCAGTTTCCATGTCTGAGGCTGTGTGTGGCTTGGAAAAGTGAAGACAGTAGAGACAGTGGAGGTCAAAACCAGGGAATATTCTCTCTGGTTTAAGTAAACACAATAAAAGCACTGAAATATTGGCTGAGTCCCTCCATCTTTGGTCTCCCTAGTCACAGGAGCTCAAGGATTTCTCTTATTCTCCCAGCATTGCTGTGCTGGACTGCGAAAGTGGCAGCGCACTGAGACTGTGTGTAGTAGACATCACCCAGGAAACTGCTAAGCTATTTTTTGCCCAGTGTCATGTTTTCTTGTCTTCCCTTTCCTTATAAAAATAAGTTTTGTCACAATTGTCAATACACCTGAAAGGAGAGAAGAATCTGTTTTCCCCGTCAACTATATTCTTTTCTCTCTTCTATTCATTTTGGCAAGCATCCTGATATTCAAATGGAGTATATAATAAACTTGAGGCTGAAAAAGGAAACCAAGAGAGGAAAGATGACAGGAAAGGTGTTTTACATCAAGCAGGGAGAAAAGATATATATATATATATATATATTCTATAGCCTTTCTGTCTTTATATATGCTGGATTCTGTAGTGTGTATAACTTCCACAGGAACCCAAGACCAACTAAAATAATTGCTATTTCTTGATGAAGAGTATATTAGGAATAGAAGCTGCTAAAAGAAAAATATCTTTGGGGCAATTCTTTGAAAAATTACCCTTCATTTTCTAGTGAAAGCTAACAGATAAGCACCACCAAAAATTAAAACAGAGCAAAGCAAATAACCCAAGCACAAAACACGAAACTCTAAAAGCATGAAACTCTAAAATTCCAACTGCCCCTCCTAAATAAAAACTTAACCACCAGCATCACCAACAACCAAACTCCCAAATACATATAAATTATAACACACCTAATCATGCTGTCAGTGTTTAGAAGCAGGAACTTAACTCGCAAGACCCTTCACAAAGAGCAGGGAACTAGAGCTTCTCTTTAGGACCTTCTAATGGAGAACAGCTGTGAAGAAATTGGAGCAGAGACAAAGCAAATTGATTAAAATATTGAAAAGTGGAGGATGATTTTGTAAAATAAAAGAATGACTTTTCCAACATGCAAAGATCTTGAGTGAATTTGTATGATACAAAAGGAATTATCACCAATTGTTTTCAGTTTCTACAGGGAACAACATAAAAATAAAACAGTAAAAAAAAATGCACTAGGTGCTTACTGCATGCCAGGTAGTGTGTTGTACACTATATAAATATTATTGAATTTCATCTTATTAAATTGTCACGATAATTCTATGAGTTAGATATTTTTACTGTCCGATTTAATAAATGTGGAAATTGTGGCTGAAGGGTGTTAAAAGCTTATAGGAAGTTATAAATAGTACCAAGTTGTAGCATCAGAATCAGGATCAGAACCATGCAAAGAGACGTGGAAAGAGTTCTGGGCAGTAGAACTAGAAATGTTAAAGCTTCAAGGTCAGGAAAAGTTTGGTATGTTTGTGTATTTGAAAGAAAGCCATTGCGGCTGATGTTCAATAATGACACTGATGAGATAGGCAAGGCTAGATAAGCTTGACCTTTCTTTTATGCCTAGTAAAGAATTTTATTTTTTATTTGATTTATTTATTTATTATTATTTTTTAAAGATCTTATTTATTTGTTTGACAGAGATGAGACAGCCAGCGAGAGAGGGAACACAAGCAGGGGGAGTGGGAGAGGAAGAAGCAGGCTCATAGTGGAAGAGCCTGATGTGGGGCTCGATCCCATAACGCTGGGATCACACCCTGAGCCGAAGGCAGACGCCCAACCGCGGTGCCACCCAGGTGCCCCAAGAATTTTATTTTAATCCATGGGCGTTAAGAAGCCTTTAAGCAGGAGAGTGACATGATCCAGTTTAATATTTTAAGATCATTCTGGCTGTTGTAGATCAGGTGGGTGTGTGGCTGTTGCTGAGTGAAGAGTGAAATCAATTATCTGTTGCAGTAATGTGAGTAAAAGATGATGGTGACATAGTCTGGTGGTGAAGATGGAGAAGTGGGTAGATTCAAGATATATATATTTTTAGGTAGTATATTTGAGATTTGGTGATGGGTTAGTTGTGGGTTAATGGTAGAGGGGTTGAAGAAATTATCAAGGCTAAGTACTGGAGTTTTGCAAGAATAACTGGGTCGATGGATGTATCATTTGCAGGTATGGGTTAGATTGAAAGATGAAGTCTGAGATGCGTGTTAAAAGTTCAGTTGGAGATATCATGTAGGGAGTTGGATATGTAGATTTTTGAACGTAAAAGATAATTTTGGGTTGGTGATACACATTTGGGAGATGTTGGTGTATGATATTTAAATCCATGAGAATAATTGAGATTTCCTAGTGTTACAGGATTTTTTCTCTGTCGATTCCTGTGGTTCTTGGTCACGCCTCTTCGGAAGAATAAAGAGGTAGACCAGACAGAGTGGTGGGCAGCAAAGGAAGGTTTATTGAGTGATAGCAAAGTGATAGTACAAAGCTTCCAAGGAGGGAGGGGACCCAAGAGGGTTGCCACCAGAGTTTTTAAGTCTAGGGGTTTTTATGGGCTTGTTGGCAGGCTTTTAATCTGATTAACCCTCCCTACACGTGTCATCCAATCAGGTTTTTGTCACATGGGAAAGGGTGGAGGACTCCTTCCAGGATGGTGTAAAATCCTTTTAAGGGTGGTTTCCTTTTAGGGCAGGAGGCCACTTGTCCCTATCTGCCTGCCTTCCAACTATCCTTCATCACTAAGAAGTGAGTTAGGAGAGGAGAAGAGTAAGGAGAGGGTTAGAAACAAACTCCGAACAGCTCCAGTATTTAGAAATAGGGAGGAGGAGGAACAGACAAAGGGGTTACAAAAAGAAAAACCAGAAGAATAGGAGGGAAACAGGTTATGGAGTTTTAGAATGCAGTTATAGTCATATTATGGAAGCCAAGAAAATAAAAGAACGAAAGAGAATTCAACTCCTTTGAAAGCTTCTGAAAGGTCAAATAAAATGACTCATGGAAAACGGCAGATGAGTTTGACTTTTGTGAGTATAGTTTTAATGTCGTGATGGACGTAAAAGCCAGTCTGGAGTAGGCTGAAGAGTGAATTGAGTTCCATTACCAGAAAAATTGCAGATAAGATGTCCTGAGAAAACCCCTGATGTAAAACACCTAGAAATACTAGATAGAAGAGCAACAGTAATGTTATTTGCACAGGTAAGCGCACAAGTAAGTAGGAGAAATCCCTGGGGGCCAAAAAAGGAATTGGAAATCAGAGTTGTAGGTGGTTGCTGATATCATGGCTGTCCCTGAGAGCGTTTGCTGATTTTAATGACTCTAATGACTATGGCAGGGCTGGAGAAAAAGGATCCCTGCTCTCACACAGGTGGAATTGTATTTCTGAAAACCCACAGAAAGCCATGACTTTACCTTTATGATTCATGTGAGGGTGGAGTTGAAAATATTATATCTCCCTGTCAGTTAAGGATGATAACAAGGCAAATTGTATCTTGTGGGCTTGGCCCTGAGTAGAAAACAATATACATATCTGCCTTGAGAATTGATAACAACAAAGGCCTACCCTCATGTGACTTTTAGTTTAGAATTTGTGTCATTTTTGTGGTCTGCGTAATCCAGAGCTGAGAAAAATAAAGTTTTTAAGTAGTTCTGGGTTGATAGCACTTTTGGGTGATTGGCAGAAGCAAACACCTATCATCCTTCACTGAATGCAGCTTCAATCCAGGCTTCACAATTTCCTCAGAAAAAACTTCAAGAAAACATGAACTGGGAATCCAGATTACAAAATTCATGAGAAATATGTCACCATGAGTGAGACTCAGAAGAAAATATCCCTAAACTCTTTGGATAATGTTTAAAATGTTTAAATAAAGAACGGACTAAGTATAAGAAGGGAACGAGATGCAGTAAGAGATGAGGCAGGTTAGGATATACAAAATAGAACTTCTAAAGATGAAGATTACAATAATTGAAATAAAAAAGTTAATTAGAGGTTAATGAGACAAGAGATGAAATTGTAGAAATTGTCACCAAGAGATGAAAAAACGTTGAAGAGAGATTAAGAGGCATTAGAATGAGAAAGCCTGATCCCTCTCCTAGTAGTTGCAGAAGAGATTAGAAATCATGTGGCAGAAGCAATTGGCAAGACCTGAATGAGAATTTTCCAGAATTGGTGAAGGACAAAATTCTCTGTTTCAGGAAGCACAGAAAATCCCAACCAAGAAAAATAAACATATTAGAAAAGAAGAAAGGACGGAAATTAATGGCCTGGGAATTTAGAAAGTTGGAAAAAGGACAGAATAAACTCAATAAATAGTAAAGAAGAAAATAACACAGTGGAAAAGACACTGAAAAAGAAAATAAACAGAATAAAGAGAACATTAAGGTAAATCAGCTTCTGGCCAGTTTGATAACAGAGAGGGAGAGAGTGAGAGAGAGAATGAGAAAAAGAAGGAGGGAGGGAGGGTGGCGAGGGAGGAAAGAACACAATTAAGAATGAAAAATGGGAACTACTTTAAATGTGTCAGTGTTTGATAAGCTAAAAGGAGAGAAAAGATCAAGGCCATGTGTAAGTGATTCAAGTATAGATGTCAATGTGTACTTATGGTCCTGTTTCCTTGAAAGCAATATAGTTAAGATAGATTTGGAATACGGTGTCCTAAAAACCCTGCCCTTATCTGAAACTATTTGCCTGGGTCCTAAATAAAGGCTGCTTATCTGTGTCAAAGTGACTTAGATCCTCCAGGAAAGAGTGGGATATTTTATTCTTACTGATATAATTTCAAAAGCAGTCTCTGATCATTTATGATTTTAGAGTAAAAAGTTTCTCAGTGAATGGAAAGCAATAGTCATTGAAAAAAAGGAGTTGTTATGACATTTTATAGCTACAGCATGTCCTTGGAAGAAATATTGCTTCCTATTAAATTTGCAGCTGGCTTTATCTGGGTTTATAGTCCAGTTTTATGAATGACAGGGCAGATTTATTATGTCCAATTTTTTTTTTAACTTTTTCAGCACAAATCTGGTCTCAGGGCCTCTGCTCAACATTTGAAATTTCAAGGAGAATTGAGGAAATGTTAGAATATCAAATATAGTGTTTTAAAAAAGAAACTAGTAAACTTGATGTTGCTTGTTAGTATTCTTAGATNAGGAAATGTTAGAATATCAAATATAGTGTTTTAAAAAAGAAACTAGTAAACTTGATGTTGCTTGTTAGTATTGTTAGATTAGAAAATCATTGATATCCTTTTCTCATAGGGTTTTTTAAATTGGTAGATTAGGAAAATTATTCCTCATCTTTGTAATATGCTTCCAAATGTACAAATTATTTTAATTTTGATTATCTCGTTTGATTCTCACTATGAACTTCTTAATTTTCATATTAGGAATTGAGGCTAAGAAATGCTAAGGAACTTGCTCAGGGTCATGTAGCAGACTTATCTGTCTTTAAGGTCCATGATTTATCCATTGCTCTGGGCTGCCTTCAAGTTGAAAGAATTCCTGAGAATTAGACATTTGGGAAGAAATTTGCAAGGAGGTGATTGTGTTTTTTGTTTTGTTTTGTTTATCTCAAAATCGTTCTTTTCTCTTCCCCATTTTTATTGATATACAACTCTAACTTCAGTTAACTTTCCAAAATGAAAATTCCCAAGCGTTCTCTGATTCTTGAGATTTAACCATGTTCATAGTTTTTTTTTTAAAGATTTTATTTATTTATTTGACAGAGATAGAGACAGCCAGGGAGAGAGGGAACACAAGCAGGGGGAGTGGGAGAGGAAGAAGCAGGCTCACAGCAGAGGAGCCTGATGTGGGGCTCGATCCCATAACCCTGGGATCACGCCCTGAGCCGAAGGCAGATGCTTAACCGCTGTGCCACCCAGGCGCCCCTAACCATGTTCATATTTTTATTTGGGAACTTTTAAGCTTCAAATTTTCACATGAGTGTTTAGGGTCATTATTGTAATAATAATAATAAATAAATGTAATAATAAATGTATGTAATAATAATCATTACATAATAATTATCCTAATAATAAAAACAAAATGTGTTTTAGTTTTCTAAGGCTACTGGAACAAATGACACAGATGGCGTAGCTTAAACAACAGAAGTTAGTTTTCTCACAAATCTGGAGAGTAGAGTCCAAGATCAAGGTGTCAGCAGAGTTGGTTTCTTCTGAACCTTTTTTCTTGGCTTGCATTATGGCTGTTTTCTGTCTTTGTTTTTAAATAATCTTTCCCCTGAGTGTATCTGTGTCCTAATCTCTTCTATGACACCAGTCATGTTGGATTAGGGCGTACCCTAATTACCTCATTTAATTAACTTAAATACCTCTTTATTTCCAAATATAATCAGATTTTGAGGTACTGGGAGTCAGGGACTTCAAAATAAGAATTTTGGTATGGGGGGAGAGAAACAATTTAGCCCGTAACAGATATATTGTTTATCATATTTCTGGAGTTTATTACAGTTATTACAGTTTGTTATAGTTTCTAAAACTTAGTATTTGTTGAATTAAAAAAAGGAAGTTAAATTATCAGGATGGGAGAAGTTTGAAGACTTGAAATCATCATAAACGTAAGATTTACTATCAGTCAAAATACTGTCAGTTACTGGGACTCATTCTCCCTGTAGGGCTGATAGCTTAATGATCTTCAAACTTTTGGGGTAACCATTTCTCACTTCAGCCATTCACTTTTTTATCCTACCTAATTGGTGTGTTGTCAAAATTGTAGCCATCTTACTCAGCAAAGTGAAATTACCTGAAATAATAAAACAAAGGGGCAGATTTCTCATATGAATAGTTAAATTTAGAAGCCAATTTAGTTACACATAAAAGATTAAGTGGAACAGCTACTTACTGATAATTACATTACAATTTGACTTTTTATACAATCAGTGAACATTCTGTTGTCTTTTCTCTTTCTAAATAATGTAACATAACTGTGATTCATTAGACTAAAAGGTTTTGTTAAAATAGCAGAATGTATTTTTCTTTAATATAAAAATGTTTTTAATTAAAACTTTACCATTTAAAAATAAATTTATATTCTAGGGTCGCCTGGTTGGCTCAGTTGGTTAAGCATCTGCCTTCAGCTTAGGTCATGATCCTGGAGTGCTGGGATTGAGCCCCAAGTCAGGCTCCCTGCTCAGCAGAGAGCCTGGTTCTCCCTCTCCC
>NC_048225.1:44779815-44803700 GCF_002007445.2 Ailuropoda melanoleuca
CGCTCCCGGAGCTCCCTTCTCAGCCTGCTGTCTCAAGCGTGCGGGTCCGCGGTCTGTCCGCTCCCCCTTGCAGGTGGCTACCGCTTCCCGGCGCCCTGACACGGCGGCTCCCTCCCCCTTCTGTTTAGCTTCCGATATCTGTGCGCGGTTTCACGGCTCCCCGCTTCGTACCTCGATACTCAGCGCTGGAGATGTTCATTTGTAGAGATCCAGATGTATCTTCCTGCGTCTCAGGCTGATTCCGTGGATGTTCCTGCTGGTCTGGTACCTATCCAGCTCAACTCAGGGGACCGGCTGAAAAAGGGATCCCCTACTCCTCCGCCATCTTCCTATTTTTAACTTTTTGAAGAACCTCTGTACTGTTTTCCAAAGTGGCTGTACTCGTTTGCATTCCCACCAATAGTGCATAAGTGTTCCCCTTTTCTACAACCTTGCAACACCTGTTGTTTCTTGTGTTGTTGATTTTCACCATTTCTGACAGGTGTGAGGTGATATCTCATTGTAGTTTTGATTTGTATTTCCCTGATGATGAGTGATGTTGAGCATCTTTTCGCATGTCTGTTGGCCATCTGTATGTCTTCTTTGGAAAAATGTCTCTTCGTGTCTTCTGCCCATTTTTTAATTGGATTATTCATTTTTGGGGTGTTGAGTTTTAGAAGCATGTACATTTTTAAACAACTTTGAATCTGTCTTTAAACTACTTAGTAATCCAATTGGGGTGATAAGACATTTACATACAGAAAGATATTTAAATATTTAATACATGACAGATTTCTTGTAAGAGTATAATCAAGTCATTGACTTTACTCTCTACCTTATTAGAAAAAATAAAAGCCATGAAACAGGTGTAATTTACAAGTACCCTATGTGTGTTAAGCATTATTCCTAGAGATTCATATGCCTTATTTAAACTTTTGTCGGTTCTCGTATTATATTAGGGCATTTGTCAGAGAGAGAAGTCCTGCTCTTCCACTTACTAGCTATGTAACTTTAAGTAGATCACTTAACCCATTTAAAGCTTTAGTTTCCACTGCAACAGAAAAT
This sequence comes from Ailuropoda melanoleuca, assembly GCF_002007445.2. NCBI lineage: Eukaryota > Metazoa > Chordata > Mammalia > Carnivora > Ursidae > Ailuropoda > Ailuropoda melanoleuca. Next base: position 44,780,860 of record NC_048225.1, read on the forward strand.
TGGATTGTTGTGAGGATTAATTCAGACAATCTATGTAAAGCAATTAGCATAATGCCTAGTGCAAAGTAAATTCTGAGTAAATATTAGTAACTTTTTTTTTAATATTAGTAACTTTCAAAACAACAAAGTTTGAAGTTCCCAGAGTTTGGTCCTATATTCTCCTTTCAGCTTATGCCTTCCTTAGGAAATTTCATTTATTTTCACAGCCTTAAATACTACTAATGTGCCAACAATTCTTCAGCATCTGATATATCTCTTTTGAGCTTCAAACCCATATATCCAGTGAACTATTTGGCATCACCCCATGGTTGACTCAAACCTAATCTCTCCCTAACTGAATTCTTAGATTGATTTTCCCTTTTTTTTTTTGCCTTGGCCCATGAGACCTGTTGTTCCTTCAGTCCTCCTAGTGTACCTTCATTTACTTAGATGCTTATGTCAGAAACGGAGTCTTTCTTTTCTTTTCCCCAACCCCAACCTCCTACATTCAATTTATCACTAAACGTTGTTGATTCTACATTCAAATATCCAACTGAATATACGTCCATTTCGCTCCCAACTTAATTGCCACAACTCTTCTGCAAATCAGCATCATTTTTCACTGAGACCACTTATCTTTGAATCTGACTCTTCATTTCCGGTATTATCCCGCTCGAATACATTTTCTCTGTGGCAGCTCAGAGTGATTTTTTAAAATGCAAAGCTGATTATGTCAGTGTCCTGCTTAAAACTCTCTGATGCCTTGTGTAATCCTCACAACAACCACATGAAGTTGACTGCCTTTTTTGTATTTTTTAGATGAGTAAATAAAGCTAAGAGTCAGAGTGCCATACTCAGTGTATTGCATTAGAGATAGTTAATCAGATAGGCTGATGGAGCAGAAACTTGGAAATATAAAACCCAGCAATGAAGAAGCACTTATTTTCATAATAAGTATCTTCTTCCCACAAGGAAATCTAATCAGTTGCCATATCTCAAAGGGTTTGGCTCTTTTTACATTTTATAGTACCGCTGCTACTATACCACCGTTATACCAATAAAGACTATTTAAACCCTCAAAGTTCTACATAGAAGTATATTTAATTTTAGCAAGACAATATTAAGTAATTAAGAAACACTAGGTAAAAGCAAAATAAAATTAGGGATATAGAATTGCCCAGGTAAAAAGACCACCCTCTTCTCCGAAATGTATGTTATGAAGTTGAGAGGAAATACAATAATTAAGAACCCAAACCTGATCTGCCATTTACTGCTGGAAAATTGTTGGCAAGTTTCAGATTTTCTTTTTCTCTCTCACTTCCCTTATCTATAAAATAGGGATAATAATGGTACCTACTGAATTGTACTAACTAGGTTTCAGGCACTGTACTTACAACTTATATAATCCTCTTAGCAAGTTTGTATGCTGACGGGAAAGATACAGTGAGATTGAAAAAATAAGGATTAAATGAGTCAAAATATGTAAAGTACTTAGAGTAGTTCTGGCACTAGTACTTTTATATTTTCTGAGACAGGCTATATGTTTGCTTTTTAACAGCTATCAGTTACAAGAGTCATAGTGTCCATAACATGGTAAGGTTATGAAAGTTCACAAGGCAGAGCAATAGCTGTGAGATATGTTGAATAAACTTTGTAGCTAGAAGTACCTGTCAGTTGCTACTCATATTATGAAACTTTCCTCCAGAGAGAGCATCACTCTCTGGTCACCCTCTGAAACGCTCTTTTGACAAGATCATTGTATTGCAGAATTATCATCATGTCTTGAATAGATATCCTGGTTTGAATCATACGGTCATACGTGGCTTTTATTTCAGTCTTGCAGCGAGCATAACACAATATTACATGGTGCAGTGGGCAATGAAATAGATATTTGTGTTATGTTTGAGTCATGTACGTTTGTATTGCTTTACTGTACTTGGAATTGAGTATGTTGTAAGAAATGGTTAAAAAGTGTATTAACATTGACCTTTTTGGGAGAATTTAGTAATTGTTTTTGTCCTTGGTAGATTTCAAAGGGAAAATTCTACCCAGTTTTTGATAATTGACCTATCGTAGGGTTAGAATCTATGTTTTTTTTTTCAAGTAAAATGACCCTAGAACTGCCTCAGAAACTGCAATGGATTTCTGAACAACAAGGACACACAGTCATAGAGCACATTTTTTAAAAAAATTGTTTTATTTATTTTTTATTATTATGTTTGATTAGCCAGCGTATAGGACATCATTAGTTTTTGATGTAGTGTTCAAAGATTCATTAGTTGCATATAACGCCCAGTGCTCATTACCACATGTGCCCTCCTTAATACCATAGAGCACATTTTGGATTTGAGGTGTATAGCAAAATTTTGCCATGGAACTCCCATTCAGCTACTTTTCCTCTTTCCCATCCCTTTTCTCAGGTGTTTCTGTCAACTTCTAAAGGAAAGAATTCACAGAGGCATTGTTCTTGTTCTTTGAACTGCTAAGCACTGCCAAGGTGAATTAGACATCCGTGAGAATTCATTCCTTCAGCATTTACTGAGTGCCCAACAGTTTCCAGGCTGTGTGTTAGATGGTGGAGATACAAAATCAAGAAGTGTTACACACCCTCAAGGAGTTTACAGTGTATTTATAAAATGAGATAAGTTCATGTGATTAGGAAACCCACATATTTTTATTTTTTCCCATTTTCAGTTATCTTTGATATAACATCGCTTTCTTATGCTAAATTTATACATCATCATCATCATTATGGTTAACATTAACTTAGTCTTACAGTGTTGCAGACCTCATGCTTAGGGGTTTATTATGTGCATCAGTTTATTTAATCTTCCTAACAACTCCATGAGTTACATGCTATTAATATTTCCCTTATATAGGTAAAGAAACCAAGGCTTAGAAATGGCAAGTGAGCTAAGATTACACCATTAAAGAATGGTAGAAAAGGAATTAAAGCCCAAAATATTGTTCATAATAACAATGTTGTGTGGCTTCATATTTGGATATAACTAGTAAAGAACTATTTTGTCATTTGGCTGGTGCTGTTCAATTACCTAAACCATATATAAGATACTGTAGCTTAATTCTGAGAAGTGGAAATTTGGGGGGAATCATGGCATTTGGGTGGAACTTTCTTAGAGATAAAAATGGGTCTTTGGCTGTGGTTATTGAATGTCCTTTAAGCTTGAGGAGGAGGACCAATCATTGGGGAGAAAATCCCTGTGCCAAGACCCCCTTACTCTGAATAATCCAAAAGATGACAGAGAGCAAACAAGGGGTTAACCAAAAATTCTAACAATTTAGGGCAAACAGTAATTGACTACCATTAGAATATGAAATGATTATTTCAAAATCACTTTGCAAGTGATTTTAAGAGTGATAAAGAAGACAAAAGTGTATTTCAAAACTTATTTTTTATAGTAATATTATGAAAATAAGTAGTATTGAACGTCAAGTTCCATGCAATCCCCAGATGTCCTGGGCTGTGCTCGGCAAAACAAATGCTATTTTTTTTAAATTGTATCAAGCTTAATGTTTTAACCCAAAGGAAACACTAGACCCTGTATTGGTTGTCTAACCATCTGGCAAGTGCCTAACTTAATTGGACATTGTCCAAATAGGATCCACAACTTTTGTTCGACCTGAAACTTACAGAACACCATCCACTTTATAGAAACTCAACATAGTTCTCTTGTTGGATGTTTTCTTTAAATTTTTACCTCATTGACACGTTCCTCTTGAGGCATTAGGGAGCTATTTTAAATTAATTAAAGCAACACTTAAAAGTAACACTATCCCCAAACAATAATTTGTTGGGGGTTTTTTTTGGGGGGGGAAGGGAGGGATGAAGTAGTTCTAGAAAATGAATAATCCAGAAGCACAGTATAGGGAAATATACAAATGGATATAAATCTTCATTCTTTCTTCTACTTAAGTATCTCAGACCCTCCAGTTACCTCATCTCTAAACTGAACCTAGCAATACTTTGCTCACAATATTGTCATGAGGCTTACATGAAATTATCTGAGGGAATATGTTCACACAGTCCAGAAATAGTCAGCAACTACTATTTATACTAACTATAATATCTTTCTGTGAAAATGTTTTTCTTCTATGACAAAAATTGGGATTAAGTGATTTCATATAGGTTATCTCAAGGATCTTCAAAAAGACAAGATACTGTACTTTTGCAGCTCTCTGAATGGTCCGTGGGTATCATTTTTCTTTCTATGTGAAAAAGGGATCCTTACTCTCCTTTAAGATGTGGCTGACAGCTGGCCGGGGTTCCCAGGCTGTTCCAAGTGTGAAATGAATTGGAGGTCTGGAATCTTCATACCTCATGGGCATTCCTGCCCTTAAATATGCCTCTTTTTCATTAATATGTAAACTCTACACACAAAATATTTACCTGCTTTGGCATGATATTTCACAAGCAAGTAAGGGAATCCAGATTCCTCTTCAGAGAGATTTAAATGAGAGCCTAGAGGTTTTGTTTCATGTATGTTTGCTGTCTGAGAACAAATTTGACTCATTAACCAGATTATATCCAATATGCTACATACCCAGACATGACCCATATTATTGTTTGACATTTTCAGGTCTGTTATGTATTTAGACAGAAATGTACAATCTATATTAATGAACAAGGTTAACATGTCTTTACTTATTTTAGAAACTCTTCTCCCTCACCCCTAAATTTAGGTTAATTTTAAGATTCTCATATATTTTAAACTGGGTTAAAGTTATTTTTCCAAACTGCTTTTGTCAGGAATGAATGAACTTCTTAAATAAGTGCCCAAAATAAGGCATTTTAATTTTAACAGTTAAGGATGGATTTACATTTTAAGATACTACCTCAATTGTAGGTTTTCCTGGTTGTGTTGTTCAAATAGTACTTGTAATAATAAAACCTAATGCTAATAGTTCCCTGCTGTCATAATACTCTCCTGAGGTCATGTCCACATAAGCAAATCTTTTTCTGAAGCAGTGGCAAGACACCTAACAAGGTTCACCCCAATAAATTTAGGTCAGCCATCAGACCCTTATTTAATACCTATAACCCCTGAGTTAAGCATTTTAATCCCCAGTTTACAGAGGAGGAAACTGACTCCCAGAAAAGTTAAAACTTTTGCCCGTGGTCAAATGAATGATGGTGTCAGTTCTCAAATCCAGGTCTGCTTAACTACAAAGTCTGCTCATTTTCCACCACATCAGGATTCTGGAGACCTGGCGAAATGCAATGGCTTATCCAATGAAGGCAGGACAGCAAAGAGAGGAGTTGGAGCATGCTAAAACTACCATGTGGATTGATTGATAGTAACACAAATCTTTTCTCCCAGCTGTAAAGGGCTACTCACATCTTCCAGAGTTACTGGCAATCATGCACTCCTCTGCTTTCAGCATTTCATTTATTAAGAAATTGAGTGTTTACCACATGCCATGTTCTAGATGAGTCCTGAGGGGTACTTCTGTGAACAAGCAGAAAAGATCCCTCCTGGAGTTTATATTATTGTGATCCTTCTCTCCTGTCCTGTCACATGTCAGTATCTTACAGCTGATCAGTACGTCCTCCTCTTCAGAAAATGAAGTAGCATGGTGCAACCTTCTATTAGACTGCTGGTCCCTGTTGTAGACAATCAGAACAGAAAATGAGGCCAAAATAGATCTTCTGTTTTATATAAGCCATGTAGAGAGCAAGGAATGCTGCTTCAACAAAGTCTTTGCTGGAGAAAAAAGATATTGTGCTGTACACAGAGTAGGCACCACAGACTCTTTGAATAAATGAATGAATGAATAATAAATGCATGAGAATATTTATAGAACTAGTTTTATGTAATGAAAACTGTACTTTCTTTCTGAAGTTGTTATTGGTTATGATAAACATTTGTTTTTCTCCATTTATGCTTTATGATATAACTTTATAGAAATACTTTATTTCTACATGCAGTCTGTCACTTGAGAAATATAATATTTATAATTATCAATAGCTTATATTTGCTTGTTTACTGTGCTAGATACTATGTTAAGTGCTTCTCATATTATTTCATTTAATTATTTCATTCAATCAGGAGGTATTTATTGAGATTATGTACTAGGCATCATCTTGTTCCAGGGATATGGCAGTGAACAATTAGATGAAATCCCTAGTGCTTCTATTCTGGTTGCCAGAAGTGAGGAGACAGAAAACAAATAAGTAAAATATATAGTGTGAATGCTACAGAGAAAAATAAAGCAAGAAAGAGGGTAAGAAGTTCTTGCAGGTATAATTTTAAGTGGGATAATGAAGAAAAACATCACTCAGAGGGTAACATTTGACTAAAAATCTGAAGGAGGTGAGAACCACTCTTGTGGATATCAAGGAAAAGAACATTCCAGGCAGGCAGACAGACAGCACTTTGAGGTAGGCACTATTCTTCTCTTTCATTTCATGGGTAAAATAGCTAAAGCTAGGTAATTTGCTTGAGGTCATACAACTAGAAAGGGGCAGAAAGGTGCTTTAAGGTAATCAACCTGACACATATTTGGAAGCCAGATATGTATGGAAGGGAGGAAGAGTTTAGCACAAGTCAAGATATGCCTATTGCTTGTTAGCTTAATCAAAGCCATTGAGCTGACAGTAGCCTCATCAAGCCGAAACAAAAAGTTTTATGATGATGACCATTTTGAGGTTTGCAGGTTCTGATTAATTTTCTAGGGACAGCCTATGGAAATACTAAAGATAGCGTTTGGGTAGGCTGGTTAGTTAGTGGTATTTGTGAAGAAATAGTGCTATTTCAAAGGGCTGGTGGTAGGCTTCCATCTCTACCTTCTACCTGCTACCCGTATTTGTGAGAATTGAACATATTTGTAAGAGTTCAACCAGATAGGAATAATATCACTCAGGCTAGCCAAGGTTTCTAAACAGGTTAGGTCAAAAGATTGTCTGGTTGCCTGCTATTGGCTGAAATATCAGACAAAGTCACAGGGCCAGGATTACAGGAAGAAGCAGAGATGGCACTATTATAAAAGCAGGCTTTGTGCTTTGTGAGGACAAAAAGGAAAAGATCATATCAAAAGAGAGCCTTCTGTTATTATTTATCTAGTGGTTGGTGCATTGAAGTTGAGATTTTGGCTTGGGGCCCAGAATTTTACCTTAACTCAAATACAGATGTATTATATGTAGAATTCCAATAACTCAAATACAGATGTATTATATGTAGAATTCCAATGATAATAAGAAATGAAGTCATGGATAGCTCAGGGAAATGAATGGATAATCAGAGGTTGGGAGTCCATACCAAAGATACTGCAGGGGGTATTTCTACTTTAGCTTGTAAGTAGGAGTACATTGAAGGGCATAAAAATTACCATAAGGTAGCTCCACAAAGAGGAACCAGAGGGTGCAGATAATGAGAAAGCTCAGAAAAGATAAGAATGTATTGCTGTCAGCTCTGTTAACCTTAACCTTTCCCCAGACGCTACTCTTCTCCACACTCAAGCACAGACTCAGGTTTTTATGAAAAACCCCTTCTTGTTTTTATGCTAGAGAATGAATTCCTTACTTATTCTCAGTCCTCAACTTCTTTTTGTTTTTCAAAATACCTGCTTCTGCCTTGGCTTTCTAATTAAGAACCCTCTTGATATTTCACCTTGGTGTATCTTTCTCATTTACTCCCTTTTATTTATTAATCAGGCGCCAGACTGTATACTTCAGTATAAGGATCTGAAAACACTAGAGTATTTTGCCTCTGATAATCATCCTCAGCTCTATACCTAAAACCAAGGATATCAAATTCTCTCAGGACTATATTGTCTGGATCCCACGACTTTCTCTTATGCTTGAAGATGGAACATTGAACTCCCTAAATCCTTCTCATAAGTAGACTAAAACCTGTGAAGGTTAAAATCTCTGATGGAATGAGAATTAGAATTTCATGCCTCTTTGTAAAATATGTCTGATTTTTTGAGGGGAAAAAAAAAACCTCTTATCATTTATCTACTGAGGAAAACAATAAAGATTCTTATATTTCGGTGAAATAATGTATCATCTAAGCATCAGCTACTCATCGAAGATTGCTTTAANCCTCTTATCATTTATCTACTGAGGAAAAAAATAAAGATTCTTATATTTCGGTGAAATAATGTATCATCTAAGCATCAGCTACTCATCGAAGATTGCTTTAAACTTATCCTTATTTGTCATATATTCCTCTCTCAAGCAAAATACTTCAAATGGTTTTCTTTTCTTTATTTCGGTATTAAACTATTGGGAACTGAGATTCACAATTATTAAATGACTTCTCCAAGGTGAAACAGTGATGAATCTGAGTGGCTTCACTGGAGGGCTTTCCTACCCCTCCGCTGTGCTATGAATCTTTTAAAGTCTGAGTCTCCACTTGCAGCTGTGTTTGAGGACAATAACCAGAAAAAGCAAACACAAAAACAAAACAAAACAAGCAATACTGTTGTTGGTTGGCAAAGAAATGGAGTTCAAAATGCCTTGTTGTAATCATGTGAAATCTTTTGGAAATTAAGTCTCAGGTTTATTCTTTACCCTTCCAAGATGCTTGTATGATTTTGGGGGTTTTGTTTGTTTGTTTGTTTTTTGGGTTTTTTTTTGCTAGAATCCGTTGTTTGAAATTCAGTAAGAATCACGTGTTTCCCTTTATTTCCTGGGCCAGTGCCTCTGACTACGGATGATTTTCAAAAGATACTCTCTACAGTTTTAGCACAGTCTTCAGATGAAATCTTTTAATGAAAAACTTGCCTCCCTCGTTTGAAAAGATTGAAATTTAGTGAAGCCGGATTTCTTTTTAGTAATAAAATAGCTAACCTCAATTTTTATTTTATAATTTTATTCACAACAGAGTTACTGTTTATCTGTTGGGGAGTTTATACACTGAAATGCACATAAATAGTATTTAATTCTTTTTGTTGTTTTTACATTTGCAAGATTGGGTATGATTTGCTTTCCATTTGGCTTGCAATGTGTGAAATTTAGAAAGCTTTCTTTTCTCAATTATTGGCATATTTGGTAGGGCATGCGATGCCAGATGCTCTTAAGGCATTAGAAATAGCCTTGTGAGAAGTCTGAACCTGAGTAGGCTGTTGAGGCATCTTCACCACCCATTATTTTCTGAATTCAAGTCTTTTCTGGCTACAATTCTTTAGTAGAGGCTGCCTCCTTCTGACTGTTTTCACTTGGTAAATTGCACATCATGTGGTCCTCATCCACAAACATATTTTTTCTTTTCATCTTTATTTTCTCTAAACTCATTTTTAAAACACATCCACATAGGTGGTTAAAACTTGAAATGGTGGAGTATAATTTATTTTTCATCACTTACGTGGATAACTAATAATAGTAACTGATGAAATGAGTATAATAATCTCATACTCTTTAAAAGATGTTTACATTTTTGAAGACACATCCCTGATAAAATAGAAAAATCTTAATATTCTGGTGAAATAATGCATAATCTGAGCATCAAATAGTCATTGAGTATTGCTTTAATATTAAATTCTTATTTGCCATATATTCATCCTTCAAACAAGATATTTCAGATGACTTTCCTTTTTCCGAGGTCGTAACTTGCAAGAAGATGAAACACTGACTTTGTAAAAATTATTTATAATGCTTCTCTCTTCGTAGTTAAGGGAAAATACTCAGCATATGCATAAAACATGGCAGGCAAACAAACAGAAGATGTTTAGGTGTAAATGACTGATGGGCTGAAAAATTTTAAAGGAAATTGTTTGGAAGATTCTTCTGTGAAATCACCTGGATTATTACTGTTGGGACAAAAATGAATAAATATTGGCAAGGAAGTTAGACCTTATTTCAATACTGGTAAACTTCGAAACTTTGAGGGCATTTCTTAAAACTGTAGAATTTCTGAAATCACATCTTATTTTCAGAAATATATGTAGCTACAAGGTTTGCTTCAAATATTCCTCAGACATTAAAATACAGAGACTCCAATTCTAGATTATTTTAGCGAAACAAGCATGTGGAGGTGAAGGGACTGAAGGAATAATAATAATCAATTAATGGAAAGCTGTGATTATTATTTATTTAGTGACTACAGGTTTATAGTTGAATGAGAATTTTGTTATAAACAAAGTTACTAGACTGTTATGGAGAGTGGAAGGAATGCCTGAGAATAAGGATCTAACAAAAGTGAGGAAGCAGAAAACAGAAAGAACAGAAAACAAACATAAGAATAGTAAATATTACATAAGAAAAATAAAGCTATCATATATGTTATCAAATTATTATGGATGGGTTGAGTATCCTCTGAAAAGATAGGCAAAAAAATAAAACTTACATATAGAATGTTTACGAATAAATGTATCTAAAACTAAAGGTATAGTATTCCCTCCACAACAAAAGTGTAGGCAAATAATGTATCAGGCAAAAGCAAACTACATGGAAGCAGAGGAGGCAATATTAAGATCTGATCAGTTAGATTTTAAGGCCACAGGAAAAAGCAAAATAAACAACACTAAATAATGAAAAATCCAACAAAGAAATATACAAACACGTTCAGGCACTGGAAATGACACTCTTATTTTTTTATTTTTATTTATTTTTTTAAAGATTTTATTTATTTATTTGAGAGAAAGACAGAGAGAGTGCAAGACAGTGCATGAGCAGGGGGAGGGGCAGAGGGAGAAGCAGGCTCCTCACTGAGCAAGGAGCCCAATGTGGGACTCGATCCCAGGACCCTGGGTTCATGACCTGAGCTGAAGCCAAACGCTTAAGTGACTGAGCCACCCAGGCACCGAATGACACTCTTCTAAATAGCCACTGTATATAAAAAAGAAACATCTGTAATGCTAAATTGCCCAGATATCAACAAAAAGTAGAGTGCTTCATATAGAACCTTATGGGTACAGCTCAAATTGCATTCAGAGGAAAGTCTAGACAGAAATGCTTTTATTCTCAAAAAATAAAAATTGAAAATAATATGAAGTCAAACTGAAGAAACTAGCAAAGAAAAGGACCAATAACATGGATCAAAAGAAAATATGAGGAAAATTAATAAGTATCAATAGAAAGTAAAATTAATCTAAGAAAAAATGAAAAAAGTGAACAAGAAGTAATACGTCATAAAATATAAATTTCTTGGAAAAATGTGTAACATATAAAACTACCAGCAAATCTTACAAGAAAATAATAATATATAGTATTGACAAGAAAGGTGAAATGACTACACCCTGAAGTATATAGAGTAAAAAAAAATTTTTGATTTTTAAAGATTTTCTTTTTATTTATTTATTTGAGAGAGAGAGAGAGAGCACCCGTGCGAGGGAGGGGCAGAGAGTCTCCGCCAAGCCGTTGCTGGGCTTTATTTATCTCATGACCCTGAGATCATGATCTGAGCTGAAATCAAGAGTTGGACACTTACAGCCACCCAGGTGCCCCAGACATTTCTGATTTTTAAAAAACTTGATGTTAAATAGGATGAAATGAAACATTTTGACTCTGCTAAAAAGTATTTACTCTAACACAATGCAAACAGTAGTAAAACTTTTAAAGCATTAACAATAAAATCAGAAAAAAAATAAGTTGACCACTACCCTTACTATCAACAGCATTGCTTTGATGTTTAAGACTTAATAATGACATAAGCAGTATAACTTTTTAATAAAATAGTAGGAAATTTAGCATTACTCTTAGGTGATGCTACAGAATTCTAAAAATATGAAGAAAAGCAAAGTAATACAGTGAACTAGTGAGTTGGTTGTATGAAAGTCAATAAAAACCAGTAGGAATGTAAAATCAAAACAAGCAAAAAGAAAAAAAAATTGAATGTACTCCATTTACTGACATAGTAAACCTGTGCAAAAACAAAACAAAACAAAACAAGAGACAACCCAAAAAACAAAAAACCCAACTGAGCAAACAAAAAACTCTTTAACCAACCTGAGTCACCAAGTGCATCATTAAAAAGGATCAAATGAGACGATGAATTTACATCAACAGCACAGTGCTCACACGTTGGAGTCCAATACATTTTAGCAACTTGAATTTTATTTCTGATATTTTCTAACAGTCTGCAGCATCTCCTATTTAGACAATTCTATTTTGTTTTGGAATATGTCTAACAGTTTAATAGACAAATTTCATCTTACCATTGAGACAGAAAAATGTATTTGGGGTTAGAGTACTCCTATGTTTCTACCTCCTAATTGCCAGAGAAGAAATGTGGACACGTTGTAGGACCAGTACTTTTTACCTGCAATATTTAAACAGGCACCGATTCCTACATTTTCAAATTATCTGTTACTTCAACAGAGATTACAGGGGTTTTGGCTTTAGCCATGACAGTTTGCAGAGGGTGTTTCCTCAACATAACGTTATTTCAGAATTGTCTTGGACTTCTTAAAAAATTAGTGGTAACTTGGGGCACCTGGGTGGCTCAGTCGGTTAAGGATCTGACTCTTGGTTTTGGCTCAGGTCATGATCTCAGGGTTGTGAGCGTGAGCTCTTCAGGGCTCATTAAAACTACTTGCTTTGTGCCTTCATATACTGTCCCACTGACTCCATGAGATTTTAAAAACCTTTTAGCAAATACTAATGTACTTGCTGTTCCTATTAGGTGGGAAGAGTAAATATTAATACCTTCATATTACATTGTATCTTATTGCATCTGGATAAAGAATGAGGAAAAATAAAGACAAATAACCCAATACTCTGACATTACTAGTGTTAATCTATTAATAAAATTCTTTTGATATGTGTATGTATCACATGTGTATTCAAATTCTATACAGTTTTGTATCCCAGCTTTTTACCAAATATATTCTTAGCAAAAAAAAATAATAATAATTAACATAAGATCACGCTAGAAATGCTATTCTATAACTTTTGTTCATATATTTTTAATATCATAAACTTCTAAGTCAATAGTTATACAGCTTTCTTTTAGTAGCATCTACATATTATTTTATAGTATGGACAAACTGAAATTTGCTCTGACATTTCTCTACTAGTGAACATTTGTATTATTTATAATGCTTGGCTATTTGAAATATTTTATTGAACATTCTTAAAATTAAAGCTCTGTGCTCAGAGACAAATATTTCATAAATCAGGTTCCTAAGAGCAAAATTGGAACGTCAGAGTGTGCTTATTTTAAATATTAAAAGATGCTATCAAATAGTCCTTCAGTAAGACTTTAAAAATATATATTCCCACCAAAACTCTATGAAGTTTCATTTCTATGTATTTCTCAGAATGCTACATAGTATTGTTTTTAAAATTTTTGTTAAGTATGGGAAATAGTATTATAGTATTTTATTTATTTTTTATTTTTTAGGAGATTTTATTTATTTATTTGAGAGAGAGAGAGAAAGTGCGCACAAGCAGGGTTAGGGGCAGAGGGAGAGGGAGAAGCAGACTCCCTGCTGAGCAGGGAGCCTGATGCAGTGAGTTCCAGGACCCTGGGATCATGACCTGAGCCTAAGGCAAATACTTAACCCACTAAGCCACCCAGGCACCCCAGTATCATAGTATTTTAATCTGTACATAGACTTTTCTGTTTTTCTAAATTGTCCTTTTCTATTTTGTCTTTTTCTTAGTAATTTGCAGGACTCTATTTTAGACCCTTTTGTCTGTAAGTTTGATAAATATTTTCTTCCAGTTTATTATTTACCATTTGACTTGTTTTTTACTGCATTTTATTTTTAATTCAGAAAAAATTAACTTTTACAAGTCAACTTTTGGCTTCTGGTTGTTAAGAAGGAATTCTGTGCCATCAGGGTTATAAAAATATCTTCAGGTATTTATTCCAAAATTTTTATCATCTTATTAGTTGCATTTAGACCACTAAGACACCTGAAATTTGTTTTTGTGTATAGTATGAGGTGAGAATCTAATATTATCTAACACCAAATAGACAGCTATTTGTCTCTTAAAACGTTTATTGAATACTCTTATCTTTTCCCCTTTAAAGTGGAATGTCAGGAAGCAAACCATAAGAGACTCTTAACTATAGAGAAGAAACTGAAGGTTGGTGGAGGAAGGTGAGTGGAGGGATGGGCTAAATGGGTGATGGGCATTAAGGAGGACGCTTGTGATGAGCATGGTGTTATACGTAAGCAATGAATCCCTAAATTCTACTCCTGACTAGAATTTAAATAAAAATTTGAAAGAAAAAAAATAAAGTGGATTGTTACATTTATCATATATTGAGTTCCAATGTATTTTTTTAAACTATTTCTCCACTTTGTTCCACGGGTATATTTATTTCATATTAGTTTAATTAAGGGGACTTTTCAGTGAGTTTAATACTGAATAGGCAAAGCCCTCTTCTTTGTGTACTTTTACAGAATTCCTCTGCAATTACCATAGAGTTTTTTTTTCTAATGAATTTTAAAATGATTTTGTCCAACATTTTGTGATTCTAATTAGAACTGCATTAACTTTTATTATTAATAAAATGTTAATACTATTTATATTAAATTGAGGATGATGGGTATTTTAATTATATTAATTGATCTTGTAAAAGAACATATCTCTACATATTTTGTGTCCTTCAGTAAAGTTTTATGATTTTTTTCATTTAGAGAAACTAAAGTTCTTCAGTTGCTATTATTTTGTATCAAAGTGGTTTGGTGTCAGTTACAGCCATTAGCATCTATTAATAGATAAAGCTACACTAGGCTCTTATGATCTCACATTTCATGGGGGAATGCTAAACTCCAATAACACTTCTCTCTGATAAGAGTTCTGGTCAGGGACTGAGGCCAGATGTCAACAGTATTGTGCATTCAGAATTGAAATAGCAATAGAAAAAAATTTGTTTATTTTTCTCCATGTTAAATGAATTTGCCAATACTCTCTGTATACTCAAATGTACAAAAGATATAGCACTACCATGGTATGGTGGGTATGTGTATGTGTGTGTTTGTTATACATCGTAGAAAATCTGCCTACAATTACAGAATGCATTTAATTTTAAAATGCTTCACAGTGGTCATTCATTCACAACTAAATATGTACTTACTCTGTTTAGGACAGGATAACTTTGAATGTTGCATGCACGTGAGTACTGTGGTATTCTTCAACCTAATAAACTAATGGAGTTGAATGAGGATTTTTTTTTCAATCAGTGGAATATTTTACTCTCTAATATTTTTATTTCTGTAGTTTCTGGTGTATAATTTATTGTTTTGACGGAATCTTCTTACCCCATGTAAAGAATAACTGCAAATCCCTCTGAAGACATTTTGAGAGACCTGAATTTAGGAAAATATGTTAGGGAAGTTTAAAACAAAACTTAGAATGAAATGTTTGTAGGGAAGTTCTAAGGTTCTAAGGAGAGTAGGTTCATGGAACTGAAGCCAATTTATGGAGACGTGTAGCAACAGAAATAGAGACAAAAACACACTCATAAAGCTCTAGGAAGCTTTTCATTCTACTACAAATGGCACTATTTCTGAATGTTTAAAGGCAGATGGTAGCTGTATAGACAAAATGCAATGAAGACTCAAGGCAATTATTCATTTCCTTTGGGCTTCAGGAATGTGCTGTGGAGGGAAGAAGTTGCTTGAAGGGCCTGCATTATGCAAATTCCTGTCTGTGCTGATTGAATTCTGAGAAAAATTGCATAGTTTTCTACTTGGCCTGTGTTTTAATTGTTAACTCCAGCACTAATAAGATAGAAAAACACAGTTTCAGTGCCATTTACCTTGAGGTTGTTTTGCACAGGCTGTAATGTTTAAAATATTTTAAATATATAAAATTGTTTCAGATATATTTCCCATCCTGTACTAGTTCCTGTTTCTTTGGTTGCTTGTCCTAGATTCTAATGCTGGGGAAGAACTTCTTCTCATCTTATAAATGGCTTAACTTTGGTCTAATTTTCAGTAACTTTCTCATAAATCAGCATATTTAGTTTTCCCATCAACCCAGTGAAATTAATAGGGCCAGTTTAATTTCTGACAACTTTCAGATGAAGAAGCTGAGACATGGCAAGATCCAGAATCCAGTACATTTATATTAACTTCAAGAGGTGATGATTCCTCAGATATCTCAATTGAACAGGAACAATGTAGTGTAGCCAAAGTTATCAGCCTCAGAGTCACATAGGTTTATTAACTGTGCCGTCATCAGTTTACTAAACTAAACTCTATAAACTTCAATTCCACGTTTGTGAAATGAGCATAAAAAATCTTAACATGCAAGGGTTTAGTGAGGGTGTAAATTAGTACAGATAAAGCACCTACCAAACTATCTTGATGCTCAATAAATTACTAGTATTATCAGTATATCTTTATCATAGATATAGAATAGTATAGAAAGAAAGTGCATCTGTATTACACAGTTTGGTATTGGCAGTGTTCACTCTCTTCCTCTGAATTCTCATGCAGTGGGTTCCTTGAGGTTAGGAGACTATATTTGTTTGTGTTTATTTTAATCTTTGCATACTTTTGTGCTCTATAAATATTTACTGTGTTAATAAAACTAAAATAAGTATAATTTTTAAGTAGTTTAATCCAAGAAGATAGGTAGACAAAGTTACCAGTTTTTTGCTCGGTGGGTTTTTTGCTTCATTTTTTTTTCTTTTTTTTTGGTGTGTTTTGCAGTTTTGCTCCAAAAAGACTTGATTTTGCCCTGGTAAACTCCTTTACACAAATTTTAAACAAGTAACTGTTATTTTGGTCTACCAAAAATGTGTCGGGGTTGTGAATTTAATTTTACATCTTTTTCATTTATAACTCTGACAATAATAACGTACATTAAAAGCCTAAGGAAAAGCCTAAGGACATATATAAATATGAGAGACCCAATTTTACTGGCCTTCTTTTCATCTCATTCTACAGTTTATGAACTTAAAAATACAGCACTCTTCTTGTTTTCAGAATCTTATAGTTTTATGTTAGGCCTTCATGTTTACTGATAAAATGAGGAAATATATTTGTGCCCCTTTTTATTTTTTATCAACTTTTTTAGCTCAGCTTCTTGCTTTTCTCTTAAATTTGATGTGTATGTATTTGTTTAATGACAATTATATAACTCTAAAAGGAACACATTAATTATTAAGAATAATCAATCCTTCCAGGTCTTGTAAGTTGGGCAAGATTTTTTTCCCCTAGAGGATATGTCGTTAAGGTTTTTTATTCTCAGATGTAATGATTGTTGCTAATACTTGGAGTTCAGGAGAGAAATAAATAATTAAGTAAATGGTCTCTGTTGGGCCTGGTTATTATGGAGGAATTAAAGTATTGATCAGAAAAGCATCTTTTAAATTTTAACCTTTTTTTTCATCAAAGGTAGTGAATATTAAGAATGTGGAGGAGGTGATGACAATGACATAAGCAATACTTCTCAAAACATTCCTATTTATTATAGAGATTTTAAGTTCCCATTTATAGATGAAAAAAATGTGCCTCACAGCAAGCAGTTAGGGAGTTTGTTTAAGATCATGAATATAATACATAATACAGTTTGCTTTCAAACGCGAGTCTTGACCCTTGTGACAAAATAGCTACTTCATGTTTATAGTTGTCAGTTTATATTTACAGGTTATTTAGAATAACATATATGCAGTTTTCTTATAAGTTTAAATATTTTTGGTATTAGTGGTAATATTCTTTTTCTTAGTACCATAATGTATGATCTTTTCGTCTTGATTAGATCTGTCATAAATTTATCAATTTTATTTTCCATTCTAAAACCAAGTGCTTTATTTCTTTATCATTTTTCTGTAGTGTAATTACTTTATGATTTTCTTTTTCTTTTTATTCTGATTGAATTTTTCTAACATCTTGATATGAAGACAATTTATTTTCATTATTTTAAAAAATAATCATTGTCCTTTAAGCCTGTTAATTTATCTCTGAATATATTTAAGAGACTCCCATAGATGTTGTATATTATATTCTCTTATTTATGATTTTCTAAATGACCTAGAATAATTTTATTTCCTTTATATAAAATATGTTATAATATTTTCAAAATGTTTTCTTCTTCTAATTTTGAAAAGATTAGAATTTGCTTAGTTTTATCCTATATATTATTAATTTTTAGTTTTAAAACACAATGGTCGGAGAATATTGCCTTTATGAGTTTTGCATTTTATTTTTTCTTGTTTTTTAAAGGATTTATTTATTTATTTATTTTAGAGAAGGAAAGAGAGTGGTGGGGGGAGGAGCAGAGGGAGATTGGAGAGAGAATCCCAAGCAGACTCCACACCAAGCGTGGAACCCATTGCAGGGCTGATCCCAGGACCCTCAGATCATGACTTGAGCTGAAACCAAGAGTCAGACACTTAACCGACCATGCCACCCAGGTACACCTTGCATTTTAAAATATACTGATTTTTTTTCATGGCATAATAAATGATCAAATTTTGTATAGTTCTATGAATAAGTTGAAAGAAGGCATATTTTCTGTGGAATAAAATTTTTTTGTTAGCTTAATTAAATCTACCTAATTAAGGGTGCCTGGGTGGCTCAGTCAGTTAAGTGTCTGCTTGCAGCTTAGATCATGATCCCAGGATTCTGGGATGGAGCCCTGTGTAGGGCTCCTCGCTCAGCGGGGAGCCTGCTTCTCCTTCTCCCTCTGCCCCTCCCCCCACTCGTGCTCTCTCGCTCTCTCCCTCTCAAATAAATAAATAAAATCTTTTTAAAAAATCTACCTACTTAATAAATTATTAACACCTTAAGTGTACTTGCTTAGATCACAGGAGCATGAATATGCGTGTCAAAGTGTCTCTTATAATTTTGTGGGATGAAGTGGTTTAAGACAGAGGTATGAGGAAAGGCTAAATCTGGCATAATCTGAAAGAGTTTTCTCCTATTAAATGTGTGGCTGCTAGGCTGTTTACTTAGAGGCACAGATTCCACATATCTTTGATATGGATGCAGACTAGAAGAAAGTATATGTCTTTGTATCAATTTTCTATCTGATTTCATTCTGTTTTAAAAATTAAAACGTGTCAGATAAAAACAATCTATCCTCACCATAATAAAACTAAAGAGGGTATTTTCCCCTCGCTAGATGTAAATTGTTGATTGGTACCATCAGTGACTTTGTATATCCGTGTCCCTTTGTTTGCTTTCATGGTCATTTTAATAGATAATTTCTATGTGCGTATCCTGTGCACCCATCATTATAAGAAGCAAAATTTTTCATTAATCATCTGGATCTTCCACCATAGCTATCTTTCCACCCTAAAAGAAAGCAGATTATGTTCTTTCAATTTTACTGTACTTCCTTTCATTAGTGTCGTAGCTTTCAACTTCAGGAATATGGAAATGACGTATTAAATAAGTGAGCATGTGTTACTGGTTTAGAGATTTAATTTCTATCTGCATATCTTGTGCCAACCATCATTATGAGAAGTGAAAATTTTGATTAATCATCTGGATCTCTGGAAGGGTCCCTCACACCTCTACCAAATACATTTGTGTCATTAATCCATAGGAATGTCAATTTATAAGAGAAATGAAGGCTTTTTGTTCTTTCTATGGTTAGTATTTCATTTTTCAGGAGATAACTCAAACAAAACAAAACAAAACAAAACTGTATACTCCAAAATGTTCTGGACTCCCTTTGTTGTTTTTCACTAGTGAATAGATGGGGATAATTCTAGAAGAGAGAGAAGAAGAGGCAGTTGGGGTGGATGTATTCTTCAGGGGCAACTGTTTGCATCCTTATGGTGAGGATGGATATTGTGTATTGACAGCTTACTAGAAGGTATTCTTCTCTCATTTACCACAGTTGCTTGATTATTTATTATTATTATTATTATTATTATTAATGTTCCAGTTACTTGATTACTTTTTCTCCAGTTGGAATAATACTGTTATTCCCTTATCTGAGATGCAATAAAATGTAATAGTACTGAGCAATTCTGGTGGCGAGCATAAGGGTGGAAGCCTCTAGAGATGATCCTGATGGATCATCTCAATGGATTACAGAGTTTTAAGATGAGAGTGCCTAAAAATGGGTCAATTAGTTAAAAATCAGAATTTTTCTTTAAACTTGACAGGTAGGAGGTCCTTATTAATTTTATGGGAGTAATTTCAAAAAGGTAGTAGGGACAAAAGTCAGATTACAGGGTAAAAGGAATAAATAAAAAGCAAAGTAAAGAGAGAAAATGTGGTATATTTCCCCAAAAAGTTGTATGAGGAGAAGAGAGGAACTGGTCTGTAACTATAGAGTTTGAGCCAAAAATCCCCTCCAAGCAAACATTTTTAGACTAGAAAAGAGATAACCATATTTTTAGACTACATAAAAAAATTCTGGCAGAGTTAAGATGTTGACAATATAGATCAGAGGGCAGCACATTTTTTTCAGTAAAGTGCTGGATAATAAATATTTTAGGTTTTGCAGGCCTTGTGGTCTGATGAGACTACTCAGTTTTGCTATTGCAGCATAAAAGCAACCATAGACAATATGTAAACAAATGGGCACGGCTATTTGCAATAAAATTTTATTTACACAAACAGGCAACAAGCCAGATTTGACCAATGGGCCATAGTTTGCCAACTTCTGATATAGATGGCAGAGAAGAACTGAAGAGAATAGGGGAGGGCATAAGGTAAGGATGGCTGTGGCTGTGTGTTAGCTTTCCAGATGTGGGTGTGGTAATGAGAGGACATGACTGATGTCCTCAAGTGTTCTCATGGGGAGAGAGGGCTACCTAGTTTGTCAAAATTAGGAATTAGAGAAGATTAAGGAAGAAGGAGAATGGTAATGATATAGAAAAAATTTTTGACAGAAAGGAGAGAGAAAGTTGAAAAAGCGCAGGACCCGACTGTGTGTGGAAACTGACTAGGTAGGAGCATATACTATTAGCATGAATGTGTGGTTTCCTTTCCCATGGAACTTCAGTGCCTTCATGGAAAGACAGCTGTAGTATTGATCTGGGGACTTGGGTTTTGATGAGTGGGTACACATGAAAGATCGGACTGAAAGGAATTGAAGATATTGCTGAGACAGTATTTCAAATAAACAGCCCTTAGGCTCAAACTGGATAAAGAAAAAGAAGATCAAAAGAGGCCTATAAACTGAGACAAAGCAAAGAGGTTGAGGGGCTGCATATTAATCTCTGTGAGGCTGAAAAACAGGAGTTCAAAAAGGAGTAAAGAGGGGTGCCTGGGTGGCTTAGTCCTTGGGCGTCTGCCTTCGGGTGAGGGCATGATCCCAGCGTTCTGGGATTGAACCCTGCATCGGGCTCCTCCGCTGGAAGCCTACTTCTTCCTCTCCCACTCCCCCTGTTCGTGTTCCCTCTCTCGCTGGCTATCTCTCTGTCAAATAAATAAATAAAATCTTAAAAAAAAAAAAAGGAGTAAAGAACTGTTAAAAGATTGAGGTAAAAAATATAGTAACACAGTAAATGTTCAATACACATTTTTGATAGATTACTGTACTAATGTTTACTATGTGACATTACAATGAAATAGATGCAAAAGGAAAAAAAAATCATACCCAATTTATATTCCTAACTACTAGAGTTTCTGTTATTAAGAATAGATATCACATGAGTTGGTTTTTTGAAAAGATCAACAAAATTTATAAACCTTTCACCAAACTCATTAAAAAAAGTGTAAGGAGGACTCAAATAAATAAAATCAGAAATGAAGGAGGAAAAACACCAACACCACAGAAATACAAAGGAGTATAAGAGAATATTATGAAAAATTATATGCCAACAAATTGGACAACCTAGAAAAAAATGGATTAATTCCTAGAAACATACAACCTTCCAAAACTGAATCAGGAAGAAATATAAAATTTGAACAGACCAGGTACTAGCAATGAACTTGAATCAGTAATTTAAAAACTCCCGACAAATAAAAGTCCGGTAACAGATGGATTCACAGGTAAATTCTACCAAATATTTAAAGAACAATTAATACCTATTTTTTCAAAACTATTCCCAAAATAGAAGAAGAAAGCTTCCAAATTCATTCTACAAGGCCAATGTTACCCTGATAGCAAAACCAGTTAAAGACGCAATAATGAAAGAAAACTACAGGCCAATATCTCTGATGAATATAGATGCAAAAATCATCAAAAATATTAGCCATCTGAATCCAACAATACATTAAAAAATCATTCACCAAATGAGGTTTTTATTCTAAGGATGCAAAAATGGTTCAGTATTCACAAATCAATCAACATGATACATTACATTGAAAGAGAAAGGGTAAAAAACCATATGAGCATCTCAATAAATGCAGAAAAGGCATTTAACAATGTGTGTGTGTATGTTACACAGTGGAATATTATTCAGGAATAAAAAAGAATGAAATGTTGCCATTTGCAAGAACATGGATGGACCTAGAGGGTATAATGTTTAGTCAAATAAGTCAGCCAAAGAAAGATAAATACTGTATGATTTCACTCATATGTTCAATGTAAGAAACAAAAGAAATGAAAAAATTTAAAAAAGAAGTAAACCAAAATAAAACAAAACAGACTTAAATACAGAGAACAAATTTATGGTTACCAGGGGGTAGTTTGGTGGGGGGATGGGTGAAACAGATGAAGAGGATTAAGAGTATACTGATCTTGATAAGAACTGAGAAATGTATAAAATTGTTGAGTCATTATATTGCACACTTGAAGCTAACATAACATTGTATGTTAATTATACTTGAATTAGAAAAATAAAATAAAAATAAATTTCTCTGTAGAAGTCATACTTATTTTCATAAATATATTCTTGAATAGTTTGTATTTTTAATACTATTATAATGATGTTACTTTAAATTTTATTTCTTACAGGAATACATTTTTATTGATTTTTGAATCTAGGAACGATGCTAAATTCTTCTCATTAAAAAAGTTATCAGTAGGTTCTTTTGGATTTAAATATATACAGTTTTTTTTTTTTTGTAAATAATGACAGTTTTATTTC